>NC_045956.1:108072242-108394742 GCF_010909765.2 Amblyraja radiata
CAAGGAACTGGGATGCTGGAAGAACCCAGCCAGTCAAGCAGTATTAGTGGAACGAGAGACCAATTAAAGTTTCAGGCATAGGTTGAAGGCTCTCCTTCCACAGATGCTGCTGACTGACTAGCTAAATTCTCTACCGCAGTGCTGGAGGAACTCAGCAAATCAGGCAGCATCTGTGGAGGGAATGAATAGGTGACATTTCTGGTCAGGATCCTTCTGCAGACGGAATGTCGCTTTTTATTCCCTCCACAATATTGTTGACTTGCGAGTTCCTCCAGCACTTTGTTTTGGTGAAAGAATTCAGCTGTCAGTCAGCAGCATCATTGGAGGGAGAGCCTTCAACCTGAGACCTGACATATTAGGTGTAGGAAGGCTGCAGATGCTGGTTTACATCGAAGATAGACACAAAATGCTGGAGTAACTCAGCGGGACAGGCAGCATCTCTGGAGAGAAGGAATGGATGACATTTCGGGTTGAGTCCCTTCTTTAGACTGAGAGTCCTGAAATGATACTAGTTTCTCTTTCCACAGTCTGAAGAAGGATTCCAACCGGAGACGTCACCTATTCCTTTTCTCCAGAGATGCTGCCTGACCCACTGAGTTACTCCAGCATTTGTGTCTGCTCTCTTTCCATAGATGCCTCTTGACTGGCTGGGTTCATCCAGCATTTCTGTTTTTATTGTGGATTCTCACATCTGTAGTTTATTTGGCTTCCACCTGTTGTTGAGAGAGTATTCAACTGACCAAGTCATCCAAAATGTCTCAGTTCCTTGGGCTCACCTGCTGGTAATTGATAAGAAATGTCAATTATTACAATGATCATTGTCATAAATTATTTAAAATTAAATGTTATCCGCGACAGATTTTCAGAAGTTGCCGCAGATGGAAGAGGAGATGAAATCATCGGTGAAAAGACCGCATCCTGGTAGTGCCGCGATTGGCTTGTGAGTGGGGCTGCGTTTGGGAGTCTGCAGTTCCTCACACACTGGATCTTTGGAGAGGTCTCGCTCGTTTCCTCGGTGGGCAGTGAGTGGCCACCCAAATGCTGGACCAGATCCAAATCCCTATGGGTAAGGCAGGGGTTGTGGGAAAAACTCAATTTAGAGTCCCAGGCCTGTGTTGCAGTAGATATCTTTTGGAGCAGGACCCATGTAAAGATTGTAAAGATGAGATGTATTTTAAATTCATTATGGATTTATAATCCTGACTCTGACCTGCATGTGCTGCCATGATCATTCACAACTTTTCAGCAGAGCATTTAGGTGAGAAAGGAAAGATTTAATAGGAACCTGATGGGCATTTTTATTCACAAAGTGGGTGTATGGAAAGATCTGCCAGAGGAGGTAGTTAAGTCAGGTACGATAACAAATTTAAAGGACACTTGAACAGGTACATGGATAGGAGAGGTTTAGAAGGCGATAGACCAAAAGCAGATAAATGGGACGTGATGATGGGGCATCTTGGTCGACATGGAGGAGATGGGTTGAAGGGCCTGTTTCCATGCTCAATGACTATGTCTCTAACTCAAATTAGATATAACGGCATTGACTCTATGAGTCTCCATGACTCTATGACTAACTTTTGATTAAGGCTATTTCCACAGTTGCTGCCTGACTTGTTGGGTACTTGCCAATATTCCTTTCTTTATTTCAGGTTTTGGCATTGCTGTTTGTGAATTTTAAATGTGCATTAACATTGGGCCCTGAAGTGCTCAGTTGTCAACTCCTGCATTCAGACATTGTTTTCATTTCCAGTTATTGAACCGTTCATTTGCAATCCTTATTCTTGATCGGATATGCCCAAGGAGCACCTGGTGTTGAGCCTCGGGTTGCAAAATCATTCAACCAACAAGCTGGAGCTAGCCCAAGAAGGTCCACAAAGTGACTTTGAATATAAGAGCCCTCCTGGTGCTGCTTGTTAAATTTCTTTGGATGTGCAATTGGGAGAGAAGGTGGCGGTGTTTGAGATCTTGGGAATTGAACATGACTGCATTCAGGGAGCCTAGTGGTGATGGCGGCTGGAGGGGATTAGGTTTGCAGTGGAAGAGATGAGCAGGTGATGGCTACGTAGATCGAGTTTCCCAAACTCAGCAGGATCTCGCTGCCTCGAGACAAATAAATGTTACGAGCACTTACCTCTTTTGTTGCATCTGCATAGGCCCTCCATGCCAATAATTTGGCTGCGCTTGTTCCAAATTAAGTGGGGTGAGTACCTCTAAGTTATGATATTGGAGGCTGGCTGCTTGAAGGAGCATGATTGGAGGAGGAACGGGTTAAATAATGTTACATTTCCACCAAAGCTGAATCTGTAAATGTGTGCTACAAGAGAAAAACATTGGTAAAGCAGTAATTGACATTATAGGACATTCTCCTTTTTCTAATAAATTGGTGGACTTTAAAAAAACCTGATGTATCATTTTTAACCCTGATGCAGTATACACTGCATGACAATTGTGAAAAAATAAGCATTTAGGTACAAAAAGGTAAAAAGAAACAAATCAAAATTGAGGAGTACAGCCATGTGTATGGAAGGTAAAACAGGGAAGTTACTTGAAATTGTTCAATATTAAGTCCTTAGCGCAGCAATGTACCTCCATTCAGTCTGCGAGAGTCACCTGGTATTTTAATTTTCTATCCTACTCTGATTTCTGTCTTCGGTTCCAACATCACTCTTACAATGTCCTATGTTACTGTATGTCAAGGAAACAGTACCACAACTTCTACATGGGTAAGTTGAAGCCCTTAGGATATTATTGAAATCAACAACTTCAAATAACCACTCTATTTTCTGCTGTGTCTCTGCTTCAGTTTCTTTCTTTTCGCTTTTCTATTTTTGCCTGGTCTAAACCCTATCACAGACATCCTCTTGTCTCTTCTTCTTTCCCCCTTTCTGCAACTTGATATGATTCAATGTTGTTGCTTCCTTTGTCCTGAAACGGAACAGTGAAATTCTTACTTGCAGCAGCTCCAAGTGCAACAGCAGGGGCTGGTGGTCTCACACCACTAGGTTCAGGAAAACCTACTTTCCTTCAACTATCAGGTTCTTCAACTAATCAGCACAATCCTAATCCTACCCTGACAATGGAACACTTCAGTCCACCTCTTGCACTAGCATGAACTTGGTTATTTTTTTCATTGTGTTTTTGCAGTCCTGTTTCTTTTAGAAATGTCATGTGTCATTTATGTATAATTTGCTTTTGTATGTTTGACTGAGTCTATATGCCTGAGATGCTGCTGTAAGCAAGATTTTTCATTGTACCTGTACCTCATTGTACAAGTGCATATGACTTTGACTTTATTTCCTATTCTGATAAGGAGTCTTTGACCTGAAAAGTCAATTCTTGCTCACTGCTTTAAACATTTCCTGTTTTTTGTTTTGGATTTTTGTATCAACGATTTTTGCTTAGATTTTATTTATTTTTCTTGTTTTCCATGTATTTATAATTTGGCTTTCCCCCCCATATCAGTTGCTGGAATTCATGATCACTGATTAGCCTACGTAGATCATCGGAAAATGAGATGGATCCACACTCTTAGAACAATGATAGTATTAAAAGATCAGAAATTCCTTTCTTTTTGAAGGAGGGATTTTGTTTCCCCCTTTACCTTCTCTTTTGCACTCATGTACGTTTGGCTTTTGTTATAAGCTGTCTTTCTATTGCTTATTTTTGCTCTTTTACTTGCTGCATTATTCTTTTACTCCAATCCCCACGTACTTCAGAAATTCAAAATGTTGCCGGAGGTGAGGTGTTTTGAAGTTTAATTAATATATTGTCAGAAACATGATTTTTAAAAATATGCTTTTCAAATAAAACAACTTTCTTTTTCTTTCAGGGGTGTGATTTTGGTTGCCCTGGCTATCGGTGTGATGTTATCATTTCGAGTCTCTGTTAACAACGTTGTCCTTTGGCTCATAGGTATGGGGTTTGCAGGATAGGTATGGGACTACCCACCCCCCCCATCTTTCTCTTTCCCACTGTAGACTTGGGTTGTTCTACAGACCCATGATAATTAAACAAAGCTGATATTCTTGTGAGCAAGTCAATATGGTCAGCTAGCTTTTTGACCATGTAGCATTTATAGCTATTTCAGTTCTACTCTCATTCACGATTCACAAGCATACATTTGGCAGATATCATGAGATACAGAGCATTAATCACAACAGAGGAATTTGATGGTCACACCTCACCGGAGACCCAATAAATCGTCTGCATCTGCCCTAGCTGATACTGGTAAATAGTATTTAGAAATCAAACCACAGCTCATTGCTGCAATGCTTATAATTTACATGCTGCATTGTAGCAAATCCGATTTTTGCGATGAGCTTAATCAGGACATGAATCAGATGTGCCATTTTCTGAAATTTGCTCTCTAATTTAACGTGAGCCATTAATAAATTATATTAATTTCATAAACAAGCACCGCTTTAAGTGAAATGTATTTATGCTTATTTTGGCCATGCTGCCAACTGTTGGTTCTCTAGCCGGAGACTTTGATTTTGCAGTGAAAATAACTATTGCTAAGATATATGCAATTCATCTTCCACTGTTTCAGGTCAATAACAAAAGCCAAATTGATCACAATGGAAAACTATGCCTCGAGTAACAAGGAAACATGCCATGAAAATTATAACCACTTCAATAGTATTTTATTGGTGTAAATGTTATGGAACATATTGATTTCACTAAAGCATAATATAAATGCAGAAACAGTATATTCCCTTCAGTTATGCGACAAATGGTTTTGAAGAAATGATTTTTTGTGCAGAAATATTAGACAATAATTTTCATTCTACAAGTTTTGCATTTCTCTGCGGTTTATTTGATTGAGATGGTTTTAATTAACTAACACAAATGGATAAGATGGAGGGTTAGAGAGTCTAAATTTTTGGTGGAGGGAAGGGCAAAGTGGGAACTGGAAACCAAGTTGAGGAATTTATTGGCTCGTTTCCTAGTTAAAGTTGCATTCAAGACTACTGTCCTGGTTCACTGCCAAAGAATGATTTATATCAAAGCTGCATTGGGCGTGTGAGACTTATTTGGATTAGGCCATAAAATGGTCTATGTTATCACCAATAGCCAATTTTGTTTCAGCTCAATGCCTAATTTGTGTGTTAAAAGCCAGAGAAATTCTTATATGAGACAGAAAAACAGTGATATATCATTATTCATTTTCCTTGGCATCCATTTCAAGAGATGGGAGTTGCCTTCAATGCTTCCCTATAGTTCATGTACAAACATGAAGAAGAATCCTTCAAGGAGGAGGATTATTGTAAAATTAGACAATCCAAGTGACTAAAGATTACAACACAATAGGGGAGTATCTTGTACAAGTCCAACATAAGTATTGGAATATTTGTTGAATTTGTTGAAGATAATCCAATCTAGCAAGTCTGAAGAAGGGTCTCAACCCGAAACATTGCCTATTTCCTTCGCTCCATAGATACTGCCTCACCTGCTGAGTTACTCTAGCATTTTTGTCTATCTAGCAAATCTCCAATGTAGTTCAATGTTCAATGGTATTTTTTATTGTATGTATCTAGACACAATGAAATTCCTCATTTTGCATACTATTCAGTTAAATAATACTATACAAAGCACAATCATAAATAAGTACAAAAGTGCAATGCTTGTAGTGTAGACTTCACCAAGGCAGTACGCAGTCGTCATGTTTCTGACACCATCATGTACCTTTCACGTTTCAAGTTCTTAAAAGCATAGTCTTAAGCATGGACCCTAAAGGTCCATTGTTGTGGTACTTTCAGTGTTGCATAGGTCATCTGAACTTTAAAGCATCCGTCTCCTCCAAGGTCAATTTAGTGAATACCTACAAGAGTGTTAATTGAAACTTTGTTGGGAAAGGCAGCCTTTTTGTGGCCCTTCCCAATGGAAATCAGGATGGATATGGCCGAATCAGATGTAGAGGGGGTTGCAAGTATCGAGCAAGCCCAAAAACAGCCAACTAAAAAAAATCTTTTGATAGTAGATGGCAAAAATACTGAATTTGTCAAAAAATCACTGTTGAAACCGTGGTGCGGCACGGTGGTGCGGCACGGTGGTGCAATGGTAGAGTTGCTGCTTTACAGCGCTTTCAGCACCAGAGTCCCATGTTCGATCCAGACTACGGGTGCTGTTTGTACGGAGTTTGTACATTCTCCCCGTGACCGCGTGGGTTTTCTCCATCTTCGGTTTCCTCCACACTCCAAGGAGTACAGGTTTGGTTTTCTATAAATAAAAATTGTCCCTAGTGTAGGATAGTGTTAGTGTGCGGGGATCGCTGGTCGGCGAGGACTCTGTGGCCGAAGGGCCTGTTTCCGTGCTGTATCTCTAAACTAAACTGGAGCAGTGCCCAAGAGTTCTGTTTAAAGGAAGGCGGGCAGTTTAAAATTGGACATTGTAGGAATGAGGTGCATGGAATTAGTTCAGTAGCTTATTTGTGAGGGAGGGGTGGGTGGTGGAATGCTGCAAAATGGGCAAATATATTTTGATTAAAATATTTTTAGTTCCTTTTTGTGCCATAGTTCCAACTAGAACCGCTCAGCAAGATTTGCCTTTTACTGGAATTGCAATCCTTGATTTCAGCAGCGAAAACATTTGCAGGCAGGCTAACTTTATTGAATGCAATTCAGACTAATTCTACAAGTGTTTGTTTTGAATAATGGTTGCATAGGGATAGCAAGGAGATTTCTGTTATGGTAATAGATTTTTATTATTGCCGTTACAGGAGTAGTATCAGCAATTTGTCTCTTTTACCTTCGGAGGGAAGGAGCATTTGCTGCAGGAACTGTGTTGGCCGTTTATGTCATGTCGCTCTGGCCCCACCTAATTGAACGTCTCATCAGTTCAGGAAGCCCAGGAAAGGCCATGGGCACGGCGATGCTGGTGTATTTGCTGGAGATCTTCAGCACAGTGTGGTGTGTAGCTTACAACTTTGTACCTGGAGGTGCCATCACAAGAGAGAAAACAATGGTGGTTTTGGGTAAGTGATTCGAAGTAAGATATTAATTAAATGAGGGAGGGAGAGGCATATTACTGCCAGTTGCTAAATACATTAAAGAAAGGTTTTAATTCATTTTAATTCATTTTTCCTATTTTTATGCCCTTTAAAAATATAAATATATCTATCTAGCTATTCCAATCATGAATTGTAGTGACTTTTGTTTTAAATGTTTGGTTCAGGGTCAAAAGATCAAGTTTAGTGCCTGTGTATTGTTTTTACAAGACTGATAAGCTGCTGCAAGTAAGAATGTCATTGTTGCATTGTCCATACTATTATAATTAAACACTATTTACATTTATGTCCATACTATGACAATGACTCTTGACTCTAAACAAGCAGACCATTAGGCTAAGATTATCTAAAATAAGTAGAGCAGGCAGGTAAGAAAATTGATCTTTTGTGTTCATACTGACCGTGATATGGGAAGATTTGCAACCATTCGAGATGAATTATACATTACTTGAAGATAGACCCAAAATGCAGGAGTGATTCAGCGGGACAGGTAACATCTCTGGAGAGAAGGAATGGGTGACGTTTCGGGTCGAGACCCTTCTTCAGACTAAGACATACATTACTTGAATTAGGACAACATCATGGAGGATTCCCTTTGAGCAGTATGGTGAGCTTCCGTGAGTCATGTACACCAAGGTATCTGACCATGTATGTGGATAGGATTCATGTGACAAACAAGTTTATTTATTTTGAGTGGAAAAGCTTAGTTCTCCTTGAAATGAGGATGATTAAGAGGAGATTTAACAGGTATATACAGTATTATCATAACTGGTTTAGATAAAATAGAAGCAAGTTTCAATTCATTTCAGATGGTTTGAGGTTCTGGAGCCACTGAGTTCAAAGTGATGGATAAAAGGAATCCCAGGAAAAAATGTTTGCTAAACAGAAAGTGTCTTGTGGTCTAAAACTAAAGGTGAAAGAAACAGTTAATTGATAATTTCAAAGGGATTGGTTAGGCAGGGGAGAGAATAATTTGCAGGATTTCAAGAAAAAAGTGGGGACAGGTTGAATAATCTGTATTATGATATCCCTGTTCTATCATCTCTGTCTTTTATGTGGCAGATGCACTGAAGAATCTGAACTTTAATCCACATGTAGTCCCCAATTTTTCAATTCTGATTGACTTTTCTTGATACAAATGTGTTGGCAAGGTGTAGATAAGGCATTGTTCTGTTACCTACCCACCAGTGTGCTGACTAATTGTTTGAGAGCACTGGGCAAGATATTGGGATGCTGACAGTACTTCTGGCATCAAATTCTAGTGCGGCATTAGCTCAGAAAGAGGTGAAATTACAGATTTAACAAATTGATGTTGTTGACTTGAATGTAGATTGCTTGTTCTAGTGATTGCTGAATGAATAGAGCTCTAATCCTAAGTACAAGCCTGCTGTTAAATGTTTACCCTATCTGTGTATTGTCTCTGCTTTTTCCTTAACACTTTCAAATTATTCCCCCCAAGTGCCTAACCAATCCCTTTTGAAAAGCCTTATTTACTGTTTCCACCACCTTCAGTTCTAGATCACAATTCACTCCATATTTAAAAAAAATGCTTTTCATCCATCGCTTTGAATTTAGTGGCTCCTGAATTACAAAGCATCTGCAAATGGGAACAGATTTTTATCTAAACCAGTTATTGTCATTTTTTTTCCACTTTCTGTATATTTTGCACTTTGCTGTTTTTAATCATGGTGTGGAAAAGTGCTTTGCTTCATAGTGCTGGATTAACCTACATTGGTGGATAATGAAATCTGAAATGCATTCATTTAATTTGCTTCCATCATCATACATCCCATGAGAAAGCCTTCTCTGGGTTGTAGCTGCTGTTTGATTATTTCACAATAATAATCTTGCCACAGAGAATTAACCATCCCTTTGAATCCCTCTATTTTACTTTCATTTTCATATTGTCGATGCAATAAACTAAAATATCATGTTCAATTTTACACAAATGCACACATTTTTAATAACAGGATTGTTTCCAGTCAGTTGTTGGTTGTTCTTTTGCTCTGATTAATAGGGTTGTGAAGGGTTAAGATAGACACAAAATTCGGGAGTAAATCAGCAGGACAGGCAGTATCTCTGGACAGAAGGAATGGATATAAGCAATATGAAGAAGGACCTCGACCCGAAACGTCACCCATTACTTCTCTCCAGGACAGATGCTGCCTGTCCTGCTGAGTTACTCCAGCATTTTGTGCCTATCTCCAGTTTAAACCAGGAACTGGAGTTTCCTACAGCGGCTGTGGAAAGCATCTTATCCAGAAATATCACAATCTGGTTTGGGAATTGCTCTGCCCAAGACAAGAAGGCTCTGCAGAGAGTAGTGCGTTCGGCTGAATGCACTATGGGAACTTCACTCACCCCTCTGCAGGAACTATATATCAGGAGGTGCAACTCCAGGGCCAATAAGATCATGGGAGACCCCTTCCACCCCTGCAACGGACTGTTCCAGCTGCTACGGTCAGGCAAACGCCTCCGTTGCCATGCTGTGAAAACGGAGAGGTTGAGAAGGAGTTTCTTCCCAGAGGCCATTAGGACTGTAAACTCCTATCTCACCAGGGACTAACTTTATTTTTTAATTGCTGTTTTTTTTCCCTTTTTCCTTCCGCCCACAATATTTAATATGTAAAAGTATATGGGATTCTGTTCCATTCTGTTTGTAGTTTGTTTTTTTGCATAAAGTCCGCGAGCATTGCCACTTTTCATTTCACTGCACATCTTGTATGTGTATGTGACGAATAAACTTGACTTGACTTGACTTCCTACAGGGTTGTGAATCTAATTTACTGGGCCTCTAAATTGTTGGAAGGAGCAAATTTTTAGGGAACTTTGAGCTGCAAGTACTGTGGACTGAGATAATAAAGGGCTTTAATTCATTATTTATTAAATATAACTTTAAATTCTAAAATGTGCTTTGGAAAACCTTCTTAATTATTATGTTTCTGCCCCCTGGATGAAAAGTGGTATTGCCCGGATTTCAGAAATATTGTGGACCTCATTGGCCGAGTGTTAGGGAACAACATTTGAGGAAACAGCAGGGATATTTATCAGGTTGAAATTGGTAACTCAAAAAGGGATCTACCCTTAAGTGTAATTAGAATTCTAATATTGATTTTGAAAGTATATTAAAACAATGGATAACATTTAAAGAGAAGAGATACTTTTCCATGAGAGGGAAACATATGGGGACCTGAATTAGAATTCCCTAAATGCTGAAATCTGATCTAGTATAATGTGTAACAGCAAAAAGGAAGCATATAAAACACATCAAGATGATGATACGAGTGAGAGCTGATAGGAGGAGAGGAAGGAAATAAAGATTGTGACAAAAAAAAAAATACAGGTTAGCCCTAACATAATAGAGAATACTAAAATCTTGTGGGCATATAACCAGTTATTGGATAGTGAGGAGAAAAGTAGACTGGTTAGCGATCAAGTAGGTGAATGTGCCTGGATGCAGCAGGCAGGACAGATACTTGATGATTTGTGTAGAGGATGTGCACGTCTCAGTCGAACAGAAATTGGTCATAGTTGTCACGTACTGAGATACATGAAAACCTTTGTTCTACATGCGATCCATGTGGATAATACCTTGCATGACAGGTATAACAAAAGAGAAAATAAACAGAGACCTACTAATGGAAAAGAATCTCTATTTGCCCTGTCTAACCATTGGGAATAGGCTTCATACCTCAGTGTTGCAGCTACCGAGAAAGTACAGGTTAAAAAATGTGAGTGCTCCAACAAGATAGACTGGAAGTTTGGGGATACATCCGTAACTGCAAATACAACCTTGTGCATAGTAGATGAGATGCCTAAATAGATTTTGTGTATAAACTAAGCACCTAAATCACCTGCTCTGGACCAAGGAGACTGAGAAAAGAACAGATGAACATTAGAGAGGGTCGGGCTAGAATCTCCAGCCTTCCCTATTTAAAGGGATGATATCAGAGAGTTGAAGAACTGCAAATATTGCACACTTTTTCCAAAAGAGTTAAAGAACAAATTCAGCAAGTTTAATCTGCTGGATTTAACCTTGACAATGATGAGGTTTTTGCTTAGTGGCAAATCTGTGGGGGGCATCTCATTAATTAGTGGTGAGAGTAGGGGTGAAATTAGGTCACCTGGAGAAATCCAAAATAATTAGGGAGATGTAGCACAGATTGTCACAAAACAAATTATGCTTGGCTAATCAGATTGAATTTTTTGATAGGGTAACGTTCTGGATGCATCACTGGTTTTTTTTTTGAAGTAAAGTTGCATAAAATAGGCTGCTGAGCAAAATTCAAATCTAAGGAAGAAAAGGGATAAGTGGCAGAATGAAATAATACATTTGTTTTAAGGATAAAAACTAGAGCCTCAAGGTTAACAAATGTTTTTGTATCAGAGGACAATAAACAATGTCAACTCTGGGAATCAATACTGGAACCTATCCTACTTTAGATATATATTGTTGTCATAGTATAAATGGCTTAAACATGACTGTACAAGGTGACAGTACCAAATTTGAGGGTGTCCTAAACTGGGGTACCTGGCAAACAGTGAGAACATTAATAGTAGACTTTAAAAAGGTAAGCAGTGGACTGACAAGTGAACAGGAAAGTGGACAGAAACAGCAAGAGGAGATCCTATAGACTAAATAGCACAATTCAAAAGGTTTTCCATTCCACACTTGGATATCTCTGTATAAGTCTTAATACATGACTTGATATGTTAAAAAAAAAAGCTGTTAATAAAGCATATGGGAGGGTGGGCTACATAAATGATACTTTAGATTACCAGAAAGTGTCACTAAGAAGATTACGCTGAACCTTTATTAAACGTTAATTATGGTAAAACTAGAGTAGAGCAGACAATCCTGGTTCACTTCACAGAGATGCTAGAGAAAGTCTAGTGAGGATATACTTGTATCGTTCCATAGATTTCTTTTCAGTTACATTTTTCAGTGGCCTCAATGCTTGCTGCCTGTCCTGTAGTGACGCTAGGGGCTAAACCTGTTATTTTCTTCATTTTCCAGGAACACTCATGCATTTGATTGGATTGGGATTATTCTTTGGTCAACGACCTAAATTGTTTGCAACAGAAGGCAAAAATGTGGCACATTTCAAACTCTTGACAAAGTGTGTCAAACAATGTAAGTGGCATAACTATAACTGCAAAGTCATTATACCTGTACTTCCATTTAACGTGTATAAAAGATTATGTAAATGAGTTCCAGCACCCACAAAAACGTCTGAGTGCTGATCTTAAAAATGGTCCATTTATCCCAACTCCGTTTTCCGCCAATTTCCATTCACCCTATTCAGGTCAATATATTGCCCTTGCCCCAACGTGGGATATCATTTTCTGTGGCACCTTATCAGCAGTGCAGCTAGTGGAGCTACTGCCTCACATGTCCAGAAACCTGGTTGCAAGTGCTGTCTGCGTGGAGTTTGCACATTTTCACTGCGACTGCATGGGTTTCCACCAGGTGTCCCAGTTTCCTCACTCATCTCAAAAGATGCATGGGTTTGTTGGTTAATTGGCCACTGTAATATTGCCTCTAATATGTTGGGAGTGGCGGAGAGAGTGGGATAACTAAGAACTAGTGTTAATGTGATGGTCGGAGTGAACTCAGTGGGTCGAAGGGCCTCTTTCCATGCTGTAATTAAATAAAATGGAAATTCAAATATGCAACATCTACCAGTCCCCGTCTATCCACCATGTTTGTTACCTTTCCAAGAAACCATTGCAAATGTATCAATCCTGACTTAAGCTCTCTTAACCTCATCTCTTCATCCTTCCCAATCTAGCTCTTCTTGGATCCCATGCGATCTAACTTTCCAGAGCAGCCTACCATGCAGAACCTTATGTTATCAGAGGCTTTGCTGAACAATATCTACAGCCTTGCCCTCGTCAACCTTTTTGGTTACTTTTTCAAAAAACGTAATCAATTTCGTAAGACACTATCTCCCATGTACAAACCGGTGCTGCCTTTCCCTAATCAGCTTGTCTATCCAAATGCATATACTGTATATCTTATCCCTCAGAATCTTCTCCAGTAATGTCATTACTGGATGTTAGGTTCACTAATCAATAGATCCCAGGGTTTTCTTAAATTTTGCACCTGGAATTCTCATGCAATCCCACAAAATGTTCTAAAAATGTTAGGCAATCTCATTTTTTTTTGGAAGAAATTGTGGAAAGACAATTTTACTTATTTATATATTTGTATTGTATATGGACTGCAGATGTAGGCTGATTAGCAGCAACATCCTCTGAAGATTTAGCGCTTTGTGCGATGGTGAGTAGTCATTCATTGGATTTATTTTTGCTATGTTTTACATTGATACTGTTTGGCCTGGAATTGCAGTGTAAAACATTGTTATTTAGAAATATACGGAAATGATCAGCAGTTTGGCATTTTATTTAAAGGTTTATGCGTGGAATACTAATGTGATGAACAGTAATGGTTATTTTGCACAATTCGTGTGCACCCAGCATATCCATGCAAATATTGCCTCCCATCTCCATGGATGCCAGCAGCTGAGAATTCACCGAATACTATTTACTATCACGAGGTTAATTCCCGGGATGGCGGGACTGTCATACGTTGGAAGAATGGAGCGACTGGACTTGTATACACTGGAATTTAGAAGAATGAGAGGGAATCTTACTGAAACATATAGGATTATTCAGGGATTAGACACGCTAGATGCAGGAAACATGTTCCCAATGTTGGAGTCCAGAACCAGGGGCCACAGTCTAAGAATAAGAGATAGGCCATTTCGAACAGAGATAAGGAAAAACTTTTTCACTCAGAGTTGTGAATCTGTGGAACTCTCTGCCTCAGAAGGCAGTGGAGGCCAATTCTCTGGATGTTTTCAAGAGAGAGTTAGATAGAGCTCTTAAAGATAGTGGAGTCAAGGGATATGAGGAGAAGGCAGGAACTGGATGATCAGCCATGATCACAGTGAATGGTGGTGCTGGCTCGAAGGGCCAAATGGCCCATTCCTACACCTATTGTAACGCATGAATTTAAAATGAAGCATTTTGCCGAACTGAATGTCAATAATATGTACTGAAAAACAGAATCATTGTTATTGAATATTTTACAATATTTGGCTTGCTAGTAACTATTGTTGAAATGAAAATTCATAATTGTAATACAAATTTCCTTATCTAATTTTTTTTGCTTTCCTGTTTAGTGCTTTGGCTGTTTGTAGGAGTGGGTCTGTTGGGATTAGGGCATCGATTCATATTGCATCAGAAGAAATTACTCAACCCAGCTGATATCCTGGTGAGTAAGGTTTTTATTTGCAATTGTATATATAATGAAGAAACCAAACCTGAACAATCATGGCATGAACATATATATAGGAAGCCTACTGTATATCATCGTGTTCTGAAATGGCAAAATAACTTATTTAATGTTACGCTATGATTATCCTCCATACGTTTAATTCAGTTTCTTTTCCATTGTCTCTACCTTTTGTGACCAGCCTGTGAAGAAAGATTTCTCTGCTATGATATGGTCTTACAGATTTGGGTATGACAATCAAGGTTGGCCAAGTTTGGAAAGATCTGCTGAGTTTATTGAACAAACAGGTATGTATTTTGTTTTAAGCACCGATAATTTAACAAGAACATATGTACGTATTTGAAATTTAAAAACGAAGAGCATTTTACTGACATGTTTTGCATTTATTTCTGTTGCTATTTTTCCCCGTTCTCTTCCCTGGAAGATGTTGATTCCTGGATGATGAATGGTTCCAAAGGCATTCTTAGATTAAGGGTATTGCTGGCAAAATTGAGGTGTTTCGCTTGCCTTTTGTTCCACAGAAATTGGTATCCAGATGCTACTGTATTTTAAATTGTTGCATAAACCAATTTCCTTTCAATTCTTTCATGGGCATCTCCAGCAGAACAATGTATATTCCTAATTGGGAAATTGATGGGATGTGGTCTTCTTGAACTATTGGGTGATCGATAGTTGGCATGCATTCAGAGGGCCGAAGGGCCTGATTCCATGCTGTATCTTTCAAACAATCAATCAATTAATCAAAAGAAGGTTTACAATAGAAGATACAGTGCCGGAATCGCTCAGCAGGTCAGGCAACGTCTCAGGAGAATGTAGATCGCCAAGGTTTCTGGTCAAGACACTTTTTCAGCCTGATTGTAAAGGGGGGGATGGAGGGGAAGAAAGCTGGAAGGGGGGGGCAGGACAAAGCCTGGCAGGTAACAGGCTGTTATGAGGGAAGAAAGGAGAGGGTTATATAGAATTGGAGAATTCAATGTTCATACCTTTGGGTTGCGATCAATCGATTATTGTGTCTCTCAATACAATACAACCGAATTGCTAGACTACCTTGGTTGTCAATTAGGGTGAATATTGTTGGTGTGAGGCCAGAGCGTCTTTTGTTACCTCACCCTAATGATTATTCCTTTGAGCTGGTGCTGTCATAATGGTTCATTGCACCGTGTTCTGATTCTGTTCTGATACATTTATCTGCAGTTGCACATTTTCATCAAATAGTTGTGAAGCCTGCCAATTCTTACTTGGATCACGTGCAGGCAGACCGGATTAATTTAACTTGGCATCATGTGTGGCATGGAAACATTGTGGGCCGAAAGACCTGGCCCTGTGCCGTACTGTTCTATGACGTAGCTCAGTGTGCTAAAGTGATTGAAGGAGAGTGCAGGCAATTAGAAATGTTAGGATTCTGATTTAAGAGAGAAGACCTCAGTGGGAAGTAATGACAGATCTAATATGGGAGGAATAGCTGCTGATATCCCACGTAGGAGAGAGAGGTGCTACAAGTTCACGCTCGCTAAACCGCTTCTATCTGCCATTTAAGTAACCTCCAATAATGGTTTGCCTGCAGCCAAAATGACTCCAATTAGTTTTCTCTTCACCATAATTTTTGTGCCTTTCAACCATCTGTTTTCATGCCACCCCTCTCTTCCCACATATAACACGGATACAATTCCCCTTGTCCTCACCATCCAACCCGCTCACTAACCTCCACATTGAACATGATGCCTGCTTTTTCACTCCCCTCCTCACTGAGTATTCCAAAGGAACAGTGGCTTCTGTACACTCTGGTTCATTCTTGCACCTTCACCAATACCCATTTGCCTTCTCAATCAATCCACTTTCACTTTCACTTGTACCACTTTCCTTCTACATCCTTACTGCTGTTAACCACTATTGGTGCATACAGTGAGATTTTCCCTGCATTGGGCAAGTCAAATATATTGCAAAATATCTCCCTTCAGTCTGGAAAGGTGACCCAGAGCTCCTGGTTGCCACTTTTATTCCCCCCCCATCGCACTTCCAGTATGCCGTCTGTTTTGGTCTTATATACTATTTCAATTTAATTTTAGGAAACAGCACCTCATCTTTGACATCGTTAGAACTTACAATTTCAAGTAATCAGCTATCCAACATGTATTCAAAAGTTAGCATCGCCTTCCTTTTAGTATTTTCAAAGTTCATTCATCTCCTGTTTACACCTCTCATTTTGTTATTCACTAATATTTACTGGCTCGTGACACTTGTGTTGTTCACTTTCTCCCGCCCTCCAATCTCTCAAAGGGTTTTGTTCCCTTTTGTTCACCCTGAACCAGTTCCAGCTCCTTGCATTTAAAAAAAAGTTTGATTCTCTCATTTCTTCCAATTCTGATGAGAGGTGACCAACCTCAAGTCCTCCCCATAGCTCAAGAGTGTTTAATTATCATATGTACCAGCAACGGAAACAATTAAATTCTTAATTCTTACTGCTGCCTGACCTGAACTTCCGGCATTTTCTGCTTCATGCCAAAGTTCAGATCCTCTTTAAATGCTTTTAAATCATGGCAACTAATTGTGATATGGACATCACTTTGGTAACAATTCTATGTTGGTGTTTGTAAACTGATTCAGTAACTTGAAATCTTGCTGCAGATTATGTTTTCAGGACAATTCAGGTATGCATTAGCTTCTCCTGTGTAATATTCTCATCTGTTGGTTGTAACATTCTTAGCACTCTGTTATCAATGATAGGTGCCGATTTAATAACAATATTGGAAAGTGATGCCTCTAAACCTTTCCTGGGAAATAATGATCTCACCATGTGGCTGGGAGAGAAGTTGGGTTTTTACATGGATTTTGGTCCAAGCACAAAAGATCACACCTGGGGGTAAGCCTGCAACAACCATTTCCACATCCTCATCATATTATTATCTGTTGCTTTACCGGTTGAATGACTATGTGATCATTGTGCACAAAGTTCTTTTTATTTATTTTTTGAACTGGTGTTTTATCTCTAACTTTTCCACTAGTGTTTTAACTAACTTTTCCAGTCTTCCTTTAGACACTGTATGAGCTATTTATTTTTACCCTAATATTTTGTTTACTGCCATCTTCATGTTGAAACAGTATTTATTTTGACAGATGAAAAGCTATTTCAGTTACATTTAATATATAGTATTTTCCATTTTATCCACAATATAAGATGGTGTTGATGTGCCCTCGTTTACTTTAGTGGAATGATGTGGATTGCTTCTTCGGTAATGATTAATCGCCATTACACTCATTAATCAGAATCTGCTGGTAAATTAATGGCAAGTTAAATGCATATAGAAAATAGGTGCAGGAGTAGGCCATTCGGCCCTTCGAGCCTGCACCGCTCGAAGGTTCCGTCAAGGGGCGCTGACGACGATGAATGCCGAGCCTGTCTTTTCTTTCTGTTTTGTTATTTTAAGCACGTGTTAAAGTATGTTTGAGTGTTTCTTGGATTGTTTGGGGGGGGGGTTTAGGGGGAACTTTTTTCAATCTCTTACCTCGAAGGAGATTTTTTTGGTGTCGTATCTCCGTCCCCCATTGTGGAGTGGCGCGGCCTTTCCTGGAGACCGACCCGGCGCTTAAACGCAGGCGCGGCGTGGACTTACCATCGTGGTGCTGCGATTCCCTTGCCAGGGATCGACTGTGGAGAGCTCCAACTGCAGCCCCGTGGACTTTAACATCTTGGAGCCCAGTTTCAACATTGCGGCCCCTGGTTAGAGACTGAGTCGGGGCTCCAAGCCATGGTGAGTTTCAACCGTATCGATGAGGGAGTTCCATCTCCCCGACACGAGGGCCTCAGATCGCTGGCTGTGGAAGCTTTGATAACTCCGACCGCAGATGGTTCGACAGCCCTGACCGCAGAGAAGAAAGAGGGAGAGATTGGACTTTATTACCTCCCATCACAGTGAGGAATGTGGGGAGCCGCTGTGGTGGATGTTTATGTTAAATTTTATTTTATGTGACAGTAGACAATAGGTGCAGGAGTAGGCCATTTGGCCCTTCGAGCCAGCACCGCCATTCAATGTGATCATGGGTGATCATCCCCAATCAGTACCCCGTTCCTGCCTTCTCCCAAAATCCCCTGACTCTGCTATTTTTAAGAGCCCTATCTAGCTCTCTCTTGAAAGCATCCAGAGAACCCGCCTCCACCGCCCTCGGAGGCAGAGAATTCCACAGACTCACCACTCTCTGTGAGAAAAAGGGTTTTCTCGTCTCTGTTCTAAATGGTTTACTCCTTATTCTTAAACTGTGGCCCCTGGTTCTGGACTCCCCCAACATCGGGAACATGTTTCCTGCCTCTAGCGTGTCTAAACCCTTAACAATCTTATATGTTTCAATGGGTTTCCTCTCATCCTTCTAAACTCCAGAGTGTACAAGCCCAGCTACTCCATTCTCGCAGCATATGACAGTCCCGCCATTCCGGGAATTAACATTGTAAACCTACGCTGCACTCCCTCAATAGCAAGAATGTCCGTCCTCAAATTAGGGGACCAAAACTGCACACAATACTGCAGGTGTAGTTTCGCTAGGGCTCTGTACAACTGCAGAAGGACCTCTTTGCTCCTATATTCGATTCCTCTTGTTATAAAGGCCAACATGCCATTCGCTTTCTTCACTGCCTGCTGTACCTGCATGCTTACTTTCATAGCTGATGAACAAGGAACCCCAGATCCCGTTGTACTTCCCCTTTTCCAAACTTGACGCCATTTAGATCTGCCTTCCTGTTTTTGCTACCATAGTGGATAACCTCACATTTATCAGCATTAAACTTAATCTGCCATGCATCTGCCCACTCCCCCAACCTGTCCAAGTCACCCTGCATTCTCATATTATCCTCCTCACAGTTCACACTGCCACCCAGCTTTGGATCGTCTGCAAATTTGCTGCTGTTACTTTGAACCCCTTCATCCAAATCATTGATGTATATTGTAAATAGCTGTGGTCCCAGCACCGAGCCTTGCGGTACCCCACTAGTCACTGCCTGCCATTCTGAAAGGGACCCGTTCATCCCTACTCTTAGTTTCCTGTCTGCCAACCACTTCTCTATCCATGTCAGCACTCTACCCCCAATACCATGTGCCATAATTTTGCCCACTAATCTCCTATGTGGGACCTTATCAAATGCTTTCTGAAAGTCCAGGTACACTACATCCACTGGCTCTCCCTTGTCCATTTTCCTAGTTACATCTTCAAAAAATTCCAGAAGATTAGTCAAGCATGATTTCCCCTTCGTAAATCCACGCTGACTCGGACTGATCCAGTTACTGCTATCCAAATGTTCGGCTATTTCATCTTTTATAATTGACTCCAGCATCTTCCCCACCATCGATGTCAGACTAACTGGCCCTGTTTTCTCTCTCCTGCCGTTCTTAAAAAGTGGGATAACATTAGCTACCCTCTAATCCACAGGAACTGATCCTGAATCTATAGAACATTGGAAAATTATCACCAATGCATCCACGATTTCTAGAGCCACTTCCTTAAGTACCCTGGGATGCAGACCGTCAGGCCCTGGGGATTTATCAGCCTTCAGTGCTTGTGTGTCTTACTGCTTTTCACTTGGTGTGGCTGTATGGTCACTCAAGTTTCACTGTACCTTCACTGTACCATATGGTGATAATAAATCCATCTTGAATCTTGTCACGTGTACTGAGGTACAGTGAAAAGCTTTTGTTGTGTGCTAATCAGTCAATGGAAAGATAATACACGATTACAATCGAGCCATCCACAGTGGGTCCACATATAATTCACACATAATGCCAATGTGGGGGGGGGGGGGGGAGGAAAGAACAAATTTGTAGAAATGTAGCAATGAGTTGTGAATTGCCACAACTGCTGCAGGCTGTTAAATATAAATTAAACTCGCTGTAAATCATTAGGTGATGGAATTTATTGATGCCGATGTCCTTGTATTATGTAACTAATATGCCAAATAAAACTAGTCTTGTTCAAGGTATTTTTATAAGGTGACTTTTATTCTTGCAGTTCACTTTCCATTCCACCTGTTTGCGGTTTAATTCTTCTTAAAGAAAACAATTACACTTTGAAGAGAATAATGTGCTATAAAGGTTGGTGGTATTTCAAGTCGGTAGAGCCACGAAAATATCTGGGTAACATGGTAAGAAATATAAAATACAAAGTCTGTAGTCTTGATTAGTAAGGGTGTCAAAGGTTACAGGGAGAAGGCAGGTGAATGGATTGAGAGGGAAGAGATAGATCAGCCAAAATTGAATGGTGGAGCTCATTCTCTAGGCCAAATGGCCCAATTCTGATCCATGTCATATGGTCTCAAGTCTTTGTAAGTACTAAACTGGGTACTGTTTAGTAATTTGCATTATAAGAAGGAACTTGAGGTAGTGGAGCGAGAAAAGGAACATTATCCAGGATACTGTCTGGACTGAAGAGACAAAGCTATGAAGACAGATATGACGAGGGCACGGATAACATGATTATAAGGTCATTTCATAAGTTTTTAATGTTTTGATAGGACGGAACAGGAAAGGTTACAGGAACAACTTTCTGGCTGTCTTCCAGACAGGTGTTGACAATTGAGGCTCCATCTGCCACTCTCCATTCCCCACCCTTCCTGACATACACAGTCAAAAATTACATTTGTTTTGGAAGAATTAAACAAATTTAAAGTAAGTAAAGTCAATATTTAAAACAAATGTTCTCACCGCAGCAGCTGCTTCATATAGATTTTAGCTGGGCCATTGTACTTACACCAGGTTAATCTGGCACAGGTCCCATTCGGAGCTGGGAATTTTGATGAACTCCATGAGCAGTGTAATGGTGCCGCACCAGGTCCTGGGACTAACACGTCACAGGAGGGGAGTGCTGTGCTTCAGCTTCACCCTAGGGACCTGAGCTTCTGCTCAGTTAAGTGATTTGAATAATAAAACCTTATCATGCAACAACTCTCCCTTCTGTCGTGGGGTAGGTTGATTCCCCTCCCTCCCCAATCCTTTCCACTCGTCACTTTAATTTCATGTTTCATGTATCTTGTGGTTTATGACTGTTGGCAGATCAATTTCCCTCCTGGGATAAATAAAGTTCTATCATATCAGACATGACCTATTATCCTGCTAGTTTCACATCACATGTTTTATTTAGTTTGTTCTCAGCCTGGAGAAGGGCGAATGGCCTTTATATTGCATCATAATGTTTACTTCTTACAAGTGTGAAATGAAACGTTCAGATATAGCGGAACCCACTGGCTTTCTTTGTCACAGAAATTAGCATCTCTCATCTTGAACATTTATCTGAAATATAAACAGATGGTATGGGAAATGTGCAGCATCTGTACCCATAAGATATGGTGCTGTTCCAATCTCTCAACCTACCTCATAGTGGCCCCTGCACTAGTTTTAAATCTGCACTTTCTCTGTAACCCTAATGCTATATTCTGAACTCTGGTATTTTTCTCTTTGCACTGCCTGTTGTACTTGTATTTATCTATCATACGATTTGACTGGATGGCATTGCAGACAAAGCTTTGTGCTGTACCTCAGTATATGTGACAAAAAAAAAAAAGCAGCTGTCTCTTGATTTTAGCAGGGCCATCAATCTGTGTTGCCTGGTCTGTGAAGTATTTCACGGACTTTCTGTTTTAATTTTAGCTATAGAGCATCAGCCAATTTCTGAGTTTCATTTAACATTTACTTGCTGTTCTGCCTTTTAGCAAAGGTTTTTTTTAACCAAGAGGTTAATTCAATTTCTGAATTTGACTGCGTGTTTCTATTTCACTTCTACTGTAAATGTATTTATCATTTCCTTTATGGTTTAACATCGTAAGAAACTCCTCTAAGAGTTTCATAATAAGCAACAATTTCAAATAATAGACTTTTTGGTTAATGGTGCAGTCGTCAAAGTGACATCTAATTCATTTCTGATCTTTAGAATAATGGTTTTGTCAAGATACCCCATCGTTCAATCCATGCACCATCTTCTTCCATCCCCACACGGAGAGATTGCTCCTGCTATTTCCATGACGGTCAACATCTCAGGGAATCTTGTGGATTTTGTTGTTGCTCATTTTGGCAATGAACAGTAAGTGAATATTTCCATATTTATTTGTTTAATTAACACTTCTTATACTATTTAATTACTCCCCCTGTTTCTAAATCTGTGTGTGTGTGTATGCTTCTAGGGATGAGTTGGATAGGAAGTTGCAGGCAGAGTATATTTCAAATACACTGAAGGAAGCACAACAACCTCTTGTATTTTTGGGCTACGTCACTTCTGCACCTGGCTCCAGAGACTACCAACAGCTTCGAAACATTGGAAATGTAAAGGTAAAATGTCATTTATCGAAATGAATTAAATATAAAGCATATTTTGTATTACATCCCACCCTCTGAGGGGAAAAATGTGCTCCTTGGGTATCTACTCAATCTTTTAAAATCTCTTTAAATTAGAGAGAAACAGATGTGTACAGGAACAAAGGGACAACAACATCTATGGAGAGAAAAAAAGTTGGTTACTTGAAATTGTTGAATTATTCAAGTTCCCCTTTATACAATTTAAACCTGTTTCTCTCGCTACATGTACTCCCTACCAAAGTCTTCCAATTTTTGTTCCAGATTTCTTCAGCTTTTTGCTGTAATCACATTACATTTGTTGGAGTGAAAATCTGATGTTTGGTTGTAAAACAATAGCAGAGTTCAATCCGATGCAACATATTTCCACAATGTTATATGATTGAATTGTAAATCGATATGCTTATGAATAAGTTGATCATGATTTTTTTTATTTTATTTACCAAAACAAGGTTTGGAGAGTATATAAATTATCTTTAACATACCAGAATAAAATGCAATGGGCTACTTTTAGATTATCATGTTAACCCCCAGTCCAAAATTTCTATATACTCTTGAATATTCTCTCTCTCTCTCTCTCTCTCTCTCTCTCTTTTAGGACATAGATCAGACTGATATGCATAGATGGTGCGAGTACATCATGTACCGTGGACTAATAAGGTTAGTTGCAATACTTCAGCATAATATCACCATTAGTTACCTACTAAAATTAAGTTTTAAAACTATTTCTTAGCCCTCAGACTACATAATTTCTACCCCTTTTCTCGGTGAATGACTTTATGGTTGCCTCCCCACCTATCTCTTTATTTTTCGAACTTGCCACATTCACACAATCTCCCTTTATCTGTATAATTTGATGAATTTATGGTTTTGCAATCGCTGAGGATTGGTAAGAATGCTTTATCATGGATCATGCAAAAATTATCTTTTTGAGCAGCAGTAACGGTTACAAATGGTTCACAATTGGGATACTAGAGATAACTGGAAAGGTCGCACCAAGTCAAGTTGGGGAGGAAGGGTATGAGAGGAAAATCATCATCATGTTGATGGTTATTGCAAAGTAAGAACACAGGCTGGTAAATTTGGATGTAAGTCGGGAGAGGATTGTGGCCATCCAATAGCTGGGGCACGGAGTTCAAATACTTCTACCGTCTCAATCCTTTAAATTTCCCACTAGTTTCCTTGTCTAAGTTTCTCCGCTGGGAACGGCTGCGGCTCGCCTGCAGTCCGTTTGTCTTTACTTTTTTGTGTTGTTTTTTTCGTTTTGTGTAGTTACGTTTTTGGTTTTTAAGCTGTGTTTATGTGGGGGGGGGGGGGGGGGGTGGGGGGTTTAAACGGGGCTTGCTGTCTCTCCCTTCGGGGGAAAACGACTTTTTGTCGTATCCCCCTTCTCTGCCTCCGTCTGCGCTGTGGCCTAATGGCGGAGCTGGCGACCTCGAGGCTCCGGAGGCAGAGCCTGTCAGGACTCGACCTGGGCTCGCTCCCGTGAGGGCGGCCTGACAAGGGGCTGAGACTCTCTCGTGAGGGGCTGTGACGCTCCCGTCGGAGTGGCCCAGCCCGAGGTGGAACGGCACTCACGTGAGGGCGATCCGGCTCGGGGCTGGAACGGTGCTCCGGTGGCTGGGACGGCGTTCTGGCGGCGGCGACCTGAGTCCTGGGTTCAGCCGCGGGCCAGCGGCTGCGTCCGCTGGACTGGAGGGCGGCAGCTTCGACCACCCCGGGCCGCGGTGTTTGAGCCGGCCCGTTCGCGGGGTTCGGTGAGCCGCGGGACTGTTTGTGCCATCGCCCGGTGGGGAATCGCCTCAGCACAGAGGGAGAAGAGGAGGGAAGAGACAGTAACCCTAAGATTTTTGCCTCCACCACAGTGAGGAGGTGCTTGGAGGATACACTGTGGTGGATGTTAATTTGTGTTTATTGTTGTTTTTTATTGTATGTATGACTGCAGGCACGAAATTTCGTTCAGACCGTAAGGTCTGAATGACAATAAAGGTATTCAATTCAATTCAATATTCAATTCAATTCAATTCAATAATGATGGAGGCAAAAAGCTGAGACATGGGCTGGTTCACAGTGACACATGGTGGTCTCTATCTGCAACTGCAGCAGAGCCAAGCATTAACTGCAAATTATTCTTTCAGTTATTGTTTTCACATGAATTTAAACATGTGAACTCCTGTTTGACATAAAAGATATAAAGGATAAATTATGATTTCCTTAAAATGGGTCTGATATCGACAACAAGGGCAGTCACGGTGGTGCAACGATAGAGTTGCTGCCTTGCGGCGAATGCAGCGCTGGAGACCCGGGTTCAATCCCGACCGGGTGCTGTCTGTACGGGGTTTGTACGTTTTCCCCATGACCTGCGTGGGTTTTCTCAGAGATCTTCAGTTTCCTCCCACATTCCAAAGACATACAGGTTTGTACGTTAATTGGCTTGGTAAATGTAAAAATTGTCCCTAGTGGGTGTAAGATAGTGTGGGGATCGCTGGTCGGCGCGGACCCGGTGGGCCGAAGGACCTGTTTCCGTGCTGTATTTCTAAACTAAAACTAAGAAATTCCAAATTCAATCAGAAAATGCTGACAGAACTCGACACGCCAGGTGGTAGGGGAAAAGAACGTTAAAGGTTCAGGTTAATCGTCCCAGTCCTGCTGAAAGATCTAAATCATTTTAATTTCCGATTTACATTCATCTGCAGTTGTTTGATGTTCTATTCTAAGTTTAAACCTGGTTTGAGATGTCCCCAACAGCCCTCGCCATGCAGAACCATCAGCTATTAATATAAAGACTAGCATCTTTGGACGAGCACTTGCAATATTTCAATTTCAAAAGTAGATGCATATACGTTACTGCTATTTAAATTAAACATTGTGTGGAAAATTCAAATAGTTGTGCTGCTGATGCCAGAGATCAAATTAGTCAACTTTCTGTTGCAGTTCCTGCTATCGCCATTTCTGTTTCTTATTAATACCTTTTCTATTCTTGATGGGTTTTTTCCATCTAATTTTACACCTATCAATAATAGTTTTTTTTAAATCTTGTTGACTCCATTAATGGCTATGCTTCCCTTCTCATAAGAAGGGAATCCAATTGTTTCCCAACCAGAAACCTTGGATTAACCGTAAGGTTCATTCCCAGGTGAAGACCACTGCGGACAAATCAAACTATCCCGTGTGGTACAAAAATCTCACTACGATCTTCGCAAAGCCATCAGGAAGGCCAAGAGACAATACCGGGACAAACCTGAGTCACAGAATATTCACATAGATACCCGCAGACTATGGTAACACCTGAATAATATAATTGGCTGCAGTCGCTGTTGATAGTGCAGCCCTCCCTGATGAATTTAATACCTACTATGCTCGTTATGAGTCGGAGGCCAACATCCATCCTGTCAGACACAAATGTGCCTTTTCCCATGGTCACTGAAGCAGAATTTAGATTGGCCTTCCTGAGGGTGAACCAACGGAAAGCTACTGTCTTGAATGAAGTCCTTGGCTGCGTCCTTAGGAACTGCACAGACCAACTAGCGGTACTGTTCACGGACATCTCTAATCTTTCCCTAATCCTTTCTGAGATACTTGCTTCAAGAAAACCACTATCATCCTGGTGCCAAAGAAAAGTAAGATCTCATGCCTTAATGACTACCGTCCAGTGGCACTGACATCACCAAGATGAAATGCTTCAAGAGGCTGGTTACAGTACACATTAAATACAACCTACCAAGGAGCCTTGATCCACTGCAGTTCGCCTACTGCCACAACAGGTCCACGGCTGATTCCCTCTCCCTGGCCCTACACTCATCTCTGGAACATATGGATAAGAAGGACACCTACGCCATAGACTCTTGCTGTGGTTCCAATACCATTATCCCTACCAACCTCGTCTCCAAACTTGTGAAAATAGGAGTCAGTACTCCCCTCTGCAATTGGATCCTCAACTAATCAACAGAGCACAATCAGCGAGGATAGGCAACAATAACAGGCTAGTTACTGTTGGCATATTATATTATTTGTCTAGATATATCTTGCAGTATTATTTTGGACACATGGGGGCGGTCATTAGATGCACAGGGTGGTGCATATGTGGGCATAGGGGACAAGAAGTGACACACAGCAGGGAGAGCATACAGTTTTTCGCTAGACCTGGGACAGAACAGCCAGCTACAACATGCATGCAGAATAAGGAAAACCTGGTACATTCATCTCTTTGTTTGTCCTACTTCAATAAACAACTGGATATAACGACTGGAAGATCTGTTCTATTTGGTCTGCATAAGATCACACCTACCTACCTGTGTAGTAATGGCAACGGAAAAGAGGTCACTGGAAAAGTCGGAAATTTGCCATTACAATTAAGTGAAAACTAGCTCTTTGAGTGAAACTGGAGCTTGTGAAAACCTGGAAACACGGATTGTTTTATTTCACAAGCCTGACGCCGCCATTCCCGATGGACAAGGTCGCCACCTGCGCTAATCTGATTGACGGAGATTGGAAATTGGATTGGGATCGGTGGGGGCCCTGCCAGCAGCATGTTACTTTTTTTATTTTTTTAGTGTGTTCTAATGTGTGGTTTTGGTGTCTCTCTGTGTGTCCTGTGTGGGGGGGGGGGGGGGTAAGGGGGAAACCGTTTTGATCGCTTCCTCCACGGAGAGGCGATTTTCCATGTTGCCCTTTCCGTGGCCTAACATCGAGGATCGGTGCGGCCTTTCCCGGAACCTTACCCGGGGCCTCAGTGGCGGGCGCAGTGCGGGCTCTCTTCGTGGAGCGGGTGAGCCCTCACCGGATGGGAGCGCTCCATTCGCTGGCCCATGGCAGCCTGAAGCCGCGGTCTGCGGTGCTTCCAGCTGGCGCTGCGTCCGCAGCCCGAGGTCCCTCGTTGGGGACCCCGGAGGTGAAGAGCTCCGACCGCTGGCCCGCAGCCTTCTTCTACCGTGGGCGCGGCGGGGACTTGCCATCAGGAGCGGACCCCTGGAGAAGAGCTCCGACTGCTGGACCTGCGGTCTGCGGTGCTTCTTGCTGCGGCACGGCGGGGACTTTAGATCTTCGACCGCTGGCCTGCGGCCTACACCAACCTGAAGCCGCGGTCTCCGGTGAAGAAGCACCGATTCAGGACTTACCTGGACTTTACCTGTCTACTCATCTGGTCGCCTGCAGCGGCGGCTGCGGAGGGTTGAGATCCCGACCACGAGGGAAAATGGAGGAGGACTGTGCCTTCCACCACAGTGATGAATGTTGTGGTGGATGGTTGTGTTAATTTTTATTGTGTTTTTGTGTGTTCTTTTTTCATTGTACCGCTGCTGGCAAAATTCATTTCACTTGCACTTTATGTGCAAGTGACGAATAAAACTGATATTGATATTGAAACCCAGAAAGGCAACGCGCAGGGAGAGTGAATACGTACAGCATTAAGCTTTATTGGAGAAGCTATATATGATAAGCTGTAATGTAAAAAGGCTACTAAAATGGAGAATTGAGAAGTGACCTTGAGAATCAGAACGATATCAGTTGTTTGAAATATTGTGCTGTCGGCATACGGCTTTACGTCAACGAGTCTTAAAGGGATAGTGAACAAGTATGTCTGTGGTCAAAGCTAAAGTTCAGTCACAAGATGGCGATGTTGGAAAGGATTCTGAAAAGAAAAGAAGTGTTATTAAGTGATAAAGGCTTGGAATTGTTCATGGAAAAGTGTCAGAAGACAAGAAACTTGATATGTAAACAAGCTAATGTTAATTGAAAAGCTGAAAGAGGTCATGAAATCAGTGGAAAATGCAAATAAAGTACAATCTAGCAATGCCTGAAAAGGAGATTGAAAGGCAAAATCAGTGGTTTCACCAAAGGATGGAAACTTTTATTATACAAGATGTAAAGGTGTGGGAATCAGATGTTGAACAGCAAACTACACACTCCTTAGCTGAAAGTGACATACAACAGAGTGTTTTAAACTCAGACAACATTGGACCTGATGACAGTGTTTCAAATGTCTCAAAGCCTAAATTAAGCCACAAATCTAGTTCTTCATCATGTGCATTTCAACGGCCTCTGCTTATTAAAGCTCAGTCAGATAGGGCTGCTCTCTTGGAACAGGTTGCCGCCATGAACAAAAATCTTGAGCTTGATGCAAAGGAAGACAATACAAAAGAGAGTGAGCTGGTAGCAACCAATGGCAAGCATGAGCATGAGGCAAAGAGATGGAACAGCTGGAACTAGAGACTGAGCTGACAGCAGCCAATGCAAGGATCATTGTATTCAAGGCCAAGAGATCAAGAAGCAGCTCTAGAGTATCTGATGGGATGAGCTCTTATATGAGAAAAGGAACTGCTTAAAGGGAAGCATCAGCTGAATTAAATCAACATGCAAATGTATAGAGAAAACCCACTACACTGCAGTGCTATCATGTTTTGCGGATGAGACTAAATTACCACCACTACTCAGTTTTAAGAGGAAAACCATACCAAAAGGCAAAATTCCACCTGGGATTGTTATCCACATGCATCCAAAGGGATGGATGTATGGATGGGGATGGTACGAAGCTATGGTTGGATAAAGTCTGGTCCCGGTGGCCTTCTTTAAAAAACCATCCCTACTTGTGCGGGACCAGTTTCGCGCTCACCTAACTACAGCTACTAAAGAAAGGGTAAAGAGAGTGAAGTCGAAACTTGCAGTGATCCCTGGTGGATTAACTTGCCAACTTCAGCCTTTGGACGTATACATCAACAAACCCTTTAAATCGTTTATGAAAGAGGAATGGAATCAGTGGATGAGAAGCACAGACCATGATCTAACACCAACAGGTCGTTTGAAAAGGCCAACCATTGCTCAGGTGTGCGAGTGGGTTTTAAAATCGTGGAACCGTGTTAAGACTGAAATTGTCGTCAAAGCTTTTAAAAAATGTGGCATCAGTAACGCGTTAGATGGCTCAAAAGACGACATTCTATTTGTTGATAGTGATATTTCGAACAGCAGTGATGACCCTGATAAATTATTATGCTTCGAAGATTCGGATGAGAGTAGTAAATTTTTCGGATTTGAAGATTAGAATGTTTTTCGTTTTTGTAATCTTTGTTTCGTGTGCAATAAAATGTTATTTTATTCCGAACGCTGTATTTTTTTTTTTTAATTACCGGTATATACATTATCTTTGTTTTATATGAAAACAATTTACAATGCGAAACAATACGCAATGCAAATGGCCACCACCATGGCGAACGTTTTTTTCCCCCAAAATTTAGCGACTCAAAATAGTGATATGTTTTCGACACAGGTGCGTCTTTGTCGCCGAGCAATACGGTACTTGCCTGATCAAGTGCAACAAAGACAGAATGTATTGATGGGAACTGAACCTTCCTCCCAGCAACAGGTTGTTAGACCAAAACAAACAACTCGTGGAACATCTGTTAGAGCTCATGATAAGACCCATCTAACTCAATACTCTCTTCAAAGGCAAAAAGTACAGACTAATATGAAAAAAGGTGTTCAGGGGCATGTTAGCCCCCCCCCCCCGTACTGAATGATGGACACCAAGGTGATACCTGGTACCTGATGCAGAGGCAAAATTACATCACTGCTCTGCTGGCTCAACAAGATTTCTCTTCTACTTTACAACCAAGAGACATTCCTGTTTATGATGGTGATCCTTTGTAGTATGAAGTTTTCATCACGGCATTTGAGAGAGGAAAAACTAATGATAACAGTGATTGCTTACATTTTCTAGAGCAATACGCAAGAGGGTATCCAAAAGACTTAGTCCGTAATTGCCGACATTTGCCTCCAGCCCAGGGCTATCAAAGAGGAAAAGATCTGCTTAAAGAACGTTTTAATAATGAACGTAAGATTGCCACTGCATATATGGTCAGTGATCAGACCAGAGGATATGAAGGCATTGCGAGCGTTCTCACTGTTCTTTAGAGGTTGTTGCAATGCAATGGAACATCTCACCTATATGGAGGAAATGAATGGTCCCATTCAGACCATCCTTCTAAAGCTGCCTTACCAGCTCAGTGACAAGTGGAGGGATGGAGCATGTCAGCTACAGGAACAGCGTGGACAGCGAGCTAGATTTTCTGACCTGGTAGACTTCATGGAGAGTGAAGATATTGTCAGATTCATTTTTTGGAAATGTTCAGGATGCTAGGCCAATAGCAACTATGAAAGGCTCTACTTTTGCTAAGGCAAGGGAAAGGTCAGGACCAAGAGGAAACAGTTTTGCAACAACTGTAATACCTGTAGATACAGCAGTGCGAAAATCCTGTTTGTTGATTTTAGCTCTGTATTGAACACCATTGTGCCAGAGCTACTACACTCCAAACTTTCCAAGTTGACTGTGCCTGAACCCCTCTGTCGGTGGATCACCAGCTTTCTGACAGACAGGAAGCAGCATGTGAGGCTGGAAAAGCACATCTCGGACGCGCAAACGCACAGCATAGGAGCACCGCAAGGCTGCTTACTCTCTCCTCTCCTCTACTCTCTCTACACCAACGACTGCACCTCCGCAGACACCTCTGTCAAGCTTCTCAAGTTTGCGGACGACACAGCCCTGATTTGACTGATCCAGGATGGGGAGGAATCTGCCTACAGACAGGAAGTGTCACAGCTGGCGCCCTGGTGCAGTCACAACAACCTGGAGCTCAATGCTCTTAAGATAGTGGAATTGATTGTAGACTTTAGGAGAGCTCCCCCTCCCCTGACCCCACTCACCATCAACAACACAGTCACATCTGTGGAGTATTTTAAATTCCTGGGAACCATCATCTCCAAGGACCTTAAGTGGGGGGCTACCATTGACTCCACAGTCAAAAAGGCACAACATAGGATGTACTTCCTACGGCAGCTGAGGAAGCACAATCTGCCACATGGAAGCGAGCGGGCAAGATCTTCTCTGACCCCTCGCACCCTGGCCACAAACTCTTTGAATCACTTCCCTCTGGAAGGCGACTCCAGACTGTCAAAGCTGCCACAGCCAGACATAAAAACAGTTTTTATCCACGAGTAGTTGTTCTACTCAACAGCCAAAAATCTGTAGCCTCCCTTTGATCTGGTATTTTGTTGGTTCACATGCTTGATCAATGGTGTTTTATCATTAATGTTTTATTATTATTAGTGTTTTCTGAGTCATTCGTAACTGTCACTGTATGTCATGTTGTTACTTGTGGGCGGAGCACAAAGGCAAATTCCTTGTATGTGAATACTTGGCCAATAAACTTACTTACTTACTCTTTCAGTCAAAGACAAAGATTCAAACAAAAACTATCAGTACTAGAAGCTGGTAAAAACGGTATTAAAAGAGCAGTCATTTGTACAAGCTAGATCCGGTGCTGGATGATGGACTTCTGAGAGTAGGTGGTCGCCTGAATAGACTAGCGATGCCTGAAGAGACCAAACATCTTATTATTCTCTCGAAGGACCTTCACATATCAACACTACTGTTACAACATATCCATGAACAGGTTGGACATGGAGGAAGAAATCATATGCTGTCTCGCCTCCGTAAAAGATACTGGATTATCAAAGCTAACTCTGCTGCAAGAAAGGTCATAACAGACTGTTGTGTGTAGACGACTGCGGGGAAGAGTTGGAGAGCAAAAAATGGTAGTCATGCCCCTGGAGAGGATTCTAACAGACAAGCCTCCATTTACAGATGTAGGAGTAGACTACTTCGGTCCTATAGAGCTCAAGAGAGGACGAAGTCTTGTTAAAAGGTATGGTGTAATCTTCACCTGCATGGCAAGCAGGGAAGTACATCTTGAAGTTGTATCTACACTTGACACAGACTCCTGCATCCATGCATTACGAAGATTCATAAGTCGACAAGGTCAAGTTTCATCTTTAAGATCAGACATTGGCACAAGTTTTATCGGAACGGAATGAGATTTGAGAGAAGCACTCAATGGCTTGAATCAGGATATGATCCAGAATGGTTTGCTTCAGCGAGGGATAAGGTGGTACTTTAACCCCCCCAGCAGGATCCCATCACGGCAGTGTTTGAGAACGATTGATCCGCATGGTTCGAAATGTGCTGCGTTCTGTTCTTAATAAGTTCTGGACGATGAAGGATTGCAAACTTTAGTTTGTGAAGTTGAAGCAATTTTAAATGATCGACCCATTACCAAGAGTTCTGATGATCCAATGGTTCCACGGCTCCGGACTGGTGTCCCGTCAGTCCAGGCAGGGCTGTCGGTTAACCCGGCGAGACAGGCAGAGTCGAGCTGGATTTATATAACCATATAACCATATAACAATTACAGCACGGAAACAGGCCATCTCGGCCCTACAAGTCCGTGCCGAACAACTTTAGCTCTGCTTCTCCGCGCTGGCTGTAAGCCTGGGCCGTCATTCCCGTAAGTCCAGGCTGGTAGGTTAACAGGCAGAGTTGAGCTAGATTTAACGCTGCTTCTCTGTGCTGGCTGGGGGCGCCGCTCCCATCTGATGTTAGAATTATTTTAAACTCCAAACATTAAGTCACACAGTTGGGTTTTAAATGAGTCAGAGTTATGGAGATCATAGAGCTGAGCAAGAATTGGCCCGTTCGTGGGGCTTTTCACCGCCCGGCCCGGCGCAGCCGGGATCTTCCATCGCACATCGTCAGATTGCTGCGCCAAGGCGATCGAGGCTCCCGATGTTGAAGCCCCCGCCGGGGGATGGAAGGCCCCGTGGACGGGCTGATTCAAGTCCCACGATTCGGGGCGGATGGACCTGCTGTTGCTGGAGTTCGGAGTCGGTCACCAACCAGGTCAGCTCCCGATGTTGCCGTCCACAGCAAAGATACTAGACAGGGCCCTCGACCGAAGCCTCACATGTGTGCGTGCATGCGCGCAGCGGCCAAGAAATTGTGTCCCCCCCCATGTTTTGATAGTGATTTCCGTGCCCGAGTACACGTGACAATAATAATAAACTAAGCTAAAACTTATTCTGGTGGTTAAAGGATTTTAGAGACAAATTGACAAATGGGTGACCAATCTCATTAGCTTTTGATAGCAATGAGATTACTAGATCTTTTGGAGTGGATAGCACATTGCCAGCCATCTTTTGATGGTGGATTTATTAGTGAACTTTTTGAACGATGTCAGCTTAATCCTTAAAGAGTGGCTTTGTTTCTGGCATTGGTTATGATGTGTTAAGATCCAACCACAGATTAGTGAAATAGCGAGTTGTTTTTCTGTATATATAAAAATCAAAAAAAAATTTATAAAAGTATTCCTCTCTGTAATTGATCTCTTCAATAGATAAGGTTGCTGAGCTCAATCTTTTCGTATGGTTTATGCATTTTCTCAACCATGAAGTGCATTGACTAAAGTTTCAAAATCAAAATTTCTGGGATGTATTTGTACGTTAAGAAAATCAGTTTATTTTGCTATTTATTCCTGATTTCCAATCTCAGTCGCTGACTATGCTCAAAACAAATGGCTCATACAAGGATAAAGGCAATTTCTAAAGTATGCTGGAAGACTGCTGTTGATTGTGGAACATTATTACAGAACATGCGTAGAAAGGAACGGCAGATGCTGGTTTATACAGAAGATAGACACAAAGTGCTTGAATAACTCAGCGGGTCAGACAGGGTCTCTAGAGAAAAAGGATGGGTGACATTTCGGGTCAGACATGAGGAAATGGTAAAAGACAAAAAATTATAAAACAATCCAAAGCAGTAATTGTAGCTCGGTTTTATTCACATTCATAAAGAACTAAAACAAACATTTTAGCAGCTTGAAATTATCAAAATCATTGATTTCAACCACAACCTGGTAATTCACCAAAATTAAATATTATCTTATGTATTTACCTTATCACATGATTATTAGAAGGGAGTTGTCGTCCATTCATAAAGAGGAAAACTTTCATGTGTTCTGAATTTTGGATTCACTATTCTATCCAGAAACGTTGATAAATACATTTCTAAAATGTTCTCTATCTGCCTTAACAATTTCAATTGTATTAGATTTAAATTTACAATATATATTGATTTAGAAGAAAGAAGCAAATGTACTGTAGTCACATTTATGCACGATATAAATGTAGGTGTGAAGGCAAACTGCGAGGAAAATAAATGAGAAATAATAACTTGAAATGTTAAGTGGCAAAAATTGGCGGGTGAAAATATGAAGTTGTTCACTTGGAAAAGAAGTATGATAAAAATTTAAATGATCATTTAAATAAAATAACTGCAGAAAGTTACAACATAAACGAAGAATGCGGAGGCCTCAGAGGCGGCAAAAAAAAGGAAAACAAAGATGCTGCCTGGATCGGAGGATTTTGGCTAGAGGGAGAGTCTGATCAAACTTGGATTGTTTCTCTGAAGTATCAGAGGTTGAGGGGAGATCTGATAGAATTATAAGGCATAAATAGAATAAACAGTCAGACCATTTTCTCCAGTGTGGAAATATCAAAAACTAGAGACATAGCTCAAAGGCGAACAGGGAAAAGTTTAAAGGAGACCTGCAGGGCGAGTGTTTTGTTAACACAGAGGGTGTGGGTGCCTAGAGCATGCATATATGATGGTGGCATTTATCAGGTTTTTAGAAAGGAACACGAATACGCAGGGATTAGAAGTATATGGTTCACATAAAGCAGACAAGATTAGTTTAATTTGGTATCATGTTCAGCACAGACAGTTCCTGTGCTCTACTGTTCATGGTGAATGAATTTGGAAGTCTTGTGTATGAAACACAAAGCTAGCATATCGTTCCAGCTATTGAATGTTGGCTTTCACTTCAAAGGGATTAAAGTAGGGAAGTCTGATCGCAGTTATATGACACTAATTAAGTCACATTTAATGAGAACACTTACATTCCACTTATTTAAGGAGAGGTATATGTTTGGAGGCAGGTCAGAGGTTTCAGATATGGAGGAACTGTCTGATGAGGAGAGGGAGAACATATTGGGCCTAGAGTCATTAAGATTTAGTTGAGAGGCAATATTCATGAAAGATAAGAGTCATAGGGGGATTGGGAGGAGGTATTCATTTGTGGGAGAGTCTGAGACCAGAGGCACAGAATAAAGGGTGGCCTGTTTAACACTGAAATGTAGAATAATTTCTTCTGCAGATCCAAAAGGTTTTGAGTCCTTGGAATCCCGTGCACCACGAAGATGTGGCAGATGGAACTTTGAAAATGCTCAAAGCAGAGACAGATAGATAGATTTTTGATTACTAAGGTTGTGTATGGGAATGGGCAGGAAAATGATTTTTTTAAATTTTATTTTATTAATTCTTTATTTCGAACAGAATAAAAGAATAAAAAGCAAGTGTGAAACAGCATACAAAAAACAAAACAAGAATATTTATAAAGTGTCATAAACAATATCCATACATAAATGAAATCGTATGTGTCCGAAAAGGAGCAGGAAGAAGCCAAAGCTTATTAATTCCCACCCCTTATTCAACTGCTTATAATTATAAATTTAGCAGCTATATGTACACCATATGTACACCAGCAGCTATATGTACACCAAATTATTTGCATTTATACACTAATCAAATATTTACAAAGCCATACAAAAAAGAGAGGAAAAAAAATAAATTAATAAAATAAATTAATAAAATAAAATAAATAAAATAAATAAGTTAATTAGCTGTAGCTTATTGAATGCCTGAACTGGCTCCAGGGACATTATGGTCAACTCCTGTTTCCATTTCTTCTGGTGTTATATATTAAAAGTAAAGTTCATGGTAAATATTTAGGTGGATAAAATAGTAAAATTCAGAAATTCAATAAAAATAATGCTTTATTTTGATGTCACCAAAATCATAGACGGGTAAAATGAGATCTTGTGGTTTTTAATACTTGTGCCTACACCATGCGTGAGCATGCAGGTCACTCCCCTACCCTTTCATTTTAGCATTTCCTTGAGAGGCTCTGATCCAGTTCCCTTTTGGTAACCATTAATTAATTTATTGAAATTTGTAAATAACTTAAATTTGTATTCTCTGATTCTCTGCATTTCTACAAGGTTTAAAATAGAATTAAGAAATGCAAGTTTTTATGATGAGAAACTTAGTATTGAAATGTATGTGTGTATTTGTGAATTTGAATTGAATTGAATTGAATATTGAATTGAATACCTTTATTGTCATTCAGACCTTACGGTCTGAACGAAATTTCGTGCCTGCTGTCATACATACAATCATACAATAATAAACAACAATAAACACAAATTAACATCCACCACAGTGTATCCTCCAAGCACCTCCTCACTGTGGTGGAGGCAAAAATCTTAGGGTTACTGTCTCTTCCCTCCTCTTCTTGCAAAATGTGGACTTGAAATATGGTTTCAAAGTAGCATGTGATCATGACATTATAAACCACAAGTACTTCAACTTTTATTAAATTAATTTAGCATTCTTGTGTATTGCATATATTATGATTAAATGCAGTATAGATTTTTGTTAATTATTGTTTAGGCCAATAAAAACCCTTTACATTTAAGTTGCAGTTTATTTAGTTCACTGTTTATTCACTACATTAAAGTCTTTAGGAACATTTTAAAAACTTATTTAATTCCTTATTATGTCAAAAATTCACCAATATTATTTAATTAAGATCAAGTGATATATTTTAAGGTGAGGTCGGGTAGTCAATTAATCAAAATGTCGCTAATTTGATGTTGTTATAATAATGTTTCAAATGCACCTTCATATTCTATCCGACATGACAAAAAGTTGTCAAATGTGTGGCAAAACTCTCAATCTTTATGTGCATGAAAGAAGTTGCCCAAACTATTTTCCATCAAAAGAATTGGCACTAAAAACATGTATCTCATGATGCACATTCATCGTGATAATGATCAGATTTAGTTTGGATGACCTTCACAATCAAGTGTTCAATTCCATTTGGGCAAAGCAGCAATAAATTATGCTCCTATCAGATACAATTCTCTGGGCAGTTGTAAAGAAAGGAACTAACTAAAATGGACAAAATATGTGGTTCAATCACAAGGCTATTGGAGAAAGATCATTAACTTTGGTAATCTAATTAATATTTGAAGAGCTCAGATACTTCCGTTCTTCCTAACCTGAAGCTATGACACCGTTTCCATTGCATGGGTGAAGGGAGCCAAATCAAAACAAGGACTTACATTTCTGCTCTAAGATATATGGAAAAAAATCGCAACTAGTTTCATGTATTGACGTAAACACACTGTATCTGTATCTCTTATTTTAGGTTGGGCTATGCCCGCATTTCACATGGTGGTTTAAGTGACACAGAAGTCCAGTTGGGAAAATTTCAGATTCCTGATGACCAGAATCATTATGAAGATAATAACAAGATTGAAATTGATCCTCGAGTAGTACCTGAAGAAATTCACTTTAATCCCAGGTTAGTGACAGGGAAGGTGACTATGAAGGATTGAATGATTGATAGTTTATTATCACATGTTACATGTCAGAGGGAAATTCTTTGTTTTGCGTACCATACACAAAGTTGCCATGTAGAGTGAAGGGTTTTGGCCCGAAACGTTGCCTATTTCCTTCGCACCATAGATGCTGCTGCACCTGCTGAGTTTCTCCAGCATTTCTGTCTACCTGCCATGTAGAGCGCACTGACAAAGTATTCAATGTTGTCTCCAAGGGTCCTTCTTTGGTTTTGCTGGCCCTCCGATGCCGGGGCCCTGTTTGTTCTCTCGCCTCTCCTTCCTCCCTCGCAGGTTCCCTTTCGGTTCTCTGCACTCCCCCCCCATGCCATATCTTCTTAGTTCTCAGCCGTGTGTCCTCGACTGACCTCCGGCACCCACTGCGGGGGCCCGTCCGACTTCTGGTGCTCAAGCGCGCCTGTCCACGGCTACCTGCCGCCGGGCCGTCTTGGACAGCTGCCCGGCGCTCGCCGGGAACTTCCGACGGTCCTCCTCGCTCCCCGACGGGCGGGTCCGACATCCGCGGTGGGCAAGCACACCATATTATGGCATTTGCTATGCAGGAATTGAAAATTATTTTGTTTCCTTATGGCAAAAGAGGTCTGAGTATGCTGGCTCTTGGAATATTCCCATTCCTCTACTTACTACTTCCCTTTCTCGCAAGACCATCAAACCCCTACCCCTTAATTCTCCTTTATACTATCCAGGTATATGTTTATTATTGTCACATATACCAAGATGCAGTGAAAAGCTTTGTTTTACATGCTATCTAATCAGATCAGATAATACTTTAATTAAATATAATTGACAAACTCAAGTACAATCGATAGAGCAAAAGGGAAGATACAGAATGCAGAATATAGCCCTCAGCATTGTAGTACATCAGTTCAATAGACAAAGTCCAATGATCGTAATGGGGTAGAAGTGAATCAGACAGTACCCTAGATTATGGAAGGACTGTGCAGAAGCCTGATAACAATGGGGAAGAGGCTACTGCTATCCACTTACATTAGGGACAATTTACAATGGCCAATTAACCAACCAACCAGCATTTCTTTAGAGGATGTTGGAGGAAACTGAGGAAATCCATGCAGTTTAAAAAAAACCTCATACACCTCCAGGGTCAGAATTAAAGTTGGGTTGCTGGGATTGTGCGGCAGCAGCATCACTTGTCTTGTCCTTTAAATGTGTCTCAGTAAAAATGACAAGTAAAAATCAACTCTGTTATGGAGCCCGGTACCTAGATTTTGCTTGCATCAATGTTCATAACCCCAGATTGTAAAATCTCATCAACAATGCTTGGCATGTAATTAAGATGATGTCAACAGTTCCACCTTGGATAAAAAAATATTTAATAAAGGTATATGTCTTAGTCTTCTGAAGGAGATGGGTTAAGGTATTGAAAGGCAAAAGTGTAAATGGTTATTAAGGGAATTCTACATTTAGGGTATGGTAGCTGAAGTTAAGATCAAACAATATAGAGAACAAGAATTAGGAGTGATAGACCATCTGCCCTTTTGAACCTGCTCATCCATCAAGATTATATCTGATAGTCTATCTCAGAGCCATTTTCCTTTGTTACATCTGTTAATTACATTATACGCAGAAATCTATTGATTTATTTCTTGAATGAACTAGGGACAGTCTCCGCAGTCCTCTAGGGTAGATAAATGTGTTATTGTCATTTCTCCTAATCTCAGTTCTAAATGGCCTATCTTTGACTTCTGACTCCTCAGCCAGGGGAAACACCCTCTCTACATCCACCCAAAACTAGGAGCAGTGAGGGCATAGCTTGTGCCCTCACCAGGAATGTGATTGTATTCCACCACATATTATGGGGGTAAAAATTATTGTAAGACGTTTAAGATTTATTTGACATGGTATTAAGGAATCCTGGTAAATAAAGACCATTAATAAACAGGAGAAAATCTCTCCACTGTCTATTTTGGTTTGTTGGAGGATTGACACCAGTTCTGCAAGGATATCTGAATAGTGTTTCAGAAATAATCATCTTCACCATATCATGATGTTTGATGTGATAATTTTGCTGAGTGCACAAATGCTCATTTCCATTCATAACCCCTCTTACAAAGAAATAGTTGGTGGCTGCATGTAACGCAGATCTAAACAATATTCAGTTACACACTGATAATGATAATCTAATATTCATACCTTTGGACACTCACCCGTCACCCCTTGGGCCCACTACATCAATGCCAAACATTAAATACCTATCTGCACAAATACCATTTACTACCATTTTGTACAAAGCCTATAGTAACTTGGTGGTTCAAGTGTTCATTTGGATGTTTCTTAAATGTTGTGAGAGTACCGGTACTTGCATCCACTACCTTCTCTGGCAGGGCATTCAAGACTTAATCAACCTCTGGGCAAAAAACACATTCTTCACATTTCGTCAAAGTCACTAACTCACCTATTCCTTATGATCTTGGATACCTCTATCACAAGGAAAGGTTTTTGGCTATCTGTCCTATTTATGCCCCTTATAATTTTGTATATCTATCATATTTCTGCTCAAAGGAAAATGAATCCAGCATATCCCTCCTTAGTTTGCTGCTACACAAGTTACTCAAACAAAGCAATGATGGCTATTTTTGATGAATCCATGCCTCTGGAAATGTAGATGAATTCTGTTAGTATTTTTTCCAATAATGTCCCTCCAACTAATGTTAGCTTCACAGGCTTACAATTAACTGCCTTATTCCTGCTGCCTTTCTCGAATAAGGATCCATATTTATCATCTTGAATTTCATCTGTGGCCAGCAAAGATTAAAAAATTTGTGAGAGTTCCAGTGATCATTTCATCATGGGATACATCTCTTCAGGTTGCTGTGATTTATGCTCTTTAATCGTGCTTTGACGTCTTATACCTTTTTTTATATATGGCAACTTGTTTCAGAACTTCACAATTACCCTCTCTTAATTCTCCTTGGTGAATACAGATGTGAATTATCCTTTTAACAGCTTACCAACATTCTCTGGCAATTGCCCCTTTGATCCATTTTAATGCCTGCTCTTCCTGCATTACAGTTGGGGGTGGGGAAGGGGAGGGAGGGGGGTGTGGGGTGAGGAGGGAGGGATTATGTACCTTGTAAACGGTTTGTGTTTTCCTTGACTATCTATTTACTTTATCCACATAAATTCTGTAACAATGCATTTTATCCATTATTTCAAATTTTTGGGTTTGTGTTTTGTAAGAGTGAATTTCTGTTACCCAAATGTGAGGATCACCTGAACTTATAAAATGCTTTGAGATGCATCCTACTCTTTGACATCAGTGATGTTTCATGTCTCTCCTTTCCCTCCTTATTTCATTTTTTAAATACCCTCCTACATTTTATATTCTCCTGTTCTCCCATTTTCAGTGCTCTAGACCTGCCAAGTTAAAAAAAAAAAACATTTATCCAACCATCGATATTCCTTGATATTCAAGTTTTCTTGGACTTGTTGTCCTTGCACATCACCCTTATGGGAATATGTTGGGTCAGAACTCTCTCATAGAGTTGTACAGTGTGGAAGCAGGCCTTTTGGCCCAACTTGCCCACACCGGCCAACATGTCCCAGCTACACTAGTCCACACCGGCCAACATGTCCCAGCTACACTAGTCCCACCTGCCTGTGTTTGGCCCATATCCCTCCAAACCTGTCCTATCCATGTACCTTTCTAACTGTTTCTTAAATGTTGGGATAGTCCCTGCCTCAACTACCTCCTCTGGCAGCTCGTTCCATACACCCACCACACTTTGTGTGGAAAAAGTTACCTTTCAGATTCCTAATAAATCTTTTCCACTTCACCTTAAACCTGTGTCCTCAATTCCCCTACTCAGTCCGAAACACTCTGTGCATCTACTCCTCTCATAATTTTACACACCTCTATAAGATCACCCCTCATCCTCCTGCACTCCAAGAAAGAGAATCCCACCCTACACAACCTCTCCCTATAGCTCATACCCTCACATCATGGCAACATCCTCGTAAATCTTCTCTGCACCGTTTCCAGCTTGACATTTTTCCTACAACATGGTGCCCAGATTTGAACACAATACTCATCAACGTCTTATATAACTGTAATATGACCTCCAACTTCTATACTAAATACTCTGACTGATGAAGATCAAAGTGTCAAAAGTCTACTTGCAATTCCACATTCAAGGAACCATGCACCTGCACCACTAGATCCCTCTGCTCTACAGCTCCCAAAATGCAAAATGCAACCCCTCACATTTCTCAGTATTAAATTCCATCAACCCATCTGGTCAACTGATCAAAATCCTGCTGCAATTTTTCACAAACATCTTCACTATCTGCAATACCACTTACATCATCTGCAAACGTGCTAATCTTGCCATGCCACTAAACGGGCCCAGCACCGAACCCTGAGGCACACCACTAGTCATAGGCTTCCAGTCCGAGAAGCAACCTTCCATCAATACCCTCAGCGTCCTTCCACAAAGCCAATTTTCTATCCATTCAGTTAGCTCTCCTTGGATCCCATGTGATCTCACATTCCAGAGCAGCCCACCATATGGAAACTTGTCGAATGCTTTGGTGAAGTCCATATATACATCTGCAACTTTGCCCTCATCAACCTTTTTGGTTACGTTTTCAAAAATCTCTCCATTTTACTTTTAAATTACCATGACTTGGTGCCTGTATACCTAACTGAAAGAACTGCTCCTAGTTTTTGCCTGGTCCTATTTTATTATATTGGTGTTGGTCTTCCTTGAATTCATGATCTTTGCTTTGGAGTTCTCCACTATGCTTTTTCATTACTACCTTGAAATATACAATCACTATGACCAAAATGCTCTCTCATTTAAACTTCAGCCGCCTGCATGGTTACAGTCCGTAAGATTAGGCCCAGCACTTCTTTTCTCCAATAGGACCATCTTATCTTTGCGCTGGCTCAAAAGATCTCATGGACGCATTGTACAAAATACCCCCCACCTCCCACAAGCCTTTCGTACTAAGATTTCAATTAAACATTGTTCACACCTCATGTTTTACTTGAAACCAAGTGGAACAACTTTCCATTAGTGACAATTTTTTCCATTAATAACATTAGTTCTTTCTCTCTTAGGTTTGGATCCTATAAACGTGGACACAACTATGAACACATACACCACTTTCATATGAGCACACCAAAGTACTTCCGTAAGCAGAATGAAAAAGGGAAAAATAAAAAGCATATGTGATCGCACAATTAATTGCAGGAATCTGAAACACATTTAATATTTCTGTATATAAGCACAGTTGTTCAACTCTTTATTAAGAATCTTCCCATGTGCTGGCAGGAACTTTAGGAACCATATATAAGGCCAATGTTTTATAATAGGATCTACGGCATTTGTTACTAAATTCTGAGAGATTGTAGAACGTTTCAAAACAGTCCATGTTATTGATTCTTCCCGTTGGCTATTATGTTCCACATACCTTTCAAATGTTTCTCATAGTATGTATTCTAATATGCAGAAATTTTATCAGTCTGAAGAAAGGGTCTGACCTACCTATGTCCTCCACAGATGCTGCCTGCCTAAGTATTCCAGCACTTAAAAAAAAAATCCTATTGTTACTTTCATGCATTTGGAAATTTGATAAATTAATAAATATTTATCGCACCATTTGATGACAACTGGGATATGACAAGGTTGTTCTTGACACAGTAATAGTGGAAATAAATATACATGTAAAAACAGCTAACCTGCCTGTTAGTTCCAAACACTATAACATCAAAGCTCTCTAGACATTCAGATGGATTCCCTTACAGTATTATGCTTTATGAAAACTGAAAACTCACTCAAAATTATGTCAATTGTTTTGTACTGGATGTGTAATTTTCTGAAGATACATTTGTGGATATGTTCTTGGAAAATGCAAAACTCTGGTATACCTAACTGAATAACACTACGGTAAAATTCTGATAACCCCCACCCATGCGACTTTGGTGTTCGATGCGCAGATTTTTCAGACCATTGGATATTATTCCAATGCCCCAACACACTGATATTTCACCTTTTTTTTAAAATGTTACATGATGGTATAATATTTTTGAGTGAGCCTATAAGTCAAAGGGAATGAAAACTGAATCCTGGTGAGTTTTATACGGAAAGGGGAAATAAAATCCTGAGTTTCAGCTTGTGTTTTTTAGCACAAAACGACCCTAATTCCTGATCCCTGATGTTCCTGACCCCAGTTGCACACCCATCCCACAATCCAGACTCTAGCTCTGGCCACACACTGCCCTGGCTCAAACTCGGAATTAATGAGCAAGTTAGATGCTGAACCATTGGGATTTCTGAATTAACGAGGATTATTAGAGTTTTACATATGGTAGCATATTGTAGAGGACAAACGAGAAATATTTATAAAGTGTGGATAATCTTAAAGAGCATGGATCAAACTGACTTTTGGAAGTATGATTGATTGTAGACAAGAAAAAAAGAGCAATGGGATTGAGGTTTGTACCAAAAAAGTTCTAACAAACCTGAATCACTCGGTCCATTTTGGCCAACTGCCATCCTAAAATGTACATTGGAACATAAAAAGTACATTGGACCAAATGTGCAATGTAGATTCATTAGGTTGAAGCAGTTATCCTTTTTGAAGAAGTAAATAACCGAGGTACTCACTGAAGCAGGAGTAGCAAAATATTCAAAATGTTGAAGTTAAAAAATATAAGATTAGTTTCATTTTTCAGTGAATTTAGGGGTGTAAAATCAAAACTAGAATGAAATGGAGGATTAGAAAGTTAATTATAAATGGCTACTGAGACAACAACACCCTTGGCATATTCTTAACAACAGTAATACTGCTTTAAAACGGAGGACTTTAGAGCTTTATGAAAGGGATGTGAAGGGTGCTATATTAAAACATATTCCTTTTGTATGTGAAAAAATTGCATGAAATTTTATTTTTTGTAGACTAATAGCAACAGCCTAAAATTTGGTTGGCTGAAGAGATGACTTAATACCAATTTCTAATATTCATGGTGCCTTTTAATAAAATTTTAAATTTACAATACCAGAATGTTTATTGTGACATTTAACATTTTGTTCTACTTTCCAAATTACTTATGTTCTATTTGAGAATATTTTACAAAACTTGAAAATTGCTCAGTGTAGATATTAAGTACTTTGTTAGTTAAATGGTATAATCAAATGAGAGCAAAAACACAAACACATTTTTCCCAATTCCCTTTCCTCTCTCATCCTCTGAACAACAATGTATACCTTTTCTTCCTCTGTCAATACACTTTCCCTGGGACGCTAAACCTTTTAGGCTGTGTTTTGTACCTTGATATTTCTCGCTTTATCAAGGCTGTCCATTTACTGTTTACCGTTAGCCTGCTATTAATCCTCTTTCCCAGCTTTTTCTCAACAACACAACCTCCAAAATACCAAAGACCATTTGGATGTGCATCACCAGAGAAAGTTAAGTTAGATGAGGAGAAGCGAATAATTGAGACACAAATATTTGAGAAGATGAGCAATAGTAAAAAGTCCCCAACTGCAGAGGGAGTGGGTGGATCTGAAAGGGGACAGTAGGAGATCACCAAAGCCTGCAAATGTTCAAGTTAAAATAACCAAATACTAGTCAGAAGCAGGAATGATTAGAGTTCCCTGGTTTAATATTGTGCAGGAATGAACTGCAGATGCTGGTTTACACCGAAGATAGACACAAAATCAGAGATGCTACCTGACCCGCTGAGTTTAGTATTGGTTTAATATTGTTTAGTTTCAATTAGCACGTTACAAAAAAGACAACGATGGCCAGAAGACACGAGTAATTGGTAAATTTCCATTGAAGATAATAGTCCAAAGCTTTGATGCTGGAGAGTTATAAGAAAAGGAAACATTAATAATGAGTAGGACGGAACTGCAGATGCTGGTTTACACCAAAGGTAGGCACAAAAATGGCTGTGTATCTCAGCGTTTCAGGCAGCATCTCTTGAGAGAAGGAATGGCTGAATTTTCGGGTCAAGATCCTTCTAGACTAAAGAAAGGTCTCAACAAGCAACGTCACCCATTCCTTCTCTCCAGAGATAATGCCTTACCCGCTGAGTTACCCCAGCATTTTGTCTCTAACATTAGTAATTAATTGAGTGTTCTTAGAATGCAAGAGCGAGGGAAGGGGAGGGGGGTAGATCATGTGAGAATTATATACACTTGAGGCCACAGTTCATGTATTGTACACAGTTTTTGTCACCACAATGAGAAAATGTCTGCAGAGATTATCAGAACTGGAAATTTTAAATTATGAAGAAAGATTAGATAAACAGGAATTGTTTTGTTTAGAACAGAGGAGGCTGAAATAAGTCTTAACTGAAGTATAAAAATCCAAGGGGCCTGATTTGAGTATATAGAAATTACCAACTTCTTTTGGTTGAGGAGTAAAAACCAGGAGGTTAATTAACAAGTGCAGAATATTAACAAATATGTTTTATTCAGAAAGTAAAGGGAACTCTGCCTGAAAAGGTGGTTGTGTCAGAAAAGCCACATGTCTGAATGAGCACTTAAAGAGCTATGACCCGTAAGGCTATGGATCAAGTCCTAGAAGGTGGCTTTACATTGAATAGCCTTTTTCAGCTGGCCTAGGCAGAATGGCTAGCTTCTGTCTCTTCAATGTTTCTATCTTTCTACAATCTGCACGTACACAAAATGTGGCCTTTGTTTTTGGCATCTGGTTTTGAACGAGCATTTGGCTACATTTCAGAATGATATCAATAAACATAGAAACATAGAAATTAGGTGCAGGAGTAGGCCATTCGGCCCTTCGAGCCTGCACCGCCATTCAATATGATCATGGCTGATCATCCAACTCAGTATCCCGTACCTGCCTTCTCTCCATACCCTCTGATCCCCTTAGCCACAAGGGCCACATCTAACTCCCTCTTAAATATAGCCATAAACAGATGAAAATGAAATTTAAAAAAAAAAAATCACTAAACGCACAATCTGTCAAAACAGATCTAGTATTTTCAGGTTGATGACCATTCATTAGAAACTAAAGGGTTGTCTCTACAGGGAAAAAAACAGCCCATATTCGAATTTTAAATAGGAAAGCTTAATAATATCAACATTAGCGCATTCCATTAAAAGGGAGAATAAGCAAACTTCATCTCCCACATGCACTATCGGTGCATACTTCTAATGCGCAATCTAAATTAAATTGCTTCAAGAAGCATGTTTATTATAAGCAAAATATTGTCAATGGGATAAGGGTTTTTAGGGGTTAAAGAGTTTCAAACTCAGAATTACAAAGTTACTTTTACAGGATTGTCAAACCCAAAGGTCTTTTCAATAGAAATAAGTTTATTTTTGTTACTGCAAGCTAAAAAAGCAAATTATTCTATTTTATAATAACAGGTTGTATTATGTTGTTTAACGGTTTTGTTAAAAATACTAAAGGTTGTATTTTGTTATAAAAGGGTCAATTCTATTGTTTAATAGTTTTGTTGTACAAGTCAATAGAAGTGATTGCTTGTCAATTTAAATGATCACCCACAGGGAAGATAGCAGTTGTGTATTTAAGAGACAATGGTGTCTGATTTACTGTTGGAAATTGTTTATTTCCCCTCTGTTTAAATTCAAGACAGTTTTTACCTGGTGTTCTAGTTCCTGGTCAAAATTGTGAAATAACCAATTTAGCCCGTGTAATGTAAATAGTGTGCCATTATTCATCACGTTATTTTCTATTTGTGTTGTGGAAACATGTCAAAATTATGAGGTAAATATATAGTACATAGTCAGTATTTGTGTCCCATTGGGTGCGCTAAAACAGGAGGAGAGCAAGGTGAGCAAGAGGATATTTATAGATCCGAGTAGATTTTTCATGCAAATGTATGATCTTTGATAGTGGGTGTCATCTGTAATGATCTCCCAGAGGAGGTGGTAGAGGCTGAAACAGTAACACTTACAAGGCTTCTTGATATGTTCTTGAATGACCAGGGATAGAAAGAAATAGAATGAATGCAGGCAAGTGGGATTAGTATAGATTTTTTAAATGCAAAAATCAACTTTTTTAGAATAAAAATATATACAAAACAAATTCCAGTCATTCTCAGCATCTATACATTAATCAGTGTCATACCCAGTAGTGTTTGCACCCATCTTTAAACACAACTCCCTTGCCACCCATCTGGCCCCCTGGGGTGATATCCCATCCCTTGTCCAGCTCCGGTTGCCTAGGCGTTGGCTGCACCGCGCTTCAGTATCGACAGGCACGACGTTCGCCATAGACGCGGTAGAACTCTGAAAAGTGTTAGTACCCGAGGATATGTCGGCATTAATTTTAGCAAAGAGATAGCAAGAGTGACTTTTAAAGTCACCAGGATCGCTGCACCCAATGGGTAAGCCTTAAAAAGTGTCAAAATTAGATGGAACTGGCTTGACTTAAAGTGTTACCACAGCCTTGACCTCGGTACAATCCGGCCATTGGCCACCTTTAACCTCCACCAGTAAACAGCGGTGGGTCGCACCAACACTGACTGAAGGGTCGGTCGCCCTGGTACTCGGCCTAGTGATTTACTGCGGCGACGAGGTTGTGGTTTAATTTGGTGGGTGTGGTGGGGGTGGGGGGGGGGAGAGTAAAGTTAAAGACAGTTGTGGAGTGGAGAGAAAAGCTAAAGGGGGAAGAGAGATGCGCGAAGACGCTGTCAATGCGGAAGCATCAGGCGCAGCTTACGTTTGCTTCAGGCCTGGGCACGGTGATCAGTTGCCCTAGGACGAGAGGAGCGGTGGGCACTATTGATAGTGGAGGCGAGAACTGACTGACTGACTGACGGCAGCAGCGAAGGTATTGACGGAAGAAGTGGGCACCGACTGGCCGTGTTGGAGGCAGTGGAGGAGTGGAGCGACTGGCAGAGGAGGAGGAGGAGTGGAGCGACTGGCAGAGGAGGAGGAGGAGTGGTGGAGTAGTAGTAGAGCGACTGGCAGCAGAGGAGGAGTAGTAGTAGTGGAGCGACTGGCAGCAGAGGCAGAGGAGGAGGAGGAGTGGAGCGACTGGCAGAGGAGGAGGAGGAGGAGGAGGAGTGGAGCGACTGGCAGAGGAGGAGGAGTGGTGGAGTAGTAGTAGAGCGACTGGCAGCAGAGGAGGAGTAGTAGTAGTGGAGCGACTGGCAGAGGCAGAGTGGAGCGACTGGCAGCAGAGGCAGAGGAGGAGTGGAGCGACTGGCAGAGGAGGAGGAGGAGTAGTGGAGCGACTGGCAGCAGAGGCAGAGGAGGAGGAGGAGTGGAGCGACTGGCAGCAGAGGAGGAGTAGTAGTGGAGCGACTGGCAGAGGAGGAGGAGGAGTAGTGGAGCAACTGGCAGCAGAGGCAGAGGAGGAGGAGTAGTAGTGGAGCGACTGGCAGCAGAGGCAGAGGAGGAGGAGGAGTGGAGCGACTGGCAGCAGAGGCAGAGGAGGAGTAGTAGTGGAGCGACTGGCAGAGGCAGAGGAGGAGGAGGAGTGGTGGAGCGGCGGGTCGGTAGCGACTGGTGGCCGCTGCCACCACACACGCCCTTTGACGCGCAGGCAGCCAACGGGCGCGGCGCAGGGGCGGGACTCCCGTCCGCAGTTACCGGCTGACTGGCTTTCCCGGCACGAACCGAGCGGTTGTCCAGCGGCGTCCTGTCTGTCCGCCCGTCCGTCCGCCCGCCTGTCTCCTCACTGCACTGAAAATGCACGCCGATGCAGTCAGTAAGTACCAGCTCGCCTTCATATCACTCCCCTCCCCTCCCCGTCGTCGGCAGCAGCATCCAGCCGGAGGTCCCTTTAAAACAAATCCGGTGTGAATCGCCATCCTTTCACACCACCCCCAATATCGCTCTGTTTTAGTTTTTTTACGTGACTGGTAAGAGAAGCAATGGCGCAGCTCTTATTATGTTATTTGCCATCCTATTCCCCCCTCTCTGTGAAGCGCTGGCTGATTGTTTCCCCGTTCTGCTGATCGGTTGAGGGCGAAGAACGGTAATGTGATAAGTACGCACTGATAAAATAAAATGGGGCAAATTAGCCCCAGTACTGGCAAGTGGGCCTGAGCATTCTTCCCCTCCTCCTCCTTCTTCTTTCCCCCCCAACACCAACACCACAGTTGTGGGGGTGGGGACATTAACTCTGCTGCAAAGCTTTAGTTTGAGTTGCATTTATTTCAGGCTTTTCAAGGAGAGAGGAGGAGGGGGGTGAAACAACTGGCCTTACGTCAGCACGTCAGCGCAAAGCCCGTGACGTATTCTGGGAATTGTAGTTATGTGACGACACGTTCTTTGGTTACGCGGTGCAGCCCGTCACAAGTGAACTGCAACCCCCACAGTGCTTTGCGCGCGGGAGCCGGGGGGGGGGCGGGGGGGAAGTCTCATTATAATCCCTTCCCACTTGGAGGCGGAGCTCCCCCTTCCCACCTCTGACCGGCAGGCAAGCTCTGCATGCACGCCAGCCTGCACAAACTTCGCTTTTGTTTGGTTGGCCTCAGTGTCAGTCATTAAAATAATTTGTATTTCTTGGCTCATATATTTTCACTTTTTTTGTGAACGTGAATTATTTTAATTACTCTCTCCGCTCTTGGCATATTCACCCACTGGTGTGGCTATGCAAGATATGGTGATCATTCTGCGTTCAGGTCAGTTGGGTTTTCCTTGTATTTGGCTTTTTAGTTGTCTCTTGTAGAATGTTGCCATTAGTGCGATACAGTGATGTAATTTTTTGGGTCTTAACCAACTGAAAATGTTTCGTGTTTGTTTGCTGTCAACTGTTTAACCTATATTTGATTTGGATGCATCGACTAACATCCTCAATCAGTAACAAATTCTCAAATCTGAGTCGTGTTTCAAGTCCTTAATGTAACGTTTTTCAGTCTGCGTTTTCCTAATTTAGATTTCAGGCACTCATCACCATAGTAATCCATTTGTTATACGTCTGTTGTCCCCGATTTGTTTCCGTGTGTTAAAATTGACTGATCTGATTCTAAGTAAAAAAAACACAAAGTGCCGGAGGAACTCTGGTCCGGCAGTATCTCTGGAGAATATAAATAGGCGACGATCCGATTCCAGTTGTTCACTTGTTCTTCTAATTGGGCTAGTGATACCTTCGTAGGAATATTCAATGTTCAGTTCACGATTTATAAAATGAAACCTTTAACTGGGAAATATAACCTGGAATGTTCTGTTTTAAATCTTTTTATTTGAATTTCACAGCAATTTGCATACATACAATGATAACAGACAGTGACAGTCATGGCATAATTGTGCAACAGTATGTAAGCGACCCTCAAAGCCCTTACCCTTACCCCCCTTCAACCCACCCGAATCAGGTCGGAACCAAACGGGGACAAACAACACTCGCATACATACACACAAATATGGTAAGATAAACGAAACAAAAAGTACTAAAAAAAATAAAATAAAAAAATAAATAAAAAGGGGGTCACTAATAACAGTAAATAAGTAAGTAATTAAATAAATAAGTGTGGGGGGGGGGGGTGTTAAGGGGAGAGCAGCTGCAGTAGAGCAGAACAATGGTGGAGAGCACTCAGTCCTCTTCCGAGTCCGGGGACAAGTTGAGAGAGTTAACAAGTTCCAAGAAAGGATTCCATGTATCTAGGAATGTCTTGGTAGAGCCTTTGAGAGAGAACCTAAGTTTTTCAAGCTTTAAATTGTAAAGCACCTCCTTAATCCAGCGGGTGTGTGTCGGGGGACAGGTGAGCCTCCAGTTAAGCAAGATCAGTCTCCAGGCTAACAAGGTTGTAAAAGCTAGAACCCGTTTCACCGCAACAGAGAGGTTGGTGTTGGGAGGGGTACCGAAAATGGCTGACACTGGGTTTGGAGGAATAGTCTGGCCGTAGGCTCTGCTTATCAAGTCGAAAGCACTCCTCCAAAAGGCTGCTAGCTTAGGGCAAGACCAAAACATATGGCTATGGTTGGCAGGAGATTGATTACATCTGTTGCAGGTGTCCCTAACAGCGGGGTAAATTCTAGATAATCTTGCATTTGTGTAGTGGACTTTGTGAAGGACTTTGCATTGGATTAGGCCATGACGGGCACATATGGAGGAAGAATGGGTCAAGTCCAAGGCAGAGTCCCATTGCTGGTCTGTTAGTTTCGTATTCAGCTCACCCTCCCACGCAGCTTTTAATGAGGTATGAGGTTTCAATATAACCGACCCTAACAAGTTATACAAAACAGAGATGCATTTTTAAATAGAGATTTGATGTAGAATATTTTGGGTCTAACGTAAGAATTCTATCAAGTTCTACATGGTAGAAATTGTTCTGTTATAGTTCTACCACGTGGAACAGAATGTAGGGAAAATCTAACATGCAACTGGTTCAATATACTTCAAATTTAAAAGAATGCCTGGTATATTTTAAACAATTAATTCAATGGAAATAGTTTATAATTGGAATAGAAAATCAAATGGAATTTTTAAATACTCAACATTCTGGACAATACAGATCCGTATCATTTGAAAACCTGAACCACCTGAGTTATATTAATACATAACATCAACAAAAATACACATTTATTTATTTTCTTGCCTTTGACTGTCAGTCAACATCATTGCACAGACTGGGAAGCAATTTTGTTTTAATTGTGTACTGACTCTTGCATGCACTACTGATTTAACACGAGGTGAAATTAAATGCATACTGGAGACAGCACAGCCTTGTGGTAATATGGAATGATCCAAGAGTAGGTTCTCAAATGATTGGCATCGATGACTGATTATTACTTACGATTCCAATCTATACACAATAACTTACATTTTATAGACAATAGGTGTAGGAGTAGGCCATTAGGCCATTCAATTTGATCATGGCTGATAATCCCCAGTATCCCGTTCCTGCCTTCTCCCCATATCCCCTGACTCCGCTATCTTTAAGAGCCTTTCTAGCTCTCTCTTGAAAGTATCCAGCGAACTGGCCTCCATCGCCCTCTGAGGCAGAGAATTCCACAGACTCACAACTCTCTGTGAGGAAAAAGTGTTTCCTCGTCTCCATTCTGAATGGCTTACCCCTTATTCTTAAACTGTGGCCCCTGATTCTGGACTCCCCCAATATCGGGTATATGTTTCCTGCCTCTAGCGTGTCCAAACCCTTAATAATCTTATATGTTTCAATAAGACATCCTCTCATCCTTCTAAACTCCAGAGTATACAAGCCCAGCCGCTCCATTCTCTCAACATATGACAGTCCCGCCATCCTGGGAATTAACCTTGTAAACCAACGCTGCACTCCCTCAATAGCAAGAATGTTCTTCCTCAAATTAGGGGACCAAAACTGCACACAATACTCCAGGTGTGGTCTCACTAGGGCCCTATACAACTCCAGAAGGACCTCTTTGCTCCTATACTCAACTATGCTTACTTTCATTGACTGATGAACAAGGACCCCCAGATCCCGTTGTACTTCCCCTTTTCCCAACTTGACACCATTTAGATAGTAATCTGCCTTCCTGTTTTTGCTACCAAAGTGGATAACCTCACATTTATCCACATTAAACTGCAACTGCCATGCATCTGCCCACTCACCCTACTTGTCCAAGTCACCCTGTTTTTCCTCATCTCAGTATAAAACGGCCTACACCATATTCTTAAAATGTGATCCCTGGTTCTGGACATCAGGAACATGTTTCCTGCATCTAGCCTGTCCAATCCCCTCAGAATTTTCTATGTTTCTATAAGATCCCCTCTCATAGAAACATAGAAAATATGTTTATCCACATTTATCCACATTATACTGCATCGGCCATGCGTTTGCCCACTCACCCAACCTATCCAAGTCACCCTGCATTCTCATAGCATCCTCCTCACAGTTCACCCTGCCACCCAGCTTTGTGTCATCTGCAAATTTGCTAATGTTACTTTGAATCCCTTCATCTAAATCGTTGATGTATATTATAAATAACTGCGGTTCCAGCACTGAGCCTTACGGTACCCCACTAGTCACTGCCTGCCATTCTGAAAGGGACCCGTTAATCCCTACTCTGTTTCCTGTCTACCAAACAAATTTCTATCCATGTCAGCACTCTACCCCCAATACCATGTGCCCTAACTTTGCCCACTAATCTTCTATGTGGGACCTTATCAAATGCTTTCTGAAAGTCCAGGTACACTACATCCACTGGCTCTCCCTTGTCCATTTTCCTAGTTACATCCTCAAATAATTTCATAAGATTAGTCAAGCATGATTTCCCCTTCATAAATCCATGCTGACTCGGACCGATACTGTTACTGCGATCCAAATGTGCCACTATTTCATCTTTTATAATTGACTCCAGTATCTATCCCCACCACTGATGTCAGGCTAACTGGTCTATAATTCCCTGTTTTCTCTCTCCAGCCTTTCTTTAAAAGTGGGATAACATTAGCTACCCTCCAATCTACAGGAACTGATCCTGAATCTATAGAACATTGGAAAATTATCACCCACGATTGCATCCACGATTTCTGGAGCCACTTCCTTAAGCACCCTGGGATTCTGACCAATCAGTACCCCGTTCCTGTTTTTTCCCCATATCCCTTGTTTCAGTTAGCCCTAAGAGCTAAATCTAACTCTCTTGAAAACATCCAGTGAATTAGCCTCCACTGCCTTCTGTGGCAGAGAATTCCACAGATACACAACTCTCTGGGTGAAAATGTTTTTCCTCATCTCAGTATAAAACGGCCTACACCATATTCTTAAAATGTGATCCCTGGTTCTGGACATCAGGAACATGTTTCCTGCATCTAGCCTGTCCAATCCCCTCAGAATTTTCTATGTTTCTATAAGATCCCCTCTCATAGAAACATAGAAAATATGTTTATCCACATTTATCCACATTATACTGCATCGGCCATGCGTTTGCCCACTCACCCAACCTATCCAAGTCACCTTGCAGCCTCCTAGCATCCTCCTCACAGCTAACACTGCCCCCCAGCTTTGTGTCATCTGCAAACTTGGAGATGTTGCATTCAATTCCCTCCTCCAGATCATTAATATATATTGTAAATAGCTGGGGTCCCAGCACAGAGCCTTGCAGTACCCCATTAGTCAATGCCTGCCATTCTGAAAAGGACCCGTTTACACCTGCTCTTTGCTTCCTGTCTGCCAGCCAGTTTTCTATCCATATCAATACTGAACCCCCAATACCGTTTGCTTTAAGTTTGCATACTAATCTCTTATGTGGGACCTTGTCGAAATCCTTCTGAAAGTCCAGATATAGCACATCCACTGGTTCTCCCTTATCCACTATACTAGTTACATCCTCGAAAAATTCTATAAGATTCGTCAGACATGATTTACCTTTCATAAATCCATGCTGACTTTGTCCAGTGATTTCACCACTTTCCAAATGTGCTGCTATCCCATCTTTAACAACTGAATCTAGCATTTTCCCCGCTACCCATTTTAGACTGGGTTTACATTTGTTATCCTTCAGTCCACAGGAATTGATTCAGAGTCGAGAGAACATTGGAAAATGATCACCAATGCATCCACGATTTCGCGGGCCACCTTCTTGAGTACTCTGGGATGTAGACCATCAGGCCCTGGGGATTTATCAACCTTCAATCCCATCAGTCTACCCAACACTATTTCCTGCCTAATGTGGATTTCGTTCAGTTCCTTTGTCACCCCAGATCCTCTGGCCACTAGTACATCAGGAAGATTGTTTGTGCCCTCCTTAGTGAAGATGGATCCAAAGTACTTATTCAACTCATCTGCCATTTCCTTGTTCCCCATAATAAATTCACTTTTTTCATTCTTCAAGGGTCCAACTTTGGTCTTAACTAATTTTTTACTCTTCACATACCTAAAGAAGCTTTTACTTTCTTCCTTTATATTCTTAGCTAGCTTACCCTTCGTACCTCATCTTTTCTCCCCATTTTGCCTTTTTAGTTATCTTCTGTTGCTCTTTAATCATTACCTAATCCTCTTCCTTCCCGCTCATCTTTGCTAGGTTGTTCTTCTCTTTTATTTTTATATTGTCCCTGATGTCCCTTGTCAGCCAGTCGCCCCTTACTCCCCTTGGAATCTTTCTTCCCCTTTGGAATGAACTGATCCTGCACCTTTTGTATTATTCCCAGAAATACCTGCCATTTTGAAGAAAGACCAGTGCTAGAGTATCTCAGCAGGTCAGGCCTGGAGAACATGGATATGGACCTGTTCTCAGACTGATTGTGCTAGGGCAGGAGAAAGCTGGAAAGGAGACAAAGCTTACCAAATGATAGCCAGAAACACCACAGATGAGCACCAGGCCATAATCTCACAGACAATTTCAGATTTCATCACTTCAGGCTATCTGCCTTCCACGGCCTCCAAGTTTATCGTTTCCCAACCCCGCTCAACCCGGTTTTACCTTCTCCCCAAAATCCATAAACACAACTGTCCTGGCAACCCATTGTTTCTGCCTGTTCCTGTACCATTGAAATGATTTCCACGTACCTGTCCAATCTCTCCCAACCTATCTTCCACTTTCTGAGCCCCCCCCCCCCTCATCTTTACTATGGACGTTCAGTCACTCTACACCTCCATTTCCCACCAGGAAGGCATTAACACCCTCTGTTACTTCCTCGACTAAAGAACCATCCAATTTTTCCTCTAACATTCTACTCCACCTAGTAGAACATTCTACTCCACCTAACATTCCTCACCCATAACAACTTCTCCTTCGAATCCTCCCACTTCCTCCCTGGACACAATCCCCGTTGGCGTACACTGACCTTATCCCCGAACTCTATCTCCGTTACATTGATGACTGCATTGGTGCTACCTCCTGCACCCATGCAGAACTCATGGACTTCTTCAACTTCGCCACCAATTTCCATCCTGCATTCAAATTTACATGGACCATCTCCGACACCTCCCACCCCTTTCTTGATCTCACAGTCTCCATAACATAGAAAATAAGTGCAGGAGTAGACCATTTGGCCCTTTGAGCCAGCACCGCCATTCAATGTGATCATGGCTGATCATCTAAAATCAGTACCCCGTTCCTGCTTTTTCCCCATATCCCTTGTTTCAGTTATCCTGAAGAGCTAAATCTAACTCTCTCTTGAAAACATCCAGTGAATTGGCCTGTGGCAGAGAATTCCACAGATTCACAACTCTCTGGGTGAAAAAGTTTTTCCTCATCTCAGTATAAAATGGCCTACACCATATTCTTAAACTGTGACCCCTGGTTCTGGACTCCCCACAACATCAGGAACATGTTTCCTGCATCTAGCTTGTCCAATCCCCTCAGAATTTTCTATGTTTCTATAAGATTCCCTCTCATAGAAACATAGAAAATAGGTGCAGGAGTAGGCCATTCGGCCCTTCGAGCCTGCACCGCCATTCAATATGATCATGGCTGATCATCCAACTCAGTATCCTGTACCTGCCTTCTCTCCATACCCCCTGATCCCTTTAGCCACAAGGGCCACATCTAACTCCCTCTTAAATATAGCCAATGAACTGGCCTCAACTACCTTCTATGGCAGAGAATTCCACAGATTCACCACTCTCTGTGTGAAAAAAGTTTTTCTCATCTCAGTCCTAAAAGACTTCCCATTATCCTTAAACTGACCCCTTGTTCTGGACATCCCCAACATCGGGAACAATCTTCCTGCATCTAGCCTGTCCAACCGCTTAAAGAATTTTGTAAGTTTCTATAAGATCCCCCCTCAATCTTCTAGATTCTAGCGAGTACAAGCCAAGTCTGTCCAGTCTTTCTTCATATGAAAGTCCTGATATCCCAGGAATCAGTCTGGTGAACCTTCTCTGCACTCCCTCTATGGCAGATTATGAGATCAAAACTGCAATGCTCCAGGTGTGGTCTCACCAAGACCCTGTACAACTGCAGTAGAACCTCCCTGCTCCTATACTCAAATCCTCTTGCTATGAATGCCAACATACCATTCGCTTTCTTCACTGCCTGCTGCACCTGCATGCCCACTTTCAATGACTGGTGTACCATGACACCCAGGTCTCGTTGCATCTCCCCTTTTCCTAATCTGCCACCATTCAGATAATAGTCTACTTTCCTGTTTTTGCCACCAAAGTGGATAACCTCACATTTATCCACATTATACTGCATCTGCCATGCATTTGCCCACTCACCCAACCTATCCAAGTCACCTTGCAGCCTCCTAGCATTCTCCTCACAGCTAACACTGCCCCGCAGCTTCGTGTCATCTGCAAACTTGGAGATGTTGCATTCAATTCCCTCGTCCTGATCATTAATATATATTGTAAATAGCTGGGGTCCCAGCACTGAGCCTTGCGGTACCCCACTAGTCACTGCCTGCCATTGTGAAAAGGACCCGTTTACTCCTACTCTTTGCTTCCTGTCTGCCAGCCAGTTCTCTATCCACATCAATACTGAACCCCCAATACCGTGTGCTTTAAGTTTGTATACTACTCTCTTATGTGGGACCTTGTCGAAAGCCTTCTGAAAGTCCAGATATAACACATCCACTGGTTCTCCCTTATCCACTCTACTAGTTACATCCTTGAAAAATTCTATAAGATTTGTCAGACATGATTACCTTTCATAAATTCATGCTGGCTTTGTCCAATGAACTCACCACTTTCCAAATGTGCTGCTATCCCATCTTTAATAACTGACTAGCATTTTCCCCACTACCAAGTCAAGTCAAGTCAAGTCTACCGATGTTAGACTAACTGGTCTGTAATTCCCCGTTTTCTTTCTCCCTCCCTTTTTAAAAAGTGGGTTTACATTTGCTATCCTCCAGTCCACAGGAATTGATCCAGAGTCGAGAGAACATTGGAAAATGATCACCAATGCATCCACGATTTCTTGGGCCACCTCCTTGAGTACTCTGGGATGCAGACCATCAGGCCCTGGGGATTTATCTGCCTTCAGTCCCAAAAGTTTACCTAACACAATTTCCTGACTAAGGTTTCAAGGTCAGTTTATTGTCACATGTACCAATTAAGGTACAGTGAAATTTAAGTTACCATACAGCCCTACTAAGTGAAAAGCAACAAGACACACAACCATATAAAAGTTAACATAAACATCCATCACAGTGGATTCCACATTCCTCAATGTAATGGAAGGCAATAAAGTTCAATCTCCCTCTTCGTTCTCCCACCGTCGGGGCAGTCAAACCATCCATAGTCGAGGCCATCAAAGCTCCCACAGCTGACGATCGAAGCCCCCCTTCGGGGTGATCGAAACTTCTTCATCGGGACGGTTGAAACACTCTCCGCGGCTTGGAGCTCCCGAGTCGACCTCTTCTTACCAGAGGCCGCCGGCTTCATGATGTTAAAGTCCACAGGCCCTGCAGTTGGAGCTTTGATCCCCGGCAAAGGGATCGCAAGCTCCATGATGTTAAAGTCCCGCAGACTCCCGCGGCTTGGAGCGCCGGGTCTGTCTCCAGGAAAGGCCGCCAACTCCATGATGTTAGACCGCAGTGGGGACGGAGATACGATACGGAAAACAGTTGCATCTCAGTCGAGGGAAGAGATTGAAAAAAGTTTCCCCCGACCCCGCCCCCCAGATAAAACAAACCAAGGAACACTAAAACATACTTTTAACATACTAAAAATAACAAAAAGAAGAAAGGACAGACAGACTGTTGGCGAGGCAGCCACTGCTGGTGGCGCCACCCAGTGTTGTGGATTCCCTTCAGTTCCTCCCTTTCACTAGATCCTCGGTCCCCTAATATTTCTGGGAGATTATTTGTGTCTTCCTTAGTGAAGACGGAACCGAAGTACTCGCTTAACTGTTCTGCCATTTCCTTGTTTCACGTTATAATTTCACCTGTCTCTGATTGTAAGGGACCTACATTTGTCTTCGCTAATCTTTTCCTTTAAATAAAATCTAAATAAGCTTTTACAGTCAGTTTTTATATTCCCTGCAAGATTTCTTTCATGCTCTTTTTCCCCCCTCTTAATTAACCCCTTGTCCTCCTCTGAGTTCTAAATTTCTCCCAGTCCTCCGGTTTGCTGCTTCCTCTGGCCAATTTATATGCCTTTTCTTCGGATTTAACACTATCCATGATTTTCCTCGTTAGCCACGATTGAGTCGCCTTCTCAGTTTTTTTTTGTTGCCAGTTTGGGATGAACAATTTTTGGAGATCATCCATGCGGTCTTTAAATCTTTGCCATTGAATCACACTACTTGGATTTATGTACCTGTTTTTTTTATTTGTAATTTTTTGTATAATTTTAAGAATGTTTTATGTACTGCTGTGTTGTACCTTTTCTGAATACTCCATTTTGAGGATTGGTCATTTTTCTTATAAGAAATAGAAGCATCAATAGGCAGTTTGATCCTTTCTGCTTTCTCTACCACTCCGTAAGATCATTGGTCTGAAGAAGAGTCTCGACCTGAAACGTCACCCATTCCTTCTTTCCAGAGATGCTGCCTGTCCTGCTGAGTTGCTTCTGCATCCTTCATGTAACTTTATAAGCCCTATTTAAATTTTGTATGTCAAGGAGATTGCCTCGCATTCATCTAAACTTGAAACAAAATACTTTCCAGGAAATGTGTCTGATTTGGTCGGGGTAGGTCATTTTGCCATTCAATCATCCTTTGTATTCAGTAATATTAAGTTTGATCTTGTACCATAAATCCACTTTTTCCATTTGATTTCAACATCCCTGAATGTGCTTGAAGATCGAGTTAAGGCTAGTCTGTTTAATCACTCTTCCCCTGGGACAATTCACAATCCTAGGAATCAATTTCATGAACTTTTATTGCACTCCTCCAATGACAAGTATGTCCAACTTTGGATTATGATGCAAAGCGGCACAATGACATAGCTTATAGAGCTGCTTCTGAACAGCACAGTGACCTTGGATTTAAAAAAAGGTAATTTGTATGTCAGTGTGGACTCGATAGGCTAAAAGGCAGGTTTCTGTACTCTATGATTCTACAAAACCAGTACATACTATTCAAAATGGAGTCTCTGCGAGTCTTATGTAATTGCAGTAAGATGTCTTTAGTCTTGTATCCAAACCATTTTGCAGTCAAGACCAATGTGCTTCCAATTACTTACTGGAACTGCCTCATAGTTTTCACTAATATGCGTGCAAAGATACTCTTCGATCTGTCTGATTCCCTCCAGACCTACGATTGTCAATCTTATTTTAAAAAATGTACTTTTTCTATTTTTTTACAATCCTAATGTACAACTTCACTTTTGTTTCATTTGTTATGTATTTGCCCATTAACGTACCTGCGGCATTTATCTCACTACTTTCTCCCTTTAGTTAGTATTATCAGCAAAATTTGTTCACTGCATCCAAATCATTGTTGTAGATTGTGAAGATGTGTCCCAGCACTGATTCCTGCAGCATCCCACTAACCCGAAAATGATCTGATTTACATCCTAACCTGAAAATGATCTGATTTTTCCACCCTATCTCAATCCACGGCAGCATATTACCCAACTCTGATTTTATTAAATAACTGGACCAAGTGCAGACCTGTTGGGTCTGCTCAGCCAACACACCCGGTCCCTACCCGTTGCCCCCACGGGAGGCGTGGCGGGCAGAGGGAGCGGGGGAAGGCAGAGAGGGAGGGGGTAGAGTGTGGGGGGTACGTTATCACAGAGGAGGGCTGGTTCCCGAACGCAATACTTCCTCGCTCCCGGTTCCAGGCAAGGCCCAAGTGGGGGGGGTGATGTCATTTGCAGCGCAGGCAAGAAGACAGCAATTTTTTCCGGGTTTTGAACATTTTCTGACGGAACATGTAAACACTTTACTGTTATCGCGTTGTTTTTTCGAGAAGATGTGATTATACGCGAACAAACACACACACGATCAAACACACACACATCAAGATCCGACTTTTAATAGGAATGTGATGTAATTTGAGACTTGTTCTCAAAGATCTTCAGAAAGTCCACCTTAACAACTGCTTTGCCCTGTTCCACATCCTCAATAATAGATTTTTGCATTTTTCGTATTACTTAAGTCAGGGCAACTGGTCTGTCATTCCCTGTTTTCTCAGTTTAAAAAAAAAGTATAATTATGTATGGTATCTTCTGCTCTTTGGAAAACCTTCCAGAAATATAGATTTTTTTGAAGATGACAGCCAGTGCATCTGCTATCTCAATATCATTCCTTTGGAATCCCTGCAATTCCAGTCATCAAGATCTGGGTGTTTATTTGCTTGCAATCCAATAATCTCACTAATCTTTGTACTACCGCTAGTTTTTGTTTTTACAACTAATTTCCTTTAGATATATTGTTCTTCAATATTTCTTGAAGATTTCTGTTTTCCGTTATTTCCTTTCTCCTATTTCAGTCTGCAAGGTTTCCTAATGCTTTCACTTTTGCATGCCTATATATCTATTTATTGAAAATACTATTAATTAAATACTTATTTGCAATACTTTTTAATCTAGATCTTTAGGTAATCCAGATATGAGAAGCATTCACAGGGCAAGGATCGCTGTTGCCTGGCACATGTTTTTCTTGCCAAGTTTTGTGTGTGGGACTTTTTTCCTTACCCAGTACCATACTAAAACAAAGACTGATTGTGGTATCTTGCGGTGTGAAAAAAGGCTGGCTGGTTTCCTGTTTTACAAAAAATCCTTCGCAAAGTGCAGTCCAGAATTACCATGCAGCATTTCTTGGGACTGAACTGTTTGAAATACAGCTCATCAGTCATTAGTGTTTTTGCACACTTGGTATTTTTAAATGTGGAAACGTATCTAAGATTTATTCCAAATCCTTCTGTGCTTCTCTTCCATCAGGATTTATTTATGGTAAGAGAGGTTGGGGGAAATGTAATAGACACAGTTGAGGCATTTGAATTTTGGCTGTGCAAATAGAATTTGTTAGACCTAATTAGCTGTAATGCAGGCAGGAAATTGCAAATCTTTTTATTTTCAAAGTGGAAATCAGTTTACTTTTCAATTGAAATAGACATTGAAGCTGATTATTATACGATTTGAGGTAGTTTGCATGTAGGAATTATTTTCTCTACATTTCTGTAATTTCCTAAAAACAAGTGGATTTTACCAAAACCAGAAACCTAAAAAAGTGCAATTTAAGATAATGTTGCCTGCCCAGTGTCTTCTGATATATTTCCATCGGTAACTTTAGTATATACTAGACCAAGTGCAGACCCGTTGGGTCTGCTCCCCCTATGCAAGATTCCACCATTCACCCGTTCCCCCAGCGCAATTTAGCACCACTCGCGCATAGCCCCCAACTGCGCAGGCGCGGCTCATTTCTCCTCATCCCCCAGCACTTCCCCCTCCTCCTTCGCCCTCCCTCTTCAATCCCTAGAGAGGGAGAGGGGTAGAAGGAGGGAGGTAGAGAAGGATGGGGAGGGGGTAGAGAGGGGGAGGGAGAGAGGGTGGTAGTGAGGGAGGGGGGGTAGAGTGGGAGGGGGGTAGAGAGTGGGAGGGAGGGTAGTGATGGAGGTGGCGAGAGAGGGTGTAGACGTGGCAACTCCTCTCCCTACCCCCTCCTCTCCCTCAATCCTCCCACTCTCCCTCCTCACCTCCCCAGGATCTTTCCAGTTTAGGGCCCGACTTCATCTTCGTGCTCATCCCTGACTCCGGACCCAGGCTCGTCCTTGGTTCCAGCAGCGGCTTATTTCTCGGTCCCGGTCTCGGCCCCATCCCAAGCCCCGGGCTCGGCCCTCACTCCAGCACCAGGCTCGGCTCCAGCCCAGGCCCAGTCCCCGGGCTTGGCCTGTGGCACCACCCTCTCCACCAGGTACTGGGCGGCGTCGGGCGGCAGCAGCCGCTGCCACTCCACGTTCACCGTGAGCGTGGAGTGCCCCTCCCACCCGGACGGAGTGTCTCGTCCTGCCTTGCGAGTGCATTGTGACGTCACTCTGATTTATTTTTTTTCCAATGTGGGTGAGTTTGAAGAAAACGGGCTGTTTTTTAAATTTCCAGGATTAATAACTTTGGAAATATAGGTGGGAAAGCGACGGGAAGATGTTTATTGCCACCACGGGAAAAATGTGAGTAGGATGTGTGAAAATGGGAAGACTGGCCTATCGTTTGGAAGAAGATAGGAAAACCAGATTGACACAGAGACATATCGTGGGCACAAACTCAAACAATAGGAACACTTTTAGTATTATATAGATATGCTATAATTTATTTAGCCTAAAATAGCACATTGTGGATACATAGTCATTGAGTAATACAGTGCAGAAACAAGCCCTTTGGCCCAACTCAAAATTGCTTCTTGGTTTCCCTTGTAGCTTTTAATTTGGTTAATTCAAACAATTGAATGTTTTAAAGTATACAATCATCATAAATTTGTAATATTTGTTGACAATATATCACAGGAATGTTTTCTAGCGTAGACTGGGAAAATAAAATAAAAGTCATTGCATTAGCAATGGCAGATATCTAATTACATTTCTTAATGCTCAGCAGAAGTATGTCCTTCTGCGAATCAGGGAATTGTCCATGGTTAGTTAACAAAGGTCAAGACAAAAACTAGTGGTCGACCAGCTAAAAAGCAAATGAAGAAAATTGATAGTAAATGAGCAAATAATATTAAAATAGCAAGAACCTTTATGGATATATAAATAAAGAGTGCAGCTAAGTATGGGACCGCTAGGGTGTGAGACAAAGGAATTAATAACTGGAGATGAGCAAATGGCAGATAAGTAGGTGACTGTGCATCGGTGGACACAGTGGAAGACACTGCAAACCCCTCAAAGACAACAGGAAGGTTGGTTTCAATTAAGAGGGAAGAACTTGTTCAAGAGGGCAAGTAAGCGTAGAATTTGTTGTTGGGAAGTCTATAGTCAAGAAGAACAAAAGGTATTTAGTTTAGAAAAACTAATGCAATCAAACCCAGTTTTAAATGTTTGATTCAATTTGCTTGAGTATTTTCAGGGTATAACAAGCAACATTTACGGAGGGGGTGTGCAGATGAGAGAATTTGAGTTTGCAGAAGCATTTGACAAGGTTCTGTAAAAAAACAAAAGGCTGGTGCACAAGATAAGACGTGTTGTTGGGAGAAAGATGTGCTAATGTGGATTGATCACTTATTACGTAGAGGACAGTCTGAATAAATGGGCCTTTTATTGTTTGACCTGCAATGGCATCACTAGTCGCAGGCCCTCAGTTATTTACTGTTTTCATGTAAGAAATCCAAGTGTGCTGGTGACAAGAAAATAGATGGGAGGACAAGCTGCAATGAAAATATTTGACTTCTGCCAAGGGATAGATAAGTGGGATGGATGACTTAAAACTTGGCAAATGGATCTAAGTCTGAGGTCATGTACACGTGGGTAGGAGAAATGTAAATTCAGATTTAAATGGAGCGAGACTGCTAATGAGAGTGTAGAGGGGTTTGGGTGCTCTGCACATGGATGACAAAAAATGCCACCTGGCAGGTAACGTAATTAGGAAGAGAAATGCATATTGTCCTTGAATGCTTGGGGTCAGAATTTAGAAATTAATTTTACCCTAGATACCACACCTGACATTGCGTGGGTTAGCATGCTGGCAATTATGATTTGCATTTATTTCCATTCAATTGGGTTTTATAACACTCCTTATAAATTAAAAAGTTTAACTTGTTCCATTAATATTAGAGGGTTAAAATTGTGTAGCTTAACTAAAGTTACCAATGAAAACATGCACAAGGAATATAAATGTATATATTTTTCATATATTGAATATTTTTCATAAATCTTCCCCCACTCACCTTAAACCTCTGTCCTCTGGTTCTCAGTTCTCCTACTGTGCGTAAAAGAATCTGTGCATCTACCTTTTTCTATTATCTCATTATCTTGTACACCTCTACAAGATCACCTGTTTATCCTGTGCTCCAAGGAGAAAAGTTCCAGCCTACCCCACTCTTTCCTATAGGCCCTCAAGTCCCAGCAACATCCTTGTAAATATCAATGTTGATTTCAACTTGATTTCAGTGTTGAATGTTTTCTTTTCTCTTGAATCCACTGTAATAATATATATATCCTTCTGCCTCATTAAATGCATATAGCAAAACTAAGTTGAGTCGGCAAATGAAACTGCTTGAATTGAAAAGGTGAATCAGATGTGATCATTGTTACCTGTAGAATGAAGACATTTTCCCTAACGGTGTTGCCAGTCACTGTTGTATTCTCAATTTTATGTGTTAGTAAGTTTTGAACTGATAATTTGTGCAATTGCATCGTTTTGATGGATCCAAATTACTGCGTTGCATGGTGGAGCTTCTTTCAGTTAAAGATTATAAAAGACCACAGCTAGTTGGTGTGAGATATGTGCAGCTGATCAATGTCTGTCCATAGATTTGTTTTGTGGGAAGCCTTGAAAGAAGTGTTTATTCATGGATGGCACAATCTTATTTATTTTTTTAGTGCTAATATTGATCTATCATACAGCCATTGTTAAATCAAATAGTGTTAAGTGAGGATTTTGGGAAATCAGCTTGCATCAGATCATGAAGTGATGTAACAATTCCACCCAGGCTTTTCATCAAAATCATGGGCAGCATGGTCGCGCAGTTGCTAGAGCTGCTGCCTCACAGTGCCAGAGACCCAGGTTCGATCCTAACCTCGGGTGCTGTCTGTGCAGAGTTTGCACATTCTCCCTGTGACTGTGTGGGTTTCCAACAGGTCCCTCCCACATCTCAAAGACGTGCAAGTTTGTAGGTTAATTGGCGTCTGTAAATTGCCTATCGTGTGTAGGGAATGTATGAGAAAGTGGAATAACAGAACTAGTGTGAACATGTTATTGATGATCGGCATAGACTTGGTAGCCAAAGGGCCTGTTCCCATGCCATATACCCAAAACTAAATAATTCCTGTTGAGTCTCTGGTGTTTAATTTCTCCCTTTCCTAATTTGAGTAAATTCAAAGCAGACTCTCTTGCTGATGGATTACTTGTCAAATGCAGCTGCAAATTGATTTAAAAGTGTAATCCTTCCACATTTTCCCAAATATATGATGCTTTAAAACAAGCTTACAATTCATCTGCTTTAATACCTCTGAATTGCTAGTAGTATTTGATGAAACTCTCCAGTTCGCACTAAAGTAACACTTCCTATTAATTTTATTACGGTTTCTAAAATCTCGTAGCGTTTAAACTAGTGTTTCAATGGCTACTTTATGAGCTGTTATACAGTCATCCCAGACAAGAAGTTTGCAGTCAATCAGAATTTTTGTTCTTTGTCATTCTCAAATCAATGTTGCATATTGGACTGTCCAAATTCATCAAATTTAAATGGAGATTACAAGCCTTCCTGTGTTGACACAATGCCTGATGAGACCCCAGGAAGGCAATTATGTTTTGTCTTTGAACTTTAGCCAGATATAAATGAATAAGGAAACTTTTTTCCTGTTCCACCTGAAGCATCCAAACAAAAATGCCTTGGTCATCATTAATAGTAATCAAGGAATTTATTTGATATCTCTCTAAACTCCAGAATATATTCACCTAACTGGTTTAAATTGTGGTTGTTCACCCACAGAAACTTGCAGCACAAATGTCCAGCTTCTCTTCATGGGTCTGGTTGACCAAAAACAATCTGGCTTGGATCGACCCAAATATTTAGTATCTGAAAAAGAAATCTCATTATTTTACATAGTTGAATAGGAACCTAATTTTAATTTCATCAAGTACACATCCTTATTCTAGACCTTAATTACATGCAGAATTTCAGATTTCTAGGCTATGTGTGGGACATAGATGTTCTTTTTTATTATTTATCTTTGTAAATTGCTTTAATATTTCACCCAAAGTGTTGGTGAGGCAGTACCTTGGTCCTCTTACTTTAAGAGGCTAGGAGGCAGTCCAGAAAAGAGTCACTAGGTTAATTCTCATTAGATGAGAGTCTTGTCCTATCACAAATGGCTAAAAATGGTTGACTTTATTCTTTGGAATTTTAGAAGTTGGGTGATCTTTTTGAAGATGCTGAGGGATTTGGTAAGGTTGATGTTGAGATGTTTTCACTACATCTCAAGGATCAACATTGAACGAGAGAACATAGTTACATAGGGGGCAGTGAGTTAAAACTGAAGTGCAAAGGAAAACAACTTCTCATCAAGATTAGTGAATCTCTAGAATTCTGTAATCCAGATGGTTTTGGATCCTGGATCAGTAGAGACATTTAAGGAGGTGGTGGATAAATGCTTCAAAGTTTGGGAAGTGAATGTTATGTGGAACTTGTGTAGAAGAGGAATTTGGGCATAGATCAGCCATGATCATATTGACTGGCAAGGCAGCTTCAGAGGCCAGATGCTTATTCTTGTTCCAATTTTCTGATGTGTATTCTTGTGAATCGATTTAATTTTTCCAAATCTATTCTGTTTAAAAATAAATCACATTCTTCAATCATTCAATTGGGGACATTTTATGACTTATCTTTCAATGTTTACCACTACCAGTCCAGAGACCTCGGGACTACAGCGATATCCAGGGAATGGAGGGATAGGAGACCTGTGCAGGCAGATGGGATTAGTTTATCTTGGCATTATTTTTGGCACAGATATTGTGGGCCAAAGGCCCTGTTTCTGTGCGGTGCTGTTCTATGATCTATGAACCATTGTTAATTTTAAACTTTTTTTTCCTTCTCTCCTAGATTTTCCATTAACTTCTCACCTGTCTACACTGGCCAATATTCACAAGATTTACCACACCTTAAACAAACTGGTAACTTAATTTTTATTCATATTTGGCAGTTCAGAGTGATTCTCCTGAAGTGTTAAGGAGTTTGGCATCTTATGAAAGTGGATTAATTGCCGGGCTAGATGAGTATTTCAAGTTGTCAAAAGAAGCAATGGAAGAAATTGTCACAGCTCTGAATATTATTTTTCAATTTCTTTGGCTACCGGAGTACCAGCATATTGGCAAATGATTGGATGCCTGCCACCGTCACACCATTGTATAAAAAAAAAGGAAAAGGGGATGGTTCAATTTTGATGGAGATATCATTGAAATTAATTCAAAAAGACAATTCACAGAATAATCAGAGCCAGAAAGGGGGGGGGGGGGAGAGAGAGGTGAGAGCAGTGCTGAGGGATGTATACACATTGAGTGATGTGGAGGAGCAGTGGAACCTCAGAGTGCATGTACAGAGTTCCTTAAATGTAGCAACACCGATCAATGCTTAAAATATGGGCTGGTTTTATTGGCTCATGGCCTGATATACAAAAGCAGGGAAGTTCTAGTCACCAGGCAGGATGTGATTGCACCAGGGAGGATTTAGAGGAAGTTTATAAGTATTAGCTAAGTGATAAGCTAACATTGTTTTTGGAATAATGGAGGCTGGGTTGAAACAGAAGTCCAAAAGACAGAGGGCACAGTTCTAAATGCCTTTGGTTGAAGGTGTTGAGGGGAGATGAGGAAATGTCTTTTTTTTCCTTCCGCGGCTGTGTTAGGATTCTGAAATATTTGCCTAAAACGTGTGATAGAAGCAGAAGCCGTTGTCATATTTAAACAAATATACTTGCATGTGCATTTGAAGAACTGTAACCTTAAGGACTGTAGCCCTTGTGCTGAATGACAGCATTTGGTTAAGTAGATTTTTTCTAGGTGCTACGAACTCTAACTAAACTACGAACTGCCATGATTGTGCTACAAACTTCGGTTTTGGTTTGCACTATATTATGTTTTTTTTATTGATGGGATTTTTTTTGGTTTATTATCTTATCCATTGAGTAATGAGTTTACAAACATGTGGTGCTGCTGCAAATAAGAATTCCATTGTTCTGTTTTGGTACATATGACAATAAAACACTTGACACTCTTGATGTTATATATTCGGCAATTCCATGAGTCAGTGATAATTGTATTCATAATATTTCTTCAACCAGATTGATAAATAGAAGTCTGAAATGGGTGGAATGGCTTGTGTAGTTGACAGTGACCAATGTGTGGGGTTTATTGCTATGGTTACATATTTCTGAAAGCAAGATTTGTGGCTGTATTGATTTAAAGATCAATTAATTAATTGTGTAGACTATTATAGAGAACAGGAAAAACAATTGAAGATAGGCCAAAATGCTGGAGTAACTCAGCGGGACAGGCAGCATCTCTGGAGAGAAGGAATGGGTGACGTTTCGGGTCGAGCCTTCTTCAGACTGATGTTGGGAGTGGGCGGGACAGAGATAGAATGTAGTCGGAGACAGTAAGACTGGTGGGAGAACTGAGGAGGGGATGGAGAGAGAGAGGGAAAGCAAGGGCTGTTTGAAGTTAGAGAAGTCACTGTTCATACCGCTGGGGTGTAAGCTTCCCAAGGGAAATATGAGGTGCTGTTCCTCCAATTTGTGCTGGGCCTCACTCTGACAATGGAGGAGGCCCAGGACAGAAAGGTCAGATTTGGAATGGGAGGGGGAGTTAAAGTGCTGAGCAACCGGGAGATCTGGTAGGATGATCGGACTGAGCGGAGGTGTTCAGTCAAACGATCGCCCAGCCTGTGCTAGGTCTTGCCGATGTACAGTTGACACCTGGAACAGCGGATACAGTAAATGAGGTTGGAGGAGGTGCAAGTGAACCTCTGCCTCACCTGAAATGACTGTCGGGGTCCTTGGATGGAGTCGAGGGGGGAGGCAAAGGGACATGTGTTGCATCTCCTGTGGTTGCAGGGGAAAGTACCTGGGGAAGGGGTGGTTTGGGTGTGAAGGGACGAGTTGATCAGTGAGTTGCGGATGGAACGGTCTCTGCGGAATGCAGAAAGGGGTGGAGATGGGAAGATGTGGCCAGTAGTCGGATCCCATTGGTGTCAAATGTTTTGGAGGATTATATGCTGTATGCGATGGCTAATGGGATGAAGGTGAGGACAAGAGGGACTCTGTTCTTGTTAAGAATAGGGGGAGGGGGAGCAAGAGCAAGAGCAGAGTTGCGGGATATCGAGGAGACGCTAATGAGAGCCTCGTCTATAATGGAAGAGGGGAAGAATGAGGACAGATCCAATGATCTAGTATGGGAAAACCTCATCCTGGGCGCTGATGCAGGAAAAACAATTGTGTGGTTTGCAGTGTGTAGATTAAGGTGGGGGTGTGGTGGCAGATTTAGTGTGGGGGCAACAATAGAGAACCATAAAAAGGGAAATAAACTGATCAAAACAGAGCTTTGATAGACTGAGGAATTTGGCTGATGTGTGTGTGTGTGTGTGTGTGTGTGTGTATATAATATATCTTATAAGTATATATCAAATCAAGAGATTGCAAAACCATTTAAAACAGTGACAATTCAAGTTGAATAGCATTCGACGGCATCATTTCGCTGATCACTTGTGCTCGGTCCATCAAGGTCTACTGGATGTCCCGGTTGCAAGCCACTTTAACTCCCCTCCCCATTCCCTTACTGACTTTTCTGTCTTGGGCCGCCTTCATTGCCAGATTGAAGCGAATTGCAGGACTAGCATCTCATATTTTGCTTGGATAGTTTATAACTCGGCCATATGAACATTGAATTCTCCAATTTTGGGTAATTTTTCCCTGTTTCCCACCCCGTCCCCCACTTCCTGCACTAAATGTTTGTTAACCAGTTCCACAGTTTGCAACGATGTACCCCTCTTGGGCTCACACCGTCTCCAGCCAACAATTAAATTAACTTGTTTATTCTTGTGCATGAGGGATTTTCCCACTGGTTTACTTTCAGTTGATATAGCGAGATGAGAGTCGCATCATTTCGTGTCCATCCGTCCGCATCCCAGTGTGGCTTTCTTATTTTGAATTGAAGGACTTTATTCCTGACAACATGTGGATTGAATATATATATATATTATCTAAAGAAGGTTTAAAAAGTATTGTAAATATCTGTCTAGCATTGTTTTTAATGTGTGCCGATTGATACAGTAAAAGTTCAAATTAGTGTCCTTTACTGTACAGAAAACACTATTTGAGTCATCTTTGATCATCCGTTTGTTTCAGACAGATTCATCAACATTTAACCTTTCAAAAGTCTTTGCTCATTATGAATTTTCAGTTTCATTTGCGTCATCAATTTTCCAGATTGAATTTTTGTATTGTACAGGTGCACAACCTTTTATCCAAAAGCCTTGGGACCAGACACTTTTCGTAATTCAGAATTTGTCGGCCTTCGGAATGGAAATTTTTTAGCGTAGATTTTAATGGCTGGCTCAGTGGTAGAGTGCTCGGCTCATATCCGCAAGGTCGCGAGTTTGCGCCTTGATCCCGGCAGTTACTCGATCGCGAGTTTGAGTCTTCAATGTAGTTTTTTCTTTCAGAATAAATGTTTGTATGAAATGCAGTGTAGGAGAGGTGTACTGACTGTGTGGGCAGAACTTTGGAAGTGATTGCCCACCAGTCTAAAAAGCCGCTGTGTCTCCCTGTCCCTGGGATAGCAGGGGGCGATCAAACAGCACAATACCCCCCTCCCCCTCCAACTCCAGAGGAATCCGCTCCCCAATGGGCCGCTACGGCGACAAGTGGCAGTTTGCCCACAGCCCGAGTTGCGCCCCCTCATCCGCCACCCCAAGAACAAGACGTACCTTGCACACCATCAGCTTCTGCCCCTACGTGTTCCTCTGGAGTTGGAGCGGGGCTGGGCTGGAGTTGCTGCTGGCTGTGGGTCTCTGGGATCTCCGTGCTTGCAGTGGGCCTGGGGGTCGGTGTCCCGTTGGTCCTGACGTCTCCGGCCACCCCGCTGGACTGGAGCTGAGACTGGGAACTGTACCGCCCTTGCCCCCTCCCTCTGCAACTGCAAACAACCCCACTCTCCTGCAAGGGCGGTACAGTTCCCGGAGGATGGCAGGTGGCCGGAGACGTCAGGACCAACAGGAACCCGCTCCCCGATGGGCCCCTACGACGCCCCGAGCTGCGCCCCGTCATCCGCAACCCAGGTTCCTCTGTAGTTGGAGCGGGGCTGGGCTGCTGTTGGCTGTGGGTCTCTGGGATCTCCGTGCTTACGGTGGGCCTGGGGGTCGGTGTCCCGATGAGGGGGCGCAGCTCGGGGAATGGCTTCTGGTCGTCCTGACGTCTCCGGCCAGTTTGCAGTTTTCCTCTGGAGTTGGAACGGGGCTGGGCTGCTGCTGGCTGTGGGTCTCTGGGATCTCCGTGCTTGCAGTGGGCCTGGGGGTCGGTGTCCCGTTGGTCCTGACGTCTCCGGTGACTGGCACTGACCTGCTGTCATCGCCGACGTGAAGACAGTGCAAAGTCCCCGCGCCGGTGCAATGGGCAGGGAGCTGGAGAGGGGAGGGAAGGGGTCACACACATGGCCGGGAAGCAGAGGGGTGTAGGTGGGGTGAAACTGAAGGGAGCGACAATCTGCTGCTGCCTGCCCCGCTGAGTTAAAAAGTTCCCACGCAAGACTCACGATACACTGTGTATCGTGAGTCTACCGTGGGAACTTTTTAACTCAGCGGGCAGGCAGCAGCATATTGTCAATTATTAACCCTCCCGTGCAATATACCCTCACCTTCTCTTTTATGAATGGGGATTTAGTTCCCCTTTCTTCGAGGACCGACCGCAGGTTCCGCTGTCACCTCTGCGGGCCGCCCTCGGTGAACGTTTTTAAGGACCTTTCTTCAAGGACCGAAAAAATGTCCGCTATTCGGAGGTTTTCGTTATTTGGATCTTCGGATAAAAGGTTGTGCACCTGTACAATGGTAGGAACCATAGTGTATAAGCGCATTCTAGATTTTCTATTTGATGCGCATCATGTTTTGTTGGCACGACAATGGCAAACAAGATGCAGCCTGAGAAAACTAGCCAGCAGATGTGTCTTGTAATCATGGCAGAGTTCAGCAAATATAGTGCACATGAAGAAATTATAGTGGACGTGAATTGGTAGATGCTGATATATAGTCGCCAAAATATACACCTTAGTTCAATGATTCAGCAAGATGATGGTTACTTTTAAAATTTCCATCTTGTAGTCTATATACACTGCAGTTGCATCTCCAAATCCTTATCTGGCTACTGTGATATTTGCGGCTATTTCAAAAACGTAAGGTAAATAATGTCGTTAAAAATGTTTTCAGTTCCCCACTTGTCTTTCTATAAATGTTCTTCTAGTTAAAGATCACCTGGTCCTTCCTAGGTAGACACAAGATGCTGAAGTAACTCAGCAGGTGAGGCAGCATCTCTGGAGAGAAGGAATGGGCGACGTTTCGGGTCGAGATCCTTCTTCAGACTGATGTCAGTGGAGGGGCCGGGACAAAGATAGAATTTAGGCAGAGACAGTAAGACTAGTGGGGAGAACTGGGAAGGGGATGGAGAGAGAAAGCAAGGGCTATCTGAAGTTGGAGAAGTCAATGTTCATACCGCTGGGGTGTAAACTCCGTTCCCTCCATAACTCCCTGGTCAACTCGTCCCTTCCCACCAAAACAACCCCCTCCCCAGGTACTTTCCCCTGCAACTGCAGGAGATGCAACACCTGTCCCTTTACCTCTCCCCTCGACTCCATCCAAGGACCCAAACAGTCTTTCCAGGTGAGGCAGAGGTTCACTTGCACCTCCTACAACCTCATCTACTGTATCCGCTGTTTCAGGTGTCAACTTCTCTACATCTGCGAGACCAAGCACAGGCTCGGCGATCATTTCGCTGAACACCTCCTCTCAGTCCATCTTAACCTACCAGTAACCCGCTGAGTTACTCCAGCATTTTGTGTCTACCTTTGATTTAAACCAGCATCTGCAGTTCTTTCTTACACCTGGTCCTTCCTGTTCATCTTGTTCTAGGTTGGGTGTGGGACAGTGTAAAAGCCATTTAGCTGATATTCAACAAATATTTAGTGATAATGACCAATTTTGGGTGAGCTCTGCACTGCATGGGATGGTTTTTTAATTTGATTTAACTTATTGGATTGGTATTTTAGTTTGTTTAGAGAAACTGCGCGAAAACAGGCCCTTCAGCCCACCTAGTCTGCCCTGACCAGCGATACCCGCACATTAACACTACCTTACACACACTGGGAACAATTTTACATTCATATCAAGCCAATTAACCTACGAACCTGTACGTCTTTGGAGTGTGGGAGGAAACCGAAGATCTTGGAGAAAACCCACGCAGGTCATGGGGAGAATGTACAAATTCCGTACAGACAGCACCTGTAGTCAGGATCGAACCCAGCTCTACTGCTGTGCCACTCTATTGGACGTTTCTAAGTTGCTTCCTGGCTTGGTATTAATCAACTGCTGCCATTTCAAATTAAAGGATTTCTAAAAACAGGTTACCAGGTTTAGGTGAAATTAACTGTGCTCTGGAAAAAATCTGGAGGTGTTTGGGTGGGAGTGAAGGAGAAAGTAGTTGCTTATAGAGGATGGAAACATCTGCTTTTAGATTAATAGTGCTGTTACAAATATTGAATGATGGATTATATTCCAAAATGCAATAAATTTGTACAATTCATCTTCTCTTACCTTTTCATTTCAGAACTTGACAGAAGACGTTGGCCAAGACGACCAGCAATCAGGTGTGATTTGATTTTGCTGACCTGCTGTTGCAACAACATGCGTATGGTTTAGCTGGTGTAAATGTAATATTGGCTAACATACAATCTTTGCTTGATCCATGAATTTAAGTTGCATGTTGTGGGACAAATTCAATGGATATTGCCTGTGAAAATGTGTGCTGTGATTGTTCATGTTTACAAACATCTGGAGGATGTGCAGTTGGGTAGAGGGTTTTGGCACCTACATCCAGCAAAACCAAGATTTATGACGGAAGGGAATTACCTCTTCTTTGTCCTATTTGGTGACAGGAGTTGATTGCTGTCCGTGTAGCTTATTTGGAGTGCAGTTCTGGCTGCCCCCATTGCAGGAAAGATGTGGAGGCTTTGGAGAAAATGCAAAGGTTTATCAGAATGTTGCCTGGATTAGAGGGTTTCCATTAGAGGGAGAAGTTGGATAGACTTGGATGGTTTTCTCTGGAACGTTGGAAGATAAGGGGAGACTTGATAGAAGAACATAAAATTATGAGAGGCATAGGTAGGGTAGACAGTCAGAACCTTTTCCCCAAGGTGGAAATATCCAACACAAGAAGTCATAAGTATAAGGTGAGAAGAGGAACGTTTAGTGGAGATGTGTCGGGCAAGTTTTTTTTAACGCAGAGATTGTCGAGGGCCTGGAACACATTGCCAGGGTTGGTTGTGGAGGCAGATATGATAGTGGAGTTTATGATAGGCAGGAAAAAGAGGGATATGGATCATGTGCAGGCAGATGAGATCAGTATAACTAGGCATCATGTTTGGCACAAACATTGTGGGCTGAAACACCCATTTCTGTGCTGTTATTGTGTTCTCAAGCAAATAGCAACAGCATATGGTGTGAATAATAAATATTGAAGCTGAAGTGCCTCAGTGGTGGAGCGGGTGGGGTAGTCAGCAGTCGAACATGCTCGTTTTGAATGGTGTTGGACTACTTTGAGTATTTTTTACGTAATTAGTGTTTCTTCACATATCTGACTTTTGCCTTTGGAGAATCGTGAAGTGAGCCACTTAGTACAGGATAATAGCTTTTGTGGCAATAATATATGTTATCGGTCCATTTCAACGTGACCAGTTACTGGTTGACTTTGGTGGTGGATGGCTGTGGTGTATTGTGTTTGCTCAGTGATAGCCATATAATGCCTCTAGGATTGATGCAGGACACATTGCTGTTTGTCATTGACATCAACTATTTGAATGAGAATATACAAGGCACGATTATTAAGTTTCCAGTTGGCACCAAAATAGGTGGTATCTTGAACAATGAAGATGCAAGTATTAAAAAAGGATCTTGATTAGCTGCAGAGTTTTGGTCAGATAAATGTGAGATGTTGCATTTTGGGAAATCAAACCCGGGCAGGATCTTCGCAGTCAACAGCAGGGGCCTGCGGAGTGTTGTAGAGCAGATGGATCTACAAGTACATCATTCCCTGAAAATGCCATCACGTGTTGAAGAAGGCTTTTGGCAGTCTGGGAATTGAGTATATGAGTTGGGTCGATGGAAAGAGTGCAGAAAAGATTTACAAGGATGTTGTCAGGAGTTCAGGGCCTGAGCTATGGGGACTGGCTAGAAATTTATTATTTGGACCGCAGGAGGCTGAGGGGGGTCTCTTTTCCCCTGCCCCCTCCCAACACACACATACGCTCACAGTGTGGTGAGTGTATGGAACAAGCTGCCAGACTGAGTAGTTGAGGCAGGTAAAATAATGACATTTAACATCATGGGCGGCACAGTGGCGCAAAGCTGGAGTTGCTGCCTTATACTGTCTGTAGGGGGCGCTCCTCTGTGTGCAGCCATGTCAGCAGCGCGTCAGTTTTTCCAGCTTTTTTTTATTTTTTAGTATGTTTTAAAGTGTGTATTTTGTGTTTCTTTGTGTGTCTTGTGTGGGGGGTGGTGTGGGGGGGTGAGGGGGAAACCGCTTCGGTCGCCTCCTCCATGGAGAGGCAACTTTTTCCAGGTCGCCTCCCCCGTGGCCTAACATCAAGGATCGACGCGGCCTTTCCCGGAGACGCGCCCGGGGCTCCAGCGGCGGGCGCAGCGTGGACTCTCGGCGTGGAGCGGACGACCCTCGCTGGGGCTCGCTGGAGGGGAGCGCTCCGTTTCGCTGGCCCGGGGCAGCCGGCAGCCTGAAGTCGCAGCCTGAAGCTCCAGCTGGCGCGGCGTCTACAGGCCGGGATCCCTCGTGAGGGACCCGGGGGAAGAAGAAGCCACCACTGCCGGCCCGCGGCCAACTTCTACCGCGGGGCCGGCATGGACTTACCATCACCCCTGGAGGGGAGTTTCGACCGCCGGCCCTGCGGTCTACGGTGCTTCTGGCTGCGGCGGGGACTTTAAATCTCGACCGCCGGCCTGCGGCCTACAACAATCTAAAGCCGCGGTCTCCGGTGAGGAAGAGCCGATCCTGGACTGACTGGACTCTGGTCCTGTACACGGGGGGGGAAATGGAGGAGGGCTGGCCAAATTTTTGTGCCTTCCACCACAGTGATGAATGCTGTGGTGGATGTTTGTGTTACTGTTTTATTGTGTGTTCTTTATTATTGTACTGCTGCTAACAACCCAAATTTCCACCAACCCTGGTTGTGTGGCAATAAATTATATCTATCTTATACCACCAGAGACCTGACTACGGGATGGGTGCTGTCTGTATGGAGTTTGCATGTTCTTCCCGTGACCTGCGCGGGTTTCCTCCGGGATTTCCAGTTTCCTTCCACACGCCAAAGACATACATGTTTGTAGGCTAATTGGCTTGGTATAATTGTAAATTATCCCTCTTGTGTAGGATAACGTTAGTGTGCTGGTCAGGTTGGGCCGAAGGGCCTGTTTCTGCTCGGTATCTCTAATCTAAACTGAACTGAAAAATGAAACATTTAAATGACATTTGAACAGGTACATGGATAGGAAAAGTTAGATGAATATGGACCAGTTTGGATTTGGTCTGTTTTGTGGATTGTAAGTACCTAGTATTTTTCCATATTGGAACATCTCTGCTGAAGGAGTGGCTAATTATGGAGTGTAATATTCAGTGAACTAAGCCGCCTTCAACCTCCTATCTACATGCGATACCTTTTTCGGGGAATTATGTACTGTCTCTCTTGTTGATTCGTTCCATACCGGCTGCACATTTTGTCTGGTAGTTAGATCTATTATGATTTTGTCAGTTATGCTGCTGAATGCCTTAACAAGAATAGTTTCTATACTCATGATACTTCCAGTACTACTTCTATATGTTTAACATGAACTCCTGATTAATCAGCCGGAGGAAGTAATCTTGTTTCCTCGCCTGTGATTAATTAAAGCCAAGAGGACCTTGTGGGGACGGGTTAATATCGGCCCCTACACAGGGATTATGATGGAGTTTAGGACATTGTGGGGTATGATTCTGTGAGCAGTATCAAACTTTTGCTTGACAGCTTTGTGGGCAAGCTCTCCCGTTTTTGACGCTAGTCTCTGGAAATCTTTTGCAAAGTTGGCTGGCCTTACTGTATCTGAATCTGTCCCAATGTTAGCCTGTTTGTCTTTCTAGTTATATTTTTACACTGCTCTAACATGATGATTTTGATGTAATTGAATAGGTTAATGGGGTGATTGAGACAGATTGGATAAGGTATCAATTTCCTTCCTTGAAGAACTTAAAAGTAAATATATTGTATTATTAGAAAGGTGTGACTTGCCATGACTAAATGTTGTTCATTGCTTAATATCAAGGCTATCTCTTAACACTGAATGGTAACCAATGTTTAAATTGTAGGTCCATGACTACTTGTTGCGCAAGTTTCTTTGGGGAAATGAGCTCATTCAGGTAGTTCTGCTGTAACAGAATAGTTGCGCTCCATTTTTAAGGAAATCATGTTATTAAAAACAATAAGCGAGTTCGGTATTCCGACTGCGCATGCCCAGGTATTAGGTCACTCGAGAAAAACATTCTCGGCAGCTGAGCTGCTGCGTGTATACCGACCTGCGTTTCATCCGTAGTCAGGATCAAACTGGGTCTCGTACTGCAAGCGCTGTTGAATTGCTACTGGAGTTAGCGACACTAGTTCTCCCTTCTCCACTGGTCCATGCAGAAATCTCAGCAGTGACAATCTAATGAATCACGGTCTGGTCCCCCTCAGCCTGGGTGTATGGGTTCCATTCTCACTCGGGCTGCCCTCCGGGCTATACAGGGTTATTATAAAACGGCGAACCACGCACCCCTCTCCTGCATGACCCCAGGGGACAGATTTGTGAGCGGAGTCTCACTACCGTCCTGTTCCGAGTGTCCCATCCCTGTCCCGGGTGACCCTGGACTGACGGAACACTGGCCCGGAGCAGTGGCGGCCTCGGGCTTACAGCCAGCGTGGGCTTCAGCTCAACTCTGCTCCAACTCCCAAGGAACCCGTTCCTCGATGTTCCCAGTGATCGTCAGCTGCACCTCTCGCCTTATCCAGTGGCTATCGGTTAAACCCCTCGGTGCCAGCGAAAGCCGAGCGCCAGTCATTAACGGGGATACACACAAAATGCTGCCGTAACTCAATGGGTCAGGCAACATCTCTGGAGAAGGGTCTTGACCCGAAACGTCACCTATTCCTTTTCTCCAAAGATGCTGCCTGTCCTGCTGAGTTACTCCAGCCAAAGTGCCAATAGTCTTATTGACCACCTACATCTGCTGCCACTTTCAGGGAATTATCTACCAGCATTCCCTGAAACCTCAGCTCTTATGATACTTCCCAAGGCTCCACCGTTCACTGTAATGGTCCTGACTTGGTTTGACTTCACAAAATGCAAAACTGCACTCATCTGCATTCATCTCCATTAGTCATTCCTCAGCCCATTTGCCCAGCTAATCAAGATCCTGCTGTAATTTTTGATAACCATCTTCACTTTTTTTTTAAATGTATCACCCACTTTAGTGTCACCTGCAACCCATTAATCATGCCTTGCACATTCTCATCCAAATCATTGATATAAACTACAAACAGCAATGGGCCCAGCACCGATCCCAGAGGCACACCACTAGTCACAGGCCTTCAGTCTGAAAAACAACCTTCCACCATCATCCTCTGCTTCTTTCAATGAAGACACAGGTTATGAAGATGCGGGTTATAGCAGAACTACCTGTAAGTGATTGCTATGTAACTTCGTTTTTTTTTTATCAATGGAAGTGTGAATTTTACCTCGTATCAATTTAATTGTTGAAGAATTATGCAACAACCACTCACCAGAGAGCAAAATGAGTGCAATAATATTTAGTAAGGTAGGTATACCCCTAAGTGTTCTCATTGACACCATGATGGGACAAGACAATGTTCATAGATGGCTAGTCTCTTCATTGTTATTGAATTGTCTTAATGTTGCACTTCACCTGGTGGAAACATTATGCAAAGCAATGTAATAATATGCTTGATACAAGGACATTAGACTTGAAAATCTGAATTGGGAACTTGCTGAACGAGGGGGTTGGCGTGGGTTTAGGAAGTTGTTTCCACAATAATCAGTGCAGAGCCCAATAGTAAGTAATTATGTCAACAGTTTGATGGGGTAAAGGAAGAATAATTGCAGAATTTAGGCATAGATCTCGCTAATGACCTGGAGAAAAGTAGATGTTAGATCACAGCTACTAATTCTGAAAGAAAAGGCCAAAATTTCTATTTCAGCTGGAGTTTTTCTTTGCTCTGTACTATGCAGTGTATATGTGAAAGTAACTATGTTCCTCAGGAGATTGTGTGCGCTTAAATATTCCTGTTGCCCTGAATTTGCATTGGTCAGTCTGGTGGTCATTTGCTTTTCTACATCTTGTTTTGCAGGAAATCGTCGGTCTTGCAGTTGCCCTTCCGACTGCTGTAACAAAGGAATGCCACCCAGGAAAAAGAGGAGACCCACAGTAGCAGATGATCTAACAGCTAAAAAAAGCAGGCACGATGGGTATGTTTTCGGTTTTATGTGAAGACTGAAAGGTGAATGTTCCCAATTCAAAGTATAAAACTAGTTGAAATACTTAACCTCAATTTCATCAAGTTGAATGCTTTTTTATATACTATGTGATATGATTCTAGTAAAAGATTGATTGTGAGCTTGCAGGATTGGTATACTTAATACCATTTGTGGGTGTTTATGTGGTTTTGACATGTCTACACACTAAACCTGATAGGATGTTAATCCTAATGACTAGTCTGTCTATTGCCAATTGTCTTCTCCACAAATTAAATCATGGTCCATTGTAAGTCAGAAATTACAATGCGTGTCTTAAAGCCTGTGTTGTCCTTGTACCAGCACTGTTCGGAAATCATCATTTACTTTCATGTTTATTGGGGAATAATTTAAGAGAACTGCTGGCATTCCAGAGGCTTTGTAGCTCTACATGTACTATTCTATAATTTATCTGTTACAAAGTATTAGGAAAGTTTTCTCTGAATGCCTCATCATCGAACATAGAACCGTACAGCACACTAACGGGTCCTTCCACTTATAACGTTATCGCTGAACATGATGCCAAGTTAAACTGATCGCATCTGCCAGTACATGATCCATATTCCTTGAACTTCCACCTGCCTATTTAAAAGCCTCGTAAATGCCAATATCGTATCTGACTCCACCACCACCCCTGGCATTGCATCGCAGGCCCCCGCCACTCTCTGTAAAACAAAAACAGAAAAAACATGCTCTGCACATCTCCATTAAACTTTTTCTTGCTCTCACTGCATAGTGTTGGACATTTCTACTCGGGGGGGGGCGGGGGGTTCTGACTGTCTGCCCTATCTATGCCTCATAATTTGATGTACCTATTAAATCTCCGCTCAAACTCCGACATTCATTGTAGCTGAAACCCTCTAATCCAGGCAACATTCGGGTAAAAATCATGCCTTGGTCATGGCAACTGCTGCGTTTCAAATGCAGAAACTAATACATTTGAAAAGGAACTGTGATTGACGAGATCTGTTTGTTTATACTCCTTTGAATGCTGTGTGGGGGATGTTTGGAGTTGTGCTCTAGGATAAGTTTAGATTGTGGGACCAAGGCAGCTAGAAGATGGGTTGGAGAGAGGAATGCAGGAACTTGAAATATTTCCTGATGTGGATGCAGCAAGAAGTTCTAATGAAAGAGCGGGACTAAATGGTTTGGTAAATTGTTGTCCATGGGATAAATGTGATCAAAGCTTGGTGTGGGGCAGGTTAGCGAAGATCAGTTTTAATTCTAATTAAACTAGAACATTCAATTCTAATGAAATATCATTGCATATTAAAGACATTTCCACATCATTTCATAATATTGTGTCGTTATTTCCAGGTTATCATAGAGATGAAGCCCAAGATGGTTATATTCCAGTATTGTTTCTGACTGCAGCAATATTTGAGAAGTAGATTGCTTTAAAAAAATAAAAAAAAGACTTTTCCATAAATTATTTAATATATTTAGTTGAATCTCTTTGTTTTTTCTGCAGCACCATGTACAGGAAACAAGACTCCACTAGGATGAAGCCTGAAGAGGAAGGGTTCTCCAGCAAACGATGCTTAGAGTGGTTCTATGAGTATGCAGGTGCGTTCAAATATCATGGGTTAATGTTCAAAAGAACAAAGTAAACTGGTACTGAGTAAACTGGGTCTGGTACATTTTTTGTACCAGGAGGGATTGACAAATTGGGAGTATAAAGATGGAGTTGAAGGGGAAGTGAGTACAGGAAAAGTTACAAATGACTCTCGAATTAATGGGAAGGAAAGTTCGAGAAGGGATAAGAGAGTAAGGTCAGGGCCAATTGCGAGGGGTGCGAGAGGGGAGGTGAATACCGAGGTCAAAGTGTTGTATATGAATGCGCGAAGTATAAGAAATAAAGTGGACGAGCTTGAGGCTCAGTTAGAAATTGGCAAGTATGATGTTGTGGGAATTACAGAGACATGGCTGCAAGAGGGCCAGGGCTGGGAACTGAATATTCAAGGGCAGATGGGGTGCAGTAGCTCTGTTGGTGAGGAATGAAATTCAGTCCCTTGCAAGGGGTGACATTGAAACAGGAGATGTGGAGTCAGTATGGATCTCAGTATGGATAGAACTAAGGAATTGTAAGGATAAAAATACCCTAATGGGACTTATCTACTGGTCCCCCAACAGTAGTCTGGATATAGGGTGCAAGTTGAATCAGGAGTTAAAATTGGCATGTAGCAAAGGTAATACTACGGTAATGGGAGATTTCACCATGCAGATAGACTGGGAGAATCAGGTTGGTACTGGACCCCAAGAAAGGTAGTTTGTGGAGTGCCTCCGTGATGGATTCTTAGAGCAGCTTGTATTGGAGCCTACCAGGGAGAAGGCAATTCTGGATTTGATAAAGGAACTCGAGGTTAAGGAGCCATTGGGAGATAGTGACCATAATATGGTCAAGTTTAATCTACAATTGGAGAGGGAGAAGGGTAAATCGGAGGGTCAGTGTTACGGTTGAATAAAGGGGACTATGGAGCCATGAGGGAGGAGCTGGCCAAAGTTGACTGGAAAGATACCCTAGCAGGGATGACAGTGAAACAACAATGGCAGGTATTTCTGGGAATAATACAGAAGGTGCAGGATCAGTTCATTCCAAAGAGGAAAAAAGATTCCAAGGGGAGTAAGGTGCGACCGTGGCTGACAAGGGACGTCAGGGACAGTATAAAAATAAAAGAGAAGTACAACGTAGCAAAGATGAGCGGGAAGCAAAACGATTGAGTAATGTTTAAAGAGCAACAGAAGATAACTAAAAAGGCATTACGGTGAGAAAAGATGAGGTGTGAAGATAAGCTAGCCAAGAATATAAAGGAGGATAGTAAAAGAGGAAAAAATGAGTTCAGACCAAAGTTGGACCCTTGAAGACTGAAAAAGGTGAATTTATTATGGGGAACAAGGAAATGGCAGATGAGTTGAACAGGTACTTTGGATCCGTCTTCAGTAAGGAGGACACAAACAATCTTCCTGATGCACTGGTGGCCAGAGGATCTGGGGTGACGGAGGAACTGAAGGAAATCTACATTAGGCAGGAAATAGTGTTGGGTAGACTGATGGGACTGACGGCTGATAAATCCCCAGGGCCTGATGGTCTGCATCCCAGTTTACTTAAGGAAGTGGCTCTAGAAATCGTGGATGCATTGGTGATAAATTTCCAATGTTCTACAGATTCAGGATCAGTTCCTGTGGATTGGAGGGTAGCTAATGTTATCCCACTTTTTAAGAAAGGCGGGAGAGAGAAAACAGGGAATTATAGACCAGTTAGCCTGACATCGGTGGTGGGGAAGATGAGTCAATTATAAAAGATGAAATAGCGGCACATTTGGATAGCAGTAACAGGATCGGTCCAAGTGAGCATGGATTTACGAAGGAGAAATCATGCTTGACTAATCTTCTGGAATTTTTTGAGGATGTAACTAGTAAAATGGACAGGGGAGAGCCAGTGGATGTAGTGTACCTGGACTTTCAGAAAGCATTTGATAAGGTCCCACATAGGAGATTCGTGGGAAAAATCAGGGCACATGGTATTGGGGATAGAGTGCTGACATGGATGTTTGGCAGACAGGAAACAAAGAGTAGGGATTAACTGGTCCCTTTCTGAATGGCAGGCAGTGACTAGTGGGGTACCGCAAGGCTCGGTGCTGGGACTGCAGCTATTTACAATATACATCAATGGTTTAGATGAAGGGATTCAAAGTAACATTAGCTGATTTGCAGATGACACAAAGCTGGGTGGCAGTGTGAACTGTGAGGAGGATGCTATGAGAATGCAGTGTGACTTAGACAGGTTGGGTGAGTGGGCAGATGCATGCAGTGAAAGTAAGCATGCAGGTGTAGCAGGCAGTGAAGAAAGTGAATGGCATGTTGGCCTTTATAACAAGAGGAGTTGAGTATAGGAGCAAAGAGGTGCTTCTGCAGTTGTATAGGGCCCTAGTGGGACCACACCTGGAATATTGTGTGTAGTTTTGGTCCCCTAATTTGAGGAAGGACATTCTTGCTATTGTGGGAGTGCAGCGTAGAGAATGGAGCGGCTGGGTTTGTATACTCTGGAATTTAGAAGGATGATAGGGCATCTTATTGAAACATATAAGATTATTAAGGATTTGGACACGCTAAGGCAGGAAACATGTTCCTGATGTTGGGGGAGTCCAGAACCAGGAGCCACAGTTTATGAGGTAAGGGGTAAGCCAGACGACAGATGGCACAATGGGCTAAGTGTTCGGCTGGCAACCGGAAGGTAGCCGGTTCGAATCCCGCTTGGAGTGCATACTGTCGTTGTGTCCTTGGGCAAGACACTTCACCCACCTTTGCCTGTGTGTGAATGTGTGTGAGTGATTGGTGGTGGTCGGAGGGGCCGTTGGAGCAGATTGGCAGCCACGCTTCCGTCAGTCTGCCCCAGGGCAGCTGTGGCTACAGAAGTAGCTTACCACCACCGAGTGTGACTGAGGAGTGAATGAATAATGCGATGTAAAGCGCCTTGAGTATTAGAAAGGCGCTATATAAATCCCATCCATTATTATTATTATTTAGAACGGAGACGAGGAAACACTTTTTCTCAGAGTTGTGAGTCTGGAATTCTCTGCCTCAGAGGGCGGTGGAGGCCGTTCTCTGGATACTTTCAAGAGAGCTAGATAGGGCTCTTAAAGATAGCGGAGTCGGGGGTTTTGGGAGAAGGTGGGAACGGGGTACTGATTGGGGATGATCAGCCATGATCACATTGAATGGCAGTGCTGGCTCGAAGGACTGAATGGCCTACTCCTGCACCTGTTGTCCATTGTCTATTTTTGGTTGTGTTTGTTCCTCAAAGGTTGCTTCCATATTACAAGGCATTTAAACAAAAAAACAACAATGTTGGTCCAATGCTCACTGATCAGTTTGAAAGAAATAATGTAACTAGAGACTTAAAGTTGATTTGGAGTTGATATTTTGTTGTTGAATCCCAAAAGTGTGTATCAATTGCACCTGCCTACAAAATATAATACTTTAAATGCCTTAACATTTAAATTGTGCCAGTTATGGGCCTGTCCCACAGGCGATTTTTCAGGCGACTGTCAAGTTGCCGGCAGTCGCCTGAAAAACCGGCAACTGGAACTGCGAATGACACAGTGGCACGCACATGCCGTACACATGCACACACCTAGCATAGTGTACGGTAACTCCTTTAAAAGAGGGGGGGGGGGGGGGGATGGGGGGTGTAGGAGTGGAGACAACTGTTAAGAAGCCAGACAACATTTAAGCAGCCAGAGATACACGGCTGTGAAGCTCGGCGGACATTTAACATTACCGGTTGTTTATCCTTGGTTCTGAAAACTACTGCTTATGTTTTTTTTCCCAATGAACCAATGAAATTCACCGGTCAGCACCGGCTACAGCCTATGAGAACCTAAGAGAACGTTCGACCTCCTGGTAACCCACTAGAACCTCCTTGTGACCCACCTACGGCTCGAAAATTCTCGCTACTCCCCATGGTGGCTTCATTCTAGTCGCCGCTAATTTTTCAACGTTGAAAAATTCTCGATGACCATATTGAGGCCGCGACTAGTTCCCAGAATGTGGGAACTCCTCACGACCATGAAGGCGACTCCCGGCGAACATGTGGCGACTGCAAAGTCTCCTGCAGTTGCCTAAAAAGTCACCTAATTGGGACAGGCCCATAACTTTGCATTTGTTAATGTTCACTTGCCATCAATAACACGAGGAGAAACATTGCATCTAACATCTAAATACTGTTTAAGAAAGAACTGCAGATGCTGGAAAATCAAAGGAAGACAAAGTCTGGAGAAACTCAGCGGGAGAGGCAGCAACTATGGAGCGAAGGAAATGGGAGATGTTTCGGATTGAGACCCTTCTTCAGACTCTAAATACTGTGCTATTTTGCAGGTAGTGATGATGTCATAGGCCCTGAAGACATGGAGAAATTCTGTGAAGACATTGGAGTGGAACCTGAAAATGTAAGTGAAATAGCAGTAAAATAATAAGATGCTTAATCTTGTCAGAGATGAATTGCTGCAGATTTTGTCTTGAAAGTGTTATACATTAGGAACTTGCAGACACAAGTTCTTGTATTTGTGAATTTGGCCCTCTTTCGAAGGCATTTCTAAGATCTCAATTTGTGACTTTCAACATTTCAAAAATAACAGTCCTGACTATTCATTTATAGTCTCCATAAATGAAGCAGTACAACATAGATTCAGTAAAATGATTTTTGGACTGATGGCTGTGCTTACATTTAATGAGCGTATAATTGCTGGAGTTGAGAAGAATGAAAATTGTTAAGAGTCGGAGTGCATTGTATAGGGCAAATATTATGAAGCTGCTTCCCTCAGTGATTTTATTTTGGGATGAAAGATATGTTGGGATGCTGTTGAAATGTGTCTACCAATTGATAAGCAAGACCAGCTCAGACTCGTCTTGTAGTGATGTATATTGACTGCATCTTATGACCATGACTAACATTTTTGGATTGTGATTAAGTGACACACAGTATAAAACAGCGTGTGAATCTTTGTTCATTGAAGTGGTGGCGCGGGAAAGTCAAGTGTCTGTTGCTTACTTGACTGGTGTATCCCCGTCACTTCCGCCGACTGATGATCAGTAAAGCTTGAGTTGGTTTACCTAACGTTTTTGTGAGTTGTCTTTTTTTAAGTAGTGACCCTTATCATTGGCATATGGTCGGCAGGACCTCGCTGGGACCGTCAACGGATGACTGTGTAAGAGGCTGCAGAGTGACCGGGATCGGACAGGGAGAAAACTGAGCTCTAATCGGACCCTTTGAGACCGAACTCCCGTAGAAACTCCCGGGAACATCTGTGGTCCTTCATCAGAGATTGATTTGGTTCCCAGCCGAGGTCCTTAATACAGACACAAATGTAAGACCAATTGTGCATGTTTTTGCTACCAAGAGAGTAGTTGACGATTGGATAGAGCAAACTAAAAAGGTTTGTCGTAAATTAATACATTTTTGCTACTGGGAAAGTAGTTGGTAAGAGATTTTGTTACTGGGAAAGTAGTTGGCAATTGGCTCCGCAAACTAAAAGTTTGTCGATCACAAAGTAGCCGGGCTGAGGGAGACTCGCAGCTATGGGGAATAATATGAATAAAAGTGACGGAGGAACGCCCGTCCAACATATGTGTTATTTGAATAATAAAAGTAACAAAGACCATAGAATATTAAACTTGAGCTAACCAAATGTTTGGGAGATGAATCCTGGCCAGTCGGAGGAACATGGAATGTAGAAACTGTTACAAAGGCAGAAAAGATGAGAGGATGGTATACCTAAGAATTGGGGTGTGTTACAAGCAGAATGTAATTGGCATGATAAAACACCAGCAAAAGAAAAGGCCAGATTGAATCTCAAATTAAGCGACAATTGGTAACAAAAAAAAAGGGAAAAAAGTGCCAAAACGATATAACCCCAGGGACCCCTTGTCTGGCATGGCGACCCTGTTTATGGTAGAGGGGGGGATGAGGAACAAATTTGGGGTGGAATAGGGAACAAAGCCAGGAATAGTGTAGACCACCTCCCCTATATGCCTTGGCGGCAGGAGCTAACCCACCAAGATCCCGTAGGGAGAGGGCTGTGGGGAGGCTCCAGCCACCCTTCAGGGAAGGGCACCCCCAGAAGAAAATGATACTGATAGCGACTCGGAGTCTGAAAAGGAAGATGAGAAAGAAGGGAAAGGGCTGATGCAGAAGAGGAAGGAAGAGCAGTGATTAATCCACCGGTGAGAGAGTTAAACAATGCAGAGCATAATTGAAACAGGATACTACTGTCGTCCCTTGCCTCTGCCAAGGCACCGAATTCTGCACATTGGTCCCCACAGAACCAAAGATTCTAGTAGGCAGAACGGCCTTGCCAAGACATGGGTGATGTAAAGTTAATACAGAGGGACGCCTCTGCCGCGCAACGCGATTTTTGGAAACAAGACGGCTGCACCATTGGCTCACCCCTCTCGGACAAGTTTGTGTAACTGATGTTTTTCTGCCCGTTCTTTTATATTATATATTATATACACTCCCTTACGCATGCTGGTAAGGGGAAAACAATGGAAATGCATCTTACAACTTCAAAACCAAATTGTGATGCCCGTTTTCCTTTGTGAAAATTCCATGTTAATTCAGTACATCACGTGTGGAATGGTGGGCAAGCTTATGAGCGTATTTGGGTGTATCAAAGTTTTAAGTTTGAATAATTTCCTTGAGGTGTGTATAATTGTGATACTTTTGAGTGAGAATTTTATTATTTTAAGTGTGAATATCTGAGATTTAGCATATTGCATGAGGTGTGGCAACTTGTGAATGAATGTCACAGGAAAAAAAAAGGTATAAAGTAAGTGAGTTTAAAGATTGTTTTGTGTTGGTGGAACCGCTTCTGGGTGAATGTAGATTAATTAATCCTATAATTCAGATGAAATAGAATGTCATTGAATGATTTTGCTTTTCTACGCAATAAATAATTGTAGAATCTCATGTGTTTTAAGAGCTAGTGTCTCCTTAAGCAGTGGTGTCTGTTGCTTACTTGACTGGTGTATCCCCGTCACTTCTGCCGGCTGATAATCAGTAAAGCTTGAGTTGGTTTACCTAACGTTTTTGTGCGTTGTCTGTTTTTAAAGTAGTGAACCTTATGGTTACAAATATTTTGGACAAAAGCTGTGGTTCCCTCTGCTGATTGCATCTCTAATCTGCATGGGTCTGAGCCACACTGCCACCCAACTTTAATCTTCAAATTTAAATACTTGCCTTATCCTATGGTATGTGGCTTACTCTTGCATCAAAATAGTGCAATATTCCCTTATTCAGAGGGGAAAAATATACCCTAGATCCTAGCTCAACAATTCTTAGCCAAAGTTCCTTAAGTTACAAACGTGGTTGCCTGGTCATGCAAGTTTCCATGTACTTTCACAGAAATCTATATAAAACTAATAATAATTATCCCTTGAGAAGATGGTCCTTCAAAACAAAGTGACATCAGTGGATTGATGCTGTACTTGTACTTTCTGCAATCCACAATTTACAAATTCCAAAATTGGTGTCAAATATTTTTAAATTGTTTTACAGATAACAGCTTCTTCAGCTTGCACGATTTATTTGAAATGCAGCACCCTTCGATATGCCCTTGTTTGGGAATTTAGAAATTATTTTTGGGAAGGAAAATACTCAACTTGCATTATTTTGTGACAAAAGGGAGGAATAGAATCTGCAAAAGGCCTTTTTTTTTTTTTACTTCAAATAATGCTCATCATTGAAATGTTATTCTCGTTATAGGTGGTGATGTTGGTGTTGGCTTGGAAATTGGATGCCCAGAGTATGGGTTACTTCAGTCTACAAGAATGGTTGAAAGGAATGACCTTATTACAGTATGAAAAGTTTCTAATTTCATTTTTTTTAACAAGTCAACTTTGTCCTAACATCTAAGAACATTAATATTGTTTATGGCTAGTATTTTGGTAGATTTCTAAAACTGTATGAAGCTGATTTGCATTTTTCAGAATATATTTATGCCGAGCTCTGCATCAAAAATGTTTTGGGTGCAGAAGGCATTTCAATCTGCCCTGCCTGTACCACTGGTTAATCCACATTGTCTTCTCTGCTGCTTGAATCAATGCTTTGTTAAATGTGTTGAGGCAGTGCCTCATGCAATTTATAGCAGGTATTGGTCTACAATACAATTATTTCTAATTCAGCAGTACAGTAAAACAATAATGTGGTATTTGATTATATGGGGATCCTGATGGTTCGGCATATTGCTCATCTGATTATATATTACTTATGCAGCCTTGAACTCGCTGTGGCCCCAGCTTTTGTGCTGCCTTTAAATTTGCTGCGTCCATTAATTTGTTTGCTCCATAGTGTAACATAAAAAAGTGAACTAAAAGAGGTATTAATACAAATAATATCCAGTAGTCCAGAAGGTGTCAGAATATAATGGGGTTTTACTATAGTTGTCAATCTTTGGGCTGCAAGTTGACGGGAATAGAACATGAGGAAATTGCTAATATGGTGTCCTGTGCTTCGTTAAAATTGGGGTTGAGGCACATTAGTTAAGCCAGGTCCGGGTTGTGCTACTTATGATATGGAAATGCATAGTATAAATGTTGGCTCATAAAATAAGAAGAGTGCAGTTCTCAGATCTAACATTTCTTTTGCATGGGAGCATAATTAAGACTGGGCTCCCAACTAGCTTTTTCCTTCTGTATTCCAATAAATGTTTTGTGACTTCATTATTTTTTCCAAAACTGCAGTCTATCCCCAACTGTAGTATAACTAATATTTCATATAAATTACTCATTAAAGGAATGATATTCATTCATATGATACTATTTTGCATATGAGGTGTTATTTAGGAAATGTAAATGTAAATTGACAGATATCTGCCCTTTCCATAATTGTGCCGGGTAACTTGAAATCTTTACATGCAAGGGGAATTGATGGAGTAGTATTGTTATAGCAATTCATTAGGCTCCATCTTGCAAAAACTCGTTGTTCTACAAGAAAAATAGAAATGATAAAACATCGGAATATTTTTTATTTTGTTAAGAGTTTGAAAGATAGGGTAACTTAATAACTTTGAGTAATCTTGATTTGTTAAATTGTTCGATTAATATATGTTCAGCCTCTTAACTTTTTTCTAATTAAGTTTTGGCATTTAACTTTAAATTTCAGTTGTAAACTGTATTTTTAAAGATCCTATGCAAGGTACACAAGGTCAAAACGTGTTTGAACCTTGAAATTAAATTGGGTTTTGAAAATAAATTGATAAATTTCCCTTTTTGCTAACAGTTTTTGGGGTAAATGGTTTCCATGTGTAATTTATATACATGTCCATCTCTGCTATTGTTTTGTCCTTTGATTTTGGTTTATTGTTGAACTAGTTATCAATTTTACTTGGGTGATAGCAGTTTTTAATTTCACGTTGAACTCAATATGAATCCATCCAGTGGTTTTCCTGTCTTTGTACAGAAATGGTTGTTTCATTTGAAGTCTTTGATTAAGGGATAGTGCCGAACATTAAACTTTCAATTATAACATGGTTTAAATACTAACCATCTCTTTACCATCACAGATCAATTTTATAAATGAAATTTGCATTTGAAAATATAGGGTCATGTTTATAAAATGTCTAGATGAAATTATTGGTTGTAAAATATTTTCCTTTGGTAGATTACTGTGTTTGGATAACTATTATCAAATTCAGTTGGTCAAGTATTTTTTTTCAGATATACAGATAAGGTTTTTAGTATGTTGGTACATTTTGAAACAAAAAATTAATTTAAAATGTGGAAAACTAAGTTTAAATTTCTCAATGAGGAAAAATGCTCAATAATGTGATGAAATCAGGTACTCAAATGTTTAATAGTTGAGGGTCGACTTGATTTTCTTGTAAAACTACTGCACTTCAATACTGCTTTAAATGGCTTGCAATATATTTTTGTCTTTAAAATATCTTAGGAATTTTGCATCCATTTAGACTAATTTTACACAACCCGTAAAAGGTTATTCTTTGTCTCCCCACTCGCATGCTTGTCTTTATTTCACTTCCTCACTGACTTTTATTCCATCTCAGTAAAATTCTGTTAATTATTTGGTCTAGAAATTTAATGAATTGGGCTATTGAAGTGCTGCAGAAGATTTTAGTTAATTTCTGTTTCCAATTTTAGATGCGACACAACTGAAAAACTGAGAAACTCACTAGATTATTTGAGGTCATTGTTGAATGAACCCACAAATTTTAAACTTGTATACAGATATGCATTTGATTTTGCACGGGTAAGTTGATTCAACTTTAACAAAACTTAAGAAATGGTGAGCAGCAAAAGTACCAAAATTTAGCTCTGCTCACAAGATGATAGCTAATTGGCATCTGCTTTTCTGAAATTACCTTTTACCTTGTGAGGTAATATTTCTTTGGGTATTTGATCTGAATCTGTCTATTCATAATTTTTGAGTTTTTCTCCAAACCACTTAAATTATTTTCTGGACTAAAGGTGGGCCTATTTAAGAATTCTTCATGCTTAAGGTTTTTGCAGAAATTAATAAGTGAAGTAAATAGCTTGGCCTTGTTAATCCTAATCACCCTCTTCTTACTGTGGTATATTCTAATTATTTCCATAAAAATGTAATACATGGATGACTACTGCATCGGGGAACTCAACAATATGTAATAATTATTACTGCTATTAGTATGCAAAGTAAAGGTATTTTACTCCACCAAAACAAAAGTTTACTTAAACTATCTGGTTTGTAAATTCTTGGCAATACTTGCATTCACTTTGGGAGAAGTTTGGCACTATTTTCCTTGGATCCCCTTTTCCGGAATTCTTTGAACTGCTTCAATTTTAGAAAAAGCTGAACTTGCAGAGAATCCCATTCCAGTCCTCACCTGTGTCTTGTCAGTGGTTGAAAGGCTTCTCAAGTGAGGGGCTGTTTGCATTATATATTTAACCTGCTTTATAGTCACTGTGTTTAAGTGATCTAACCAGTTGAATTTCTGATCAATGGTAATCCCCAGGAGAGAGCTGACAATGTCAACATTAGTGGTGAGAGATTGCAGTCTCTATTTGACTGCTAATCTTAACTTTCCTGATCTTTTTCTGCTGCTTTGTATGTTAATTGTACACGTATTCTTCTGGAACATGTCTAACCAAATTTATTATTCATCATTTTTTTATAACAAATATGTTTGAATACTTATTTGTAGAATCAATGGGCTATTTGGCCCATTGTGTTTATCTACTTTCTCAGAATTTTACAATTATTAACTTTCTCCATAGTTCTTTACCTTTTGTATCCAATTTCATTTGAATGTTGTTCTTGCATCTGCTTTGACCATTCTTTCTTGCAATGATTTTGATCTCATAACGTGTTGCATTATTGTTTTCTTGCAGCCTCTTAGTTTTCCGGCTATCTTAATGATGAACTTCAGACCACATGTCGCGCTCACATTTCCAAGGCCATGTACCTCTGCGATTACACTCGTCTTCATTTTTGCTCTGGTTCATCAATGTTAAAACATTTATTCCTTTATTATCTCTGGACTCTGGTTATTCTTTCTACAACCTTTTACGAACTTGACTTATTGCAAAGCATTCATTCCCAAATGCTAACCTGCACCATATTCAGTTCATTCATCACCCATGTTTGCCGGCCTACATTTGAATCCTGGTCCATTGTAAACTTCATTCGTGTTTTTGAAATCTGCTTCTCCCACCCCATACCTGTAATCTCTTGCAGCTCTTCAGAGTATCGAGTTGGCTCTGCTCCTCCTCCAATTCTGGTGCTGTAAATGTTACTGATTTGTTTTTTAACTAATTTCTTTATTAACAGCTGTGCCTTTGTCTGCTTTAGGTCCTACTTTCCCTGCTTTTAATCTGACCCTCCCTAAATTCTCTAAAAAGTGGAGATGCCTTTTTAGTATCTTAAAGGGTGTCTCCTGCTTAAATCTAACCAAGTCTTGAGTCATCTACAGTAAAACTCCAATAATCAAGCAGCCTTTGACTCGCACATTTCCGGGATTATTACTCCTTGCACAATAGTACAATTTTCCAGAACCAAATGATTTTAAAGAGAGCATTGGAAATAGGGCCTTAGTGAGCCAGATGCTGAAACATCAAGATTCCCCAACAAAAGGACGGAGGATTTTTTGAATTTTACTGTATTATCTTCATCTTTGTAACTCAACATGCTGCCAGGTTTTGTTGGATGTTAAGTGCTATGGGATGTTGTTGTAACAGCCCTTCTGACATTGGGAATTATTGTTCCTTCCTACTGTTGAGATTTGATGAATGCATGAAAGTGGGAATCGGTGTAGCCCTCCAGGTCATTTGAGCCTGCCCAATGTATTTACCTCCACAATTCTTTGGGGTAGAGAATTCCAGAGTTTCCTGGAATCTCTGTAATTCTCTACAAAGTGAAATGTATATGTATCTCAAATTCTTACCTTGAAACAATGTCCCATCGTATGAGACTCTCACACTGGTGAAACCATCTCAACTTGTACCCTGTTGGGCCACCTTGGGAATTAGTTTGTTTCAAAAAATTGAGATATAGGATCACAGAAACAGGCCCTCTGCACGCCATGTCTGTGCAATATTATTGGACCTATGAATAAAATCCCCCTCTCTCTCCTATCTTCTGAATTCATCCTATGCCCTCTTGCCCAAGACACCCACAAGGAAAAGGATTCTTACCATCTATCCTGTTCATCTTCATAATATTCTGTATGATGATCCCTTGGCCTTCTCTACTCCTGGGAAATTAACAGAGCCTGGCCATTCTCATGTTGTAACAAAAATCTTCCAATCCAGGCAACATCCTAGTGAATGTCATCTTCAGCCTCTCCTTCATGATCACATCCTCCTTCTGATAGTGTGGCAGCTAGATTTACACACAGTAGGTCCTACCCGGAGGAAAGAATGTTTTAATGATGGCTGTTTACAAAAGAAAATGGTGGTAGAACTCAGCGGGTTAGGCAACATTTGTGGTGGATATGAATAAGCCACATTTTAGGTCAGGATTATTCTTCGGACACCTCTTGATGTAGTAAATTGACATCCCAGCTCTTGTATTTTATGCCATGGCCATTGAAGGCAAGAATCCCCCAAGATGTTCATCAGCTGTGTATATCCTACACTTTTTTAAAACCTCCTAACATGCATAATCTTGCACTTGTCAGATGTAAATGCCATCTGCTAAGTTGGAGAGATACAAGGAAAGATGACAACGTTTAGTGATTTGCATTGAGCTGAAACATTTAAAAAGGAAGACATTTTTGTGAGATGTGCGAGGCATTAACATATCCATCAACTTGGCAGCAATTTATTGCCCCACATTCGTGGTGCCAAAAAACTCTTATTCAAAAATTCTCATTCAAGTTAAAATTACTGACTAATGTTGCGTTCAATATAATTGCAAAAAAATTGCTGCCAGTTAATATTTGAAAGTAATTTATTGACACGGTCTTCACCATGATGTTCAATTTCTGTCTATGGCTTGAATTTTGTATTTGTATTTTCTCTTCACAGGAAAAGGATCAACGTAGTTTGGAAATTAGCACTGCTAAATGCATGTTGGGACTACTCTTAGGAAAAACATGGCCGCTCTTCCCAGCCTTTCATCAGTTCCTTGAGGTATTAAAATATAACGTTGTAATATGAATTAGTTATAGCTGTCCTTTCAATGCTCATTAAATCTCAAAGAGAATTACATTTGCTATTTTTAAAAATAATTGTTTGATGAAGTTTAGTTTTCATTTTTAATTATTTACAATTTTGTATAACATTTTCAAGTAATAGGCGTTAATTTCAGTAAAATGTATTTTAACCATTTAACCGTGCATGGATAATGGAAAACTGAGGATCAATAAACTTTAATTTGAAAAAGTAACAAGTAGTAATTATTTTTTAAAAAGCACTGGCTGGCTAAATAAAAACAAGTTAAAGTTGACCAATAAACTCTGCAGGTAGATACTCTGGTATTTTAGTTCTGCACCTGTTGACAATCCTGGGAGGTAGACGCCAAAGATCTTAGAGCGGAGCAAGATATACCACTCCTGCAAAATCTAATGGACTGACGACTGACAAACTGTTCCCCCGCAACAGAGCGTAACTTCTGCCATTTCAGTAAACCCGACCCGACTTCAGTTATGCCTCTCGCAGTGTAATCAGCATTGCAGGGGAACAGTTTGCGTGTTTTTAAATGTTTTAAATGTCTTTTTTAATTATCTTTTTAAATGGCTCATGTCCTGTGTTTGAATTGATTTTTGTAGTAAACGCAGTAATCAGCGTTGCGGGGGAACAGTTTGTGTGGTTTTACATGTTTTTTTAAATTTTCTTTTTAAATGGTTCAAGTCCTGAGTTTGAATTGATTTTTGTATTAATCTTGCACTCTGTAATTTATCTAATCCCATTGTTCACAACTGCTTGTATGCACCCATAAAGTGTGTGTGTGTGTGTGTGTGTGTGTGTGTGTGTGTGTGTATATATGTGTATATATATTTGTGTGTGAGTGTGTGTGTGTACACATACACACACACACACATTTTTCTAGTTTCTTATATATATAAACACGTGTATATTCATTATATATATATATATATATATATGTGTGATATATATATAATTCTCTTGTTTCTTTCTTGTGATCTCTAATTATTTGTTGAGCAATCATTCATTCAACCTACCTCTCCCTCTACGAAATCCTATTATTGTGAATAAAATATCAATGAACACAAAGGCTGGTTGGACAGGATCAAGGGTTTGGTTTAGTCCAGGGGCCGGCAAACTTTTTTGCATAGGGGCCAGAACCCTCCGGGACTAGCTGCAGCTCCCAGGTCGCCTGCGAGCCCCGGGTCTAGCTGCAGTTCCCAGGTCTCCTGCGAGCCCCTGGTCTAGCTGCAGTTCCGCTGTCCGGTCCCACCGGCTGCTCGCAGCCACCCGAGCTGCTGAGTGAGTTGCTGGCATGATCCCCCAACCCCCTCCTTCTCAACACTCCTGCCCTCCCCGCATATTTACCCCTGGCGGCCCAGCAGCGCTAACCCGGGCCAGATTCCCCATGCGCTGTGGAAGGAACATAGGCACATTTTGGCTTTTTATTGTGATTTATGGATTGTGCACCAACCCACTCTATTTTAAATAATTCAACATCGAAATTCATAAACAAGGATAACACTTATTTCTGCCTTTCATGGTATGATTTACATAGTTGACATTGTTTTGTGTGCGAGATATACAAGGTTGCAGTGTTTCGAATATCAGCTAACCAATGACGGCAGTTCTTTGACAAGTGCTCCGTAGTTCAGTGTACGAGATCTTGTCGACGAGTATTCTGGACCCACTGTCGACATCTGAAATTACAGAAAATATCATATAGGATTAACTAAGAATAATCTTATTATAAGATTAATTTATAAGAATATCATATAGGATTAACTTATAAGAATAAATTTGATTATAACTACATACCTGCAGAATGGATGACATATCACTTAAATGCAAAAATTGTTTTCAAGGGTGGGGAGAGAAATGTATATTGAAGACACATTTTTCCTCTAATGTCAATTTATCTTAAATGTAGAAGAGCTTATTAAAATCTTCTTACACTAGCATGCATGCCTTACAACAAGAACAAAAGCAAAAATGTACAGTAGGTGCATAAATCCTTGTAGGATGTGGGGCAGGTTGACAGAGCAATTAATGAAGCAAATGGGATGCTGGACTTCTTAACAGAGACATTAATCTAAAAGTAAAAAAGTGATGTCATATAATACATTGTTGGGATCATAAGAATAGAATTGTATATGGTTATATGTATATGATTACAGTCACTATACATTGAGAAAGAAATTAAATGCTCCTCATGTCATGTCGTTGTTCCCTTAGATGTGGAAGCTGCACAAGTGCAACGGAGTCTAAATCAAAGATCATAATTCCTTCTACGATCTTTGGTCGAGATGTTCAGTTGAATTTGTATGAGAGGCTGAAAGAAATTACATTATTTAGCCTGCCCGATCTCACCCACTTGATAGCTCGGATAGTCGAGTCCTGGCAACGACTCGACTATCTGAGCTATAGGGAGAGATCGGGCAGGCTAAATAATATTTTCACTACACGACAGAAAGTAATACATTTTTTCTCACCTTTTGTTTTTCGTGGGGAACCTGAAGACAGATCGGGTCGCCTACATTGGCGATTCAAGCAAATTATAACGGAGCAGTACGCTCCGCTTGTAGATGTGGACGCCGCCATGACAGAAACCGGTTACGGGAATGTCGCTGAAGATTACCCATCGGCTACTACGGCTTTTTCGCAGAGTGAATCATCTTGCTCAGCTCTAAGATCTTTGGTAGACACTAAATGCTGGAGTAACTCAGCGGGACAGACAGCATCTCTGGAGAAAAGAAATGGGTGCCGTTTCCGGTCGAGACCCTTCTTCAGACTGAATAATCCTGGGAGATTTGGTTATGGCACTGTGCATTGACCAGATATTGGACAATGTGATTCACATTTCTGCTCTTCTTTTATCCTTGCATTTATCATGCCAATTAATATTTTTTTAATGAGCTGTCCAATATACTGATCATCAATCATGAATAGAAATTTAGATATAGATAATTGCCCATTTGATGAATATGCATTGGATATAGACACTGGAATGATCTTATTTTAGATGATGCTACAAGACCCTTGCCTTTCTTTATGCATTTTTGGGGAAATAGTATGTTGAGAAAAGTGTGTGGGCATTTTTGATTGCTTGACAACTTTAGTCACTGAGTACCAGTAGATTATGCTTCGAAAATTATACACATGAAGTGTATTTGCTGCATCATATAGTTTTCGCTGAAATCAAAATCATAACCACATCAGCACAGTAAATAGTCAACAATTTCTATTGAATAACCCTTTACTTTTTAATAATCCTGTCTTTAAAATAAAAAAACTTCAGATCATTGCCTTGGACCTGTACAGTGCGCCTCAACTTTGTTGTATGCACCTCTACACTGACAATAAATTAAATAAAGTAAGGTACTTCTGCTGGTACAATATCAACAAATTATAGATTTCAGTGAACTGAAAAATCTGGTTGATAAAGTCTGAGAGATCATGCTTTAGGCCCCAGTTTTATCCTTTTTTTAAGTAAGCCCCTGGACATCATTGGCTTGTGACTGATGAAGTACAATGTTATATTGTGCTATGGTAAAATGCAAGGGATAAGGAAAAACCACAATTTTTATTTTTTTTTGCACATAGCAGAACTGACTTTTCTTCTCGTCATAAAATCACGTACAGTGGTGATTCACTGCCATTTTGAAACTTTGTTATCTTTGCAGCAATCCAAGTATAAAGTGATCAACAAGGACCAGTGGTGCAATGTGCTTGAATTTAGCAGAACAATTAATCTTGATCTTAGCAACTATGATGAAGATGGGGCTTGTAAGTATACTAGGAAACACTGTAATTTTGTTTTCTCCTTGTCCGATTCCCTTTTAGTACCCATGCATGAGGCAGTGAACAACAACAACTGGTTGCTATAAAAGAAGCATGATGCTGAAAGATGTATAGAACTACTTTGTGATGTTTTTTCCTGAAAATATACCCTGCAAGTAGCTCAGTATTAGTTCTCTGCGTTTTATCATAGCCAAGCAGTGGCATTTAGGAGGTTGCAGTTTAAATGAGGATTCCGCAATTTTGTCGTTCATCAGGTCATAAGTATCTTGGTGTTTTTAAATGCCTTTTTTTAGGTATAGGATGCTTGGACTAGCTGCTAAATTATAGGGGATAAGATTATAGGGGATATGATATGGAAAACTAATACCTGTTTTATTTTATGCACTAAACACAAGGTATCAATCGAGCCAAACACAAATAAAAAAAAACCTAACATTTGAAAAGATGCGTATGGTGGCACAATTTTTTGCTAGTCGTGCTGCTGCATCACAGCTCCAGACCTGGGTTCAATCCTGACTTCTGACTTTGTTGGGTTTGTATGTTCTCCCTGTGAGCAAATGGGGTTGCCAAGTTGCCCTATTTCCTCCTTCATCCCAAGGCGATAGCAAATTCAATGGTTACTAAATAGATGTGTGATAGAATCAGTGACGTGTGTGACATCGACTCTGAGGTCAACCACCGCCCGAGTTGTGCTAGCGGAGCCTACACCAGACTCGGGAAAAGAGTCTTTGAAGACCAAGACGTAAAGACTCATACAAAACTGCCGTTGTCCTCTCCGATGGAGCCGAGTCATGGACCACCTACAACAGGCACCTGAGAGCCCTGGAACAATACCATCAAAGATCCTTACGAAAGATTTTGAGGATCAGCTGGGAGGACAAACGCACCAACATCAGCGTTTTGGAGGAAGCGAACATGACCAGCATCACCACCACAATAATGCAGCACCAACTTCAATGGACTGGCCATGTCATCCGCATGTCTAACACACGTCTCCTAGATTCTGTACTCTCAACTGAAGGAAGGTCGACGAGCTACCGGTGGGCCAAAGAAACACTTCAAGAACAACATCAAGAACAGTTTGAAGAATTTCCGTATCACATCGAGCAACTGGGAACGCATTGCACTGGACAGGCAATCCTGGTGGAAATCCGTGCAGGAAGGAGCTGCAGAGACAAAGCGACAGCACCGTAAGGAGAGACAGAAGGCGGAAGACTACCAACCACCGCCAGTCTCCACTGCCCACGTTGCACCAAGGTGTGTTGATCGCGGATCGGCCTCTACAGACATCTGCAGACCCACAAGTAGACGACCCTATGAAGAGGACAGTCATACTTGTTTCGACTGACCGCCGATGATGATGATAATAGAATCTGTGGGAATGAATGGAATTCATAGGATTGTGGAGAGAATCAATGGGAATTTTTTTCTGGGACTGTTATGCTACAATAACTATATGCTGTGCTCTGGTATCTTTCACTTCACTCTATCTTTTGTGTGTGTTTCGTCTGATTGTATACATGTTTAGTTTTATCTGATTTGATTAGATAGCATGCAAACAACAGCTTTTCACTGTGCTTTATTACATGTGGCAATCATAAGCCTAAACTTGTGAATAACATTTGAGTTGGTGTCGGATTAGTGTAGAAAGGATGCTTGATGATAAATGCAGACTATGCAGGGTGGTGCCTATTTCTGTGCTGCAGACTGATTGTGTACAACCCCCTCGCCCTGAACACAGGATCCCCCCAGGGTTGCATCCTTAGCCCCCTACTGTACTCCCTGTACACACATGACTATGTGGCCAGGTTCAGCTCCAACTCCATCATCAAGTTTGCTAATGACACTGTGGTGGTGGGCCTGATCTCCGATAACGATGAGAAGGCCTACCGGGACAAACACTTGCAGCCTAATTTTAGAATTGGTGTTCAGTGTTGTCTAGTGATACATGTATTGAGCATTTTAAATCTTGTCAAGGTTTTTAAATGCCAGAAACTCTGTTTTTGTACCACTTGGCCAACTGTGAATTGTGAGCTCTGATGTGCATGGTTGGGGAATCTACTCGAGGTCCAAACGGATTTTTGAATGACATAATAGTTTGGTATACTAGTTCATTAGAGATGTCACAGTTGCATATGTTTAATAAAATGCACAGTACACTCTTTTTTGCAGCTGAGCACTGGTTATAATTGAAAGTAAGAGGTAACAGGGACATTTGACGCTGCAATGTGTAGCTTGATCTAGCGTTCCAAGAGCTGGCAACTATGACTTTTTCTTTTGTCAAGAAAGTGTCAATTTTCTAAATAGTTGGCAGAACTGCTGGACATACTCAGGAAGTACAAAGAAAAACATTTGAACATTGTCAAGAATATATATGAAAGAGAAAACCTCTGTTTAGGTTATTACGTAAACAATATATTATAGCCATATTGACGCTATTATGGAAACATTGCTAAGGTTGGGACAAAACAGTCGGCTTAATATTCCAGGGTGCAGGCCGTACAGATGGGATAGAAGTGGAGGAAAGAGTTATTTATACTTTTGATTAAGGAGAGTATCATGACCGTAATCAATAGGTGCAGGAGTAGGCCATTCGGCCCTTCGAGCCAACACCGCCATTCAATGTGATCATGACTGATCATCCCCAATCTGTATCCCGTTCCTGCCTTCTCCCCATATCCCCTGACTCCGCTATTTTTAACAGCCCTATCTAGCTCTCTCATGAAAGCATCCAGAGAACCTGCCTCCACCGCCCTCTGAGGCAGAGTGTTTAAGAGCGTTTAATAGTCATATGTACCAGGAATGGAACAATTAAATACTTACTTGCTGCAGCTATACAGGCACATTAATGCAACCACACAACAAATATACAATATAAGGTCATACCAATAATTGATCAGCTATGCTAGGTTACCAGACCACAAAAGTGCAAGCTGAGGTACATAGTGCAACCTATACAAAGTCCATGGTAGTTTCTGATGAGGTAGGGCTGTGCAATGTGGTTCATTGCACAAAGCTTTTCTAGAACTTGGAGGTAACGATTCTCAGACTCCAGTGTGTATATATTTATACACTGATCTGTTCTGTATTCGTGCCTACTATGTTCTGGTGTGCTAAAGCAAAGCAAGAATTTCATTGTCCTATCAGGAACACATGACAATAAACTCTCTTGAACTCTTCCTGATGGTAGCAGCACGATGGGAGCATGGCCACGGTGGTATGTCTTTGATGTTAGCTGCTGCCTTGAGTCAACACTTCATGTAGATCCCTTGATAATGAGGTGATCAATACTTGTAATTTTCCCCAATATCTGCAGCATGCTTCATTCTTGAGCGTTTGAGTTACTGAACCAGGCCATGATGCAACCAGTCATTATGCTTTTTACCATGAACTTTAATAGAGTATTTAATGACGTACCAAATCTCCTCAAATGTCTGAATAAATAGGGGCATTGACGAGCTTTCTATGTGATTGCATTAATATGCTGAGCCTCGGACAGATGATCAGATATGTATGCCCAATAATTTGAAGCTGTTGATTCCCTCCAAGATGAAATTACTAAGGTGCTTTGTTGGTAGAGATGAAATATAATAAGGGGATGATCGCATTGTTGGGATTATACTATAGGCCAATGTTCCCTCTAAGCTGCATGCGTGTGCGCGTGCACACAAGTTTTGAAACAAGCGCACAAAGAAAAATTATGTGTGCACAAAGGATTGTGAAATTCGGGAACAAAATCTCCGCTATGAAATTTCTCCGCTATAAATGACAGTGGAGAAATTTTATAGTGGAGACTTTTTTCCGAATTTCAAAATCCACGGCCAGATCCGGCACCGGAGACAGCTGCAGCCCGCTCTGGCATAGGGGAAATCCGATCCGCGGACACCGCATCCGTCTCCGCACTTCATCCGGGGGAGGGCCAGGGCCGCTCTCCTCAAAGATGGTGGCGCTGCTGCCAGGAACCCAGCGGTAAATGGACGGGACTGGACCTTGGGGAGGAGGGAGAGGGAGGGAGGCAGGGCCGGATTTACGTTTAAGCTTCACAAGCTTAAGCTTAGGGCCTCGAGATCTAGGGGAGCCTCGGTAGGGCCGGATTTACCTATAGGCTGAAGCCTAGGGCCTCAAAATCTAGGGGGCCTCCGGCCAAGGTGTTTTCTTCCCCCAGAGTAAAATAAATCCCGAGAAAGAAAAAATTGGAGCGCTATCAGCGTTTCCACTTTGGCGGAAATTACCCAAAATTCTGGTTCCGGCCCGCTGGAAGTTTTGGGGAAAAAAATTGCGACCATCCGTACCTGTGCAGTTGGGGGAAGCCGGTGACGCAGTAGCGACGCGCGTGCGCAGTGGATCCGGGCGGGTTCAGATCTCCATTTGCACTCCACACAATCACCTCGATGCCTCGTGTCTACCAAAGATCCTAGGTGTCTACTCCAGGTAAGTAGTGGAATATTGCTTTGCGGGAGTGCCCGTTTCTCCAGGCCGTTGGGGGGGGGGGGGGGGTTGCTGCTGTGTATGCGGCGCGGAGTCGGAGCCCTGGAGAGAGGGGGAGGGAGGGATAGAGGGGGAAAGGGGGGTTGAGACAGAGGGGGGGGGAGGGGGAGAGGTGGAGGGAGGGGGGTGGAGGAGGGGGGAGAAGGAAAGGGGGATTATCTTTAGTGAGATTGCAAAATTAAGGTAGGTTTTAGAGCAATTATATTTTCTCCTCCATATGAATAATATCAAACAATTGGAACTGCTTTCTTTTCCTTGATAACAATACTGAAAAATATGTATTCCATAGTTTGCGACTTTCATTTTGCATCATATTTTTAATGTGCACACACTAACACAGTCGAGATTAACAGGCAATCAAATCAACACACAAGACATTTTCTAAAAAAAGGTTTTATTTACTGCAAAAACTTACAGTATTTTATTTGCAGTGTTTGCATGCTCCTTTATAACATTTTACATAACATTTTACAGTAGAACTTGATTATTAAAACAAGCTTCAATTCTTATTTAAAAAAATGTATACAACAATGACCCCAATCACCCCATTCCAACCACTCATTACTCTTGACTCAACCAAAATTATTTCTGAAATATTGGTCATATATTTGGTGCAAAAATACTCCAAAATGAGGCTCAGAATGCACCAGAGAGCATCTAAAACCCCAGAGCTTCTAAGACCCCATTGGCAAGGGTCTTTGAGCTCCGCGCTTGTGATATGCGCTGCGTGCACTTATTTCACATAAAATTTGGGTGATCCTGCCATGCCCCCCCCCCCCCCCCCCCCCCCCGTTTTTGAAAAGCTTCGTACGGGCATGGTGTATAATATTTTTGACACTGTCATAGGCCTCTCTTACATATGCTGTCACAACACACTGTAGTCTCTAAACAACACTTCAGTAATTTTCCTTGCCCTCCATTTCATAATAATAGTGTTTTAAGCAGTTAACTCGACACTAGCACTGGCAATAAATAAAAAGCGCAGCTTTCCAGCCCTTATCTCATTGGCCACGCTCGGCTGCACATCGGTGTCAATATGGTGGACTCTTCCATCTTCCTCTCGTCGTGGGGGTGGGGGATTGGGAGGGGCCTCACAAGTGGAATAGCCTAGGGCCTCTTTTCATCTAAATCCGGCCCTGGAGGGAGGGGACGGAGGAAAGGGAGAGAGGGGTGGAGAGGGAATGGGGAAAAAGGAACGGAGACAGGGAGGGGGGGAAGGGGGGGGGGGGGGACTTGTTACTTGTTATAATAAAGAGCCGTTTCATTTGAAAAAGGAGCATTCAAGAGTGTGTCATAGATACTACAATGTTACCTAAAATATAGTAATCAATAATTATACAGTATATAATTTATTTGTTAAAATCGCATAATCATATTGACTGTTGTACAGTTTACGAAGATCCATTTCAAATTCTGTAACTGGCTTATTGAGTTTTTAATGAAAGAAATTTTGATTCACCATCTCGTATTCAAAAGATGTAAAAGGTGTGAAGCGCAAAAGAACTGCAATCCGGTTTAAAGTTGAATGGCTTAACGAAATAGTAAAAACTGCTGCACCAAAAGCTCATGAGGTCATATATTTGCACAATAATTCAGTGCGCACACACATTTGTAACAGCATAAAAAATTGCATAATACAAGATTTCTGCGCACACAAACTACTAAAAATTAGAGGGTACATTGGTATTGACCCTCTAATAATCAATGGAAATTACAATTACAAATATGCAGGGAGATTGTGGAGAATTATAAGTGTAATAACGTGATCCTTAGAGCCAGGATTTTGCCATGTGCGTTTTCTTGCCTTTTTTGATGATTTCATGAGGATAATGTCTTTTTCACGATCGAGTGCCTAAATCAGCCTTTTTTTGCCGTTTTGCTAAAAGGTCATGCTATTTTCTCTGGTTGTACCATGATTACAATGACGTTTTCTATGTTAACACGTTAATATTAATGTTATTAATGTGTTAACATAGTATAACTTACAAGAAAACTTCAACCACCTGGGCGAAACCCAGGGCGCCACCGTCAGTCATTCATTCGTTCGTGCCACTGCCCGCATGTTCAGTTTTCTACAAGAGCTATTTAAGAAAGAACTGCAGATGCTGGACAAATCGATGGTAGACAAAAAATGCTGGAGAAACTCAGCGGGTGAGGCAGCATCTATGGAGAGAAGGAATAGGCAACGTTTCGGGTCGAGACCCTTTTTCAGACTGATGGGGAGGGGGGGGGGGGGTGGGAAAAAGAAAGGAAGATGCGGAGACAGTAGGACTAGAAAGAGATCTGGGAGGGGGAGGAGGGAGAAGACAAGGGCTATCTAAAATTAGAGAAGTCAATGTTGCTACTGCTGGGGTGTAGACTACCCAGGAGAAATACCAAAGCTTGTCTCCTCACTACATTTACTGCTGGCTCCAGTCGCAAATCTGGGTTTTCGTGTGATTTGTGCAAGGCATTCATTGATGCTGGAATTCCACTGTGGAAATTTGAAAACAAATATCTGAGGTTTTTTAGGGAAATACAGAGGAACATACACCAAGCGAGTCATCATTATGGAAAAATTATGTTGACAGCAACTTCAACATTGTTGTGCAGAAAATTTGAGATGAAGTTGCATGCAACAAAATATGGATCCCAATAGGCGAGACAACCAATGCTGTAGGGAGATATGTTGCCAATGTGGTCATCGGTACACTGGAGGCAGGTCAACCATCAAAGGAAGTATTGGGGAAGTCAAACAGCTCAACCATTGCGCAGTTGTTTACATCGTCACTTTCAGTACTTTGGCCAGAAGGTATAAAACACAAGAAGGCATTCTGTTTGTGACTTAAAGTTTTATGCCCCAAAATGTTGCATTTGACATGCTTAGCTCAAGGACTTCTTAGAATTGCCAATCACAGACATAGCTTGTTTCCAAATGTCGATCGCTTAGTTTCCGATGTCAAGAAAATCTTCCTCAGAGTACCTTCACGTGTGCAGTTGTTCAAGGAAATTCCGAGATTCCGCTACCTCCTTAGCCCATTTTGAATAGGTGGGGTACATGGTCCTCTCTGCTGTACTCTACCAGGTTGCAAATTTTGAAAAGATAAAAGAAATCATCAACTGTTTAGAAGAAGAAGAATCTGCTACAGTCATGATCATCAGTGAAATCATGCAGAAAAAGTCTCTCCACCGCGATCTTGTGTTTATTGCTTCCAATTTTGGAAACTTCCCACAAGCTATCACTTCCCTTGAGAAAAGTGGTAAAACATTAGTGAATAACTTGGAGGTTTTCAACAAAGTAACTGATGATATTCGTAAAGTTCTTGGCAATGTAGGTAAAGACATACAAGGAAAATGTGAGAGAGTGATTTCAGCTAACAAAGACCTTGAAGAAATACAAAACATAGCTAAAGTTCTCAAAGGTAGTTGTATTGCACAAGATATCGATATGAATATAGAGTCTGTAGCTTGTTTTGGGTATGCACCAGTGACCTCAGCTGGGGTAGAAATAAGCTTTTCACAACTGTAGCATCTGTCTGAATTTTAACACCAGATAATTTGAAAATAAATGCTAGTAATTATGTGTAACCAGGCAACTTGGGTAATTTAATGTAATATTCCTTTATTATTATTTTTAACCATATGTTGGTGGTGGAAATAAAAGCCTTTTTATGCCTTTTTGTCAATAAATTCCTTTCCGTGCCTTTTTTGTAATTTTATTATGTCTTTTTGCCTGCCTATTTCAGAGTTTTTTAGTGCCTAAACATCCTGGCTCTAGTGATCATAGTCGGTGATTTTATCTAATATAGACAGATACCATAGTATTAAGAGAAGTAGGGTGGGATTTGTTCAGCATGTGAAGGAAAGTTTCCAAATGTAATATATAGAGGATCCTACTACAGAGAGGACTAAATTTGACCTACTCTTATAATGGGGCACGGCAAGTGACAGAGGGGAAGACTTTGGGACCAGTGACCATTGCTCTATTGATTTTAAAATAGTTATTGAAATTGACAGAACTGATCCACAAGTTAAAGTTCAAAATTGGGATACGGTAAATGAGACAGGAGGTTGTAGAAGTTGAATGGAGTAAGTTGTTTGCAGGCAAGGGGGTGCCTGGCAAGTGGGAAGTTTTTAAAAGTATGACAGCAAGAGTTTGAGGTGTGCATGAGGGAAGGGCAAAGTTGGCAGGAGTAGGAAGCCCTGGAAAGAACATAGAATATATCCAAAAGTATTACACAGGAATAGGCTATTTGGCCCCCAATGCCTGTGCCGAACATGCCAAGACAAACTCTTATCTGCCTGCACATGATCCATATCCCTCCATTCCTTGCATATCTGCATAATTCACAGGTTGTAGACTTTCTTGTATTCCTTTACCTCTCCATGGTGCCCAAATCTTACGGTACAGTTGGTTTGAATAAATACTGTATTGCCTAACATGTCAATCTTAAATGAGAAATCTACCTTTTGAAAAGCTCAACATTTGAGCTGGAGGGACATCATCTTTCAGGGCAAGTTCTGGGAGAAGCTTTATCAGACTGAGAATTTAATGGATTCTCCATTTGACTTGCCTTTTCAATGGTGTTATTATAAGCAGAACAAAGTACCAAGTTATTCTAGTACATTCTAGTTACCTGTTAATGGACCGTATTGGCAATGAAGATGCACCTGTATCGAAGATGCACTCCCATTGAGACAGACCGAGACAGAGAGAGAGCCCGGGATGGAGCAGCCAGCCATCCGCCCAGTAGCTACCCGCTAACCACCACCTCCACCGGTTGCGCCTGTGCCGAAGGACACCATGGCTGGCTGGCGGGCCGACAGAAGGCGCTGAGGTGGCCAAGTTTGGAACTTTGTGCAGCCCAGGCCATGCTGACCTGGGCCAGACTCCCCACACGCTGTGGAAAGGAACTCTTTCCCCCCCTGCCGTGCTGTCCTTTCACAGTCGCTTCCCACCACACCGTTCCAGGGTCGAAGGTGTGGCAGGTTCCGCAGAGCAGTCGCTAAGAGAGTGGCATTGCTCAGCCTAACCTTTGGCCTCCAAGACGCAGGTAATTTTCGGACCTTTAGAGTAAAAAATAGCGTCTTGGACGTCGGGAAATACGGTACTTCAAATCTTTGTTCTATACTAAACATGGTTCTAGGTTGAAGTGAAATATTTTTTGGTATGGTTAAGTTTAGGAATTTTGTTCAAAGCTTTTCATTTAAAAGTTAATTCATCTATTAATTATTCATGCTTTGCAATTGAGTAAAAATTGATATTAATTATCGAAATACAAAATAAATCAAATCTAATCCAGAGAGGAAATTGCGGGAGCCCTGGTTGAAATTTACGAGTCATCCTTAAATACAGGAGAGGTGCCGGAAGACTGGAGGGTGGCAAATATTGTGCCTCTTTTCAAGAGGGGCTGCAGGGAAAATGCTGGGAACTATTGGCCTGTGAGCTTGACATCTGTAGTTGGAAGGTTACTAGAGAGTATTCTGAGGGATAGGTTATACATGCATTTTGACGGGCAAGGGCTGATTAGCGACAGTCAGCATGGTTTTGTACGTGGGAGGTCGTGTCTCACAAATCTGAGGGTTTTTTTAAAGACGTGACCAAAAAGGACGATGAGGGCAGAACTGCAGATGTTGTATACATGGATTTCAGTAAGACATTCAACAAGGTCCCGCATGGTAGGTTGCTCTGGAAGGTTAGATCGCATGGGATCCAAGGAGAGACAGCTGAATGGATCGCAAATTGACTTCATGGAAGAAAGCAGAGGATGATGGTGGAAGATTGCTTCTCGGATTGGAAGCTTGTGACTAGTGGTGTGCCTCAGGGTACGGTGCTGGGCCCGTTACTGTTTGTCATCTACATCAATGATTTGGATGAGAGCAGACAGGGCAAGATTAGCAAATTAGCTGATACAAAAGTGGGTGGTTTTGCAGATAGTGAGGATGGTTGTGAAAGATTGCAGCAGGGTCTGGATTGATTGGCCAGGTGGGCTGAGGAATGGTTGATGGAATTTAATACAGATAAGTGTGAGGTGTTGCATTTTGGGACATCTAACCAGGGCAGGACCTGCACAGTGAATGGTAGGCCTCTGGGGAGTGTTGTAGAGCAGAGGGATCTAGGAGTGCAGGTGCATGGGTCCTTGAAGGTCTGAGTCGCAGATAGATAAGGTGGTCAAATGGGCGTTTGGCACATTGGCCTTCATCAGTCAGAGGATTGATTATAGAAGTTTGAAGCCATGTTGCAGATGTATGAGACCACATTTAGAATATTGTGTTCAGTTCTGGGCACCGTGTTATAGGAAAGATATTGCCAAGCTTGAAAGGGTTGTTGCCAGGACTAGAGGATGTGAGGCTATATAGGGAGAGGTTGAGTAGCCCGGGTCTCTATTCCTTGGAGTGCAGGAGGATGAGGGGTGATCTTGTAGAGGTATATAAAATCATGAGAGGAATAGATCGGGTAGATGCACAGGGTCGCTTGCCCAGAGTAGGAGAATAGAGGACCAGACGACATGGGTTCAAGGTGAAGGGGAAAAGATTTAATAGGAAACTGAGGGGTCACTTTGGTGGGTGTATGGAATAAGCTGCCAGAGGAGGTAGTTGAGGCTTGGGACTATGCCAACATTTAAGAAACAGTTAGACAGGTACATGGATAAAACGGGTTTGGAGGGATATGGATCCAGCGCAGGCAGGTGGAACTAGTGTAGCTGCGACATGTTGGCCGGTGTGGGCAAGTTGGGAAGGGTGGTTTGGGTGGGAAGGGACGAGTTAACCAGGGAGTTACAGAGGGAACGGTCTCTGCGGGAATGGGATCCCGTTGGAGGTGGTGAAAATGTTGGAGGATTATATGCTGTATACGACGGCTGATGGGGTGGAAGGTGAGGACAAGGGGGGCTCTGTCTTTGTTTTGAATGGGGGGAGGGCAAGTAAGAGTGGAGCTGCGGGATGTAGAGAAGACCCTAAAATCGAGTAGATATCCTGCAGACACCGTTCCCTCCATAACTCCCTGGTCAACACGTCCCTTCCTACCCAATCCACCCCTTCCCCAGGTACTTTCATTGCAACTGCAGGAGATGCAACACCTGTCCCTTTACCTCCCCCCTCGACTCCATCCAAGAACCAAAACAGTCTTTCCACGCAGAGGTACACAAAATAGCTGGGGAAACTCAGCGGGTGCAGCAGCATCTATGGAGCGAAGGAAATAGGCGACGTTTCGGGCCGAAACCCTTCTTCAGACTGATGGGGGGTGGGGAAAGAAAGAAGGAAAAAGGGAGGAGGAGGAGGAGCCCGAGGGCGGGCGGATGGGAGGAGACAGCTAGAGGGTTAAGGAAGGGGAGGAGACAGCACGGGCTAGCCAAATTGGGAGAATTCAATGTTAATGCCATAAGGACGCAAGGACCCCAGACGGAATATGAGGTGCTGTTCCTCCAATTTCCGCTGTTGCTCACTCTGGCAATGGAGGAGACCCAGGACAGAGAGGTCGGATTGGGAATGGGAGGGGGAGTTGAAGTGCTGAGCCACCGGGAGGTCAGGTAGGTTATTGCGGACTGAGCGGAGGTGTTCGGCGAAACGATCGCCCAACCTACGCTTGGTCTCACCGATGTAAATCAGCTGACATCTAGAGCAGCGAATGCAGTAGATGAGGTTGGAGGAGATACAGGTGAACCTTTGTCGCACCTGGAACGACTGCTTGGGACCTTGAATGGAGTCGAGGGGGGAGGTGAAGGGACAGGTGTTGCATTTCTTGCGGTTGCAACGGAAAGTGCCCGGGGAGGGGGTGGTGCGGGAGGGAAGGGAAGAATTGACGAGGGAGTTGCGGAGGGAGCGGTCTTTGCGGAAGGCAGACATGGGGGGAGATGGGAAGATGTGGCGAGTGGTGGGGTCACGTTGGAGGTGGAGGAAATGGCGGAGGATTATGTGTTGTATTTGCCGGCTGGTGGGGTGAAAGGTGAGGACCAGAGGGACTCTGCCCTTGTTGCGTGTGCGGGGATGGGGAGAGAGAGCAGTGTTACGGGGTATGGATGAGACCCTGGTGTGAGCCTCATCTATGGTGGCGGAGGGGAATCCCCGTTCCCTGAAGAACGAGGACATTTCCGATGCCCTGGTATGAAATGTCTCATCCTGGGAACAGATGTGGCGTAGGCGGAGGAATTGGGAGTAGGGGATGGAGTCTTTACAGGGGGCAGGGTGGGAAGACGTGTAGTCCAGATAGCCATGTGAGTCAGTGGGTTTGTAATGTATGTCGGTCAGGAGTCTGTCCCCTGCGATGGAGATGGTGAGGTCAAGGAATGGTAGGGAAGTGTCGGAAATCGTCCAGGTGTATTGGAGTGCCGGATGGAAGTTGGTGGTGAAGTGGATGAAGTCAGTCAGTTGTGTGTGGGTGCAGGAGGTGGCACCAAAGCAGTCGTCAATACCTTCGATATTCCAGCATCTGCAGTTCCCTTTTGAACACTTTCCACGCAGAGGTTCACTTGCACCTCCTCCAACCTCATCTACCGTATCTGCTGTTCCAGGTGTCAAATTCTATAGATTGACGAGACCAAGAGCTGGCTCGGCGATCGTTTCGCTGGACACCTCCGCTCAGTCCGTCTTAAACTATCTGATCTCCCGGTGGCTCAGCATTTCAGCACCCCTCCCATTCCCAATCTGACCTTTCTGTCCTGAGCCGCCTCCATTGTCAGAGTGAGGCCCAGCACGAATTGGAGGAACAGCACCTCATATTTCGCTTGGGTACTTTACACCCCAGCAGTAGGAACATTGACTGTGGGCGGCGCGACTCACGTCGCAGCGGCCTCTGCAGTCCGTCTGTCTTTTTATTATTTTTTGTCTCGTTTGAATGTAGTTTTTATTTATTTTTTTGTGTATGTGTGTGGGGGGCGGGGGTGGGGGAAACTTTTAAAAATCTATCCCCTGCACGGAGAACGCGACCTTTTCTCTGTCGGGTCTCCGTTGTCGTTGGGGCCGAGCACCGTGGAGTGGCCTCCGGCAGCAATGACCTGGGGCTCCAGTCACGGAGCTGCGGACCTACTCACCATCGCGGAGCTGGCCAAGTTCAGAGCGGGAGGAGCGGTGGTGGCGCACTGCTGCGACCCGACCCCGGGGATTCGGAGGCTTACCACAGGTTTGGTGGGCAGGAACACCGGGAGCCCGCGGGCCCCTGCTGGGAGACCGCTTTTCGGGGCTTCCGCAACGGCGACTTCACCCGCCCAAGTTGCGGGGTTGAAGAGTACCTGGAGCGGGGCCTTACATCACCGCCCCGCGCGGCTTGGAATGGCTGCGGGACTTTGCTAGTGCCCGCCGGGGGCTCCAACAACAAGACCCGGAGCGTGGCCTTGAACCACCCGGCGTGGCGTAAATGGCCGCGGGACAATTACCATCGCCCGCCGGGGGCTTTGACTTTGACTCTGACATCGGGAGGGGAATGGGAAGTGCAGGGGAGAGATAAGTCTTTGCCGTCCATCACAGCGAGGAGGAGATGCGCTGTGATGGATGTTTGTGTAAATTGTGTTGTGTCTTGGTTCTTTCTTGTGTGTATGACTGCAGAAACAACATTTCGTTTGAACCTCAATGGGGTTCAAATGACAAATAAATTGTATTGTATTGTTCTCTAATTTCAGATAGCCCTTGCTTTCTCTCTCCTTCCCCTTCCCAGTTCTCCCACTAGTCTTACTGTCTCCGTCTATGTTTGTCCCGCCCCTGACATCAGTCTGAAGAAGGGTCTTGACCCGAGACATCGCCCATTCCTTCTCGCCATAGATGTGCTGCCTGTCTCACTGAGTTACTCCAGCATTTTGTGTCTACCTTAAAATTGAAGATGATGGGTTTGAGTGAGATGTCATTGACAGATTTTAACCGTCTATCTGCCTGAATACAATAAGAATGTAGTTTATACCAAAGTTAAATACTCAACCTTGTACATATACTCACAACGTTTTTGATGTTCAGCTAACTTTATGTCTTCTTTGAAGATAAAATTATGCTAAGTCCCTCTCAAAGCTTTCGTCTGATTCGTGAACTTTTTTTGTTGCTGATCGAACACATTCTAATTCCATAAATTATAGATCAAGTAATATGCACAAGTGATATTGCAAAGTGATTTTTTTTCATTTGCAGTTCAAACTAGAAGAAATAAAAATGGTGTCTGCGTAAAATTCTTTGAGTTCATCATATCATATATCCATTAAAACTCTCTGTGTGTGTGTGTGTGTGTGTGTGATTTTGCCTTTGAAACGTATCTCCTCGAAATGCAGACGCAAAAACGCAGAGATTTTTACAATATCGGTAGGGTTTTAACTTACGATTTCATAAATGCACTCCTCTCTAAATTTGGTCAATTATTTCCCCAGATTTTGAATATTGTTCTTGACATGGGTCTGACAAACCCTGACAAAACTCACTTTTTAAAATAGAATCGCCGCTTGCCAGCTGCTGACGTCACAATGCCCACATGCCCACCAATCCAGGCCTGCCTGCCTCCTGGCCCCGCCCCCCGCAGCTGTGGGATCGTCACAGGGGACGATTGTCTGGGTCCCCCCCCCACAGCCATGATCGGCTGGTCCCCCCGCTGCTTTTCACCGTCCTCAGATCGCTCTGTGCCTCGCGCTCGGGCTGCCACCCCGCCCCTCTCCCCCTCCCCCTCTCTCCCGCCCACCCCCCCTCTCCCTCTAACTCTTGCCATTCTGTCCCTGTCTCCCCATTCACGCTCTGCCCTCACTCTCTACCCCCCCTCCCCTCCCTCTCTAGACTCGCCTGCGAATTGGGGGCTATGCGTCAGTGGATAGGGTGGTTATGGGGTAAAAGGGGCAAATTAATAATGTTAATATAATATCAAGGAGGGTAGTTAGCGTTTGTGCGGGGGGGTAGTTAGTGTGTGTGACGCCGCATGCCGCCCCCTCCCTCCAGCCCACCCCCCTCCCCTGCAACCACACGTTGGGGGGACAGACCCAACGGGTCTGCACTTGGTCTAGTCACATCTAAAATTGATTCAAATTATAAAAATCCAGAAGTGTAGTAGATCAGAAAGAACCATGTAGAACATCTTGTGTAGAATCATAAAACTTCATTGTGAAGTCATGTGATTGGAGCAGTATTTGGCCATTCGGCCCATCAAGTCTTTTCCACTATTCAATCAAAGCTGATTCCTGACCCCATTCTGCCTTCTCCCCATAACCCGACGCCTGTACTAATCAATCTATCTATCTCTGCCTTAAAAATATCCATTGACTTAGCCTTCTGTGGCAAAGAATTCCAGTTTCACCACCCTATGGCTAAAGATATTCCTCCTCATCTCCTTCCTAATGGAACGTCCTTTAATTCTGAAGCTATGACATCTAGTCCTAGACTCTCCCTCTAGTGGACACATCCTCTCCACATCGACTCTATCCAAGCCTTTCACTATTCAGTAAGTTTCAATGAGGTACCCCCTCATCCTTCTGAACTCCAGTGAGTACAGGCCCAGTGCCGTCAAACGCTCATCATATGTAAACCCACTTGTTCCTGGGATCATTCTTGTAAACCTCCTCTGGACCCTTTCCAGAGCCAGCATATCCTACCTCAGATACGGTGCCCAAAATTGCTCACAATACTCCGAATGTGGCCTGACCAGCGCCTTAGAGCCTCAGCATTGCATCCCTGTTTTTTTGTATTCTAGCCCTCTTGAAATAAATGTATTATGTCCCTTTTTTGAGTTTCTGTTTTCTTCTTTTTAATCTTGCCCTGTGGCCTGGATGCGCAACCACTGGTTTCTCTTTAGTTGCCCATCTGTCTCTGTCAAAATTCTCTATATGACAATGCATTCTGTGGTAATTTTTTAAAAGATGATTAAAATGATACAATGATGATACAATTTATTTGTTGTCATTTGAACCTCACTGAGGTTCAAACGAAATTTGATTTCTGCAGTCATACACACAAGAAAAAAGAACCAAGACACAACACAATTTACACAAATATCCATCACAGTGAATCTCCTCACTGTGATGGAAGGCAAAGTCTTATCTCTCCCCTGCCCTCCTCATTCTCCTCCCGATGTCAGAGTCAAGTACCTTGTGTTTCAATACTACTTTGCTTTCTGAGTTTAATATCTTTTAATGGTGCTTTAATATACACCAATGTCTGTTCTGATCACAATATTAATTTATAATTTCATTGCTTTCTTTCAGGGCCAGTCTTATTGGATGAATTTGTGGAATGGTTTAAAGACAGACAGATGTCCTAGCACTTTACATTCGGGAACAACATCCATATTCAAAATTAGCCATAAAAGACCTAAGAAAACAGATTTGAAATGTGTTTTTGTTTTTGTTTTATCCTCTCCCAAAAAAAACTGACTTGCTGTAAGCATTAAATATCTACAAGCACTAAATCCAGTATCAAAATTTATTCTGAGCCTGTTTTGCGTTTTGTAATGGAACTATAATAATGGAACAGCAGACCACACTGTGATAGCTTGCTGTTGACTTTGTGAATTGTGTTGTAAGTTGTATTATGCTGAGAATTTTTTTCCAGAAAAATAATGAATTCCAATGAAAATTGTATTAAATGATTGTCTTAAATGAAAATTTGTTGAAAAGACTTCTTAACGAAACCAGTATGTGTATGCATTTAGAACTGTTCTGTATAGCTTAACGGATGAAGCTCAAGACTAGATTTATTTTTTAGAGTATAAATTGTTGAACCATGGAATAGCTAAATTTTGATTCAATGCACCAAGCCGTGATCTGTTGATTAATGCATCATAATCGGCTCTAAGCCAGAATTCTTGCCTTGCGTTTCCTGTCTGATAGGCCGGGCTGCTTTTCTTTCGTGTTCTATTTTGTATAACTAGCTGCAAAAATTTAATTGAACACAGAAGCTTGACGGTGTTACCAAATTTGCACGTTTTTTAAAAAGGTTATTAGGATGTGTTGATGTCAGATATACAGTCCAACTTGTATTCTGATGTGCTCACTTCAGAATCATGTGAATTGATCTTTTGTTTTCACCCATTTAGTGTTGTTCACTGAAGAGAAAAGTACTGACTTGGTCTTTACCTAATGTTAATGTAGCGTTGCGGTTCGGCAGCACTGATGTAATTTGGCTTTTATTTGGACATTGGATTAAGATTAATGTTAATTGTAACATGATAGTGCCATTAAAGCTACTTTTTGACCATGGCAGCAAATTGTGCATCTAAAGCAGGTGATTTTCTAGTATTGCATATTTCTGTTGCCTTAGACAACTTCTACCAAAGTAATAAAATCTGGTGACCTTGAATGCATCTTTTCCTATAACAATTGACATCATAACTGTTCTTATTATTTTACTCTCAAATTCTAATGCATTTGAAAAGTGATTTTTGGGTCACTAGTAACATTATTGCTAACCAATGAATTATAAATAATAACTCATCCTGATCAATGCTTAAAAGTTAATTATTAAGAGAGAACTAAATAATAAACATGCAAGGATTGGTCTTTTCCAAAATAAACTTGCTCATGTTTAAACGGTACTCTGCAAAAACACAAAATTGTACATAAAGCAGTTACAGTCCATTTTACTTTGTTATAGTTATAGCATTTTCTTCAATTAGTGATATTGAATGGTATTGTTAAGTGCTTTAGTATGGATTTAAATGTTTTTTTTGGGGGGGGGGGGGGGGGGGGCAAAAGTGTATGATTTTGCCGAAAGTCTGCTATCAGCAGTAGAAAGAAAAAAACTGCAGATGCTTGTAATTACACAAAAGGACACAAAGTGCACAGAGTAACTCAGCAGGTCAGGCACCATCTCCGGAGAATAGAACGTTTTTGGGTTGAGATCCTTCTTCAGACTGTCTGGTACTGGGCATGGAATCGAGGTGAGTTGAGGGGAGGATCGGCGGAGACTTTGGTCATGGTCCGTGGGAAGCCAGTGTGAAGGTAAGGAGCGGTGGTGGCGCCTGGAAGCATTGTGGGCCAGGGGTGGCATCTACGTCGGCAACCTGGCAGGGAAGCGGCCAGGGAAGAGATGCGGCCCAGGGGTGGCATCTACAGCCCGGCCTGTCGGTGAAGATCGGTAGATCCTTTCGTTATAACCAAAATTTGTTATATAGACAATAGGTGCAGGAGTAGGCCATTCTGCCTTTCGAGCCAACACCGCCATTCAATATCATGGCTGATCATCCACAATCAGTACCACGTTCCTGCCTTCTCCCCATATCCCCTGACTATGCTATCTTTAAGAGCTCTATCTAACTCGCATGAAAGCATCCAGAGAATTGGTCACTGCCATCTGAGGCAGAGAATTCCACAGATTCACAACTCTCTGAAAATGTTTTTCCTCGTCTCTGTTCTAAATGGCTTGCCCCTTATTTTTAAACTGGCCCCTGGTTCTGGACTCCCCCCAACATCGGGAAAGATGTTCATAAAAACTAAAGTTTACTCCATATGATCTTAGTTTTGAAATTTGTCAAATCATTTTAATCAAAATGCAGTCACTTAATAGTGATGTTTTCATCATCATACTGTCATCGTCCATTCTTTCCAAAAGCGTATAATGGAAAATTAAGTTTCATCAATTTATAATATGGAACAAAAGTGGTTTAATTTCTGCTTTGTGGTTATAAGATTGCTGTGATCAACAAAAAAAGCTTCCTTTGATTTAAAAATTGTTGCATGGAAATGCAATTTTAAGCAGCTGGTTGTTTAGTATGTGTAATGAGATGAGTTGTGCACACGTCAAGGTACAACACGTATTAAAGTACTCTTACAGCACTAGTCTCTGCAAGGTGTTACAGTAACTAGCAGCTACTCGCACTAAATTACGTAAGCAAACTCCTGGTAATATAAACTGCATAGTAGGTGGAGCTACTACTAACAAGCACTACAATTGGTTAGTAGGCAGTAACCAATCTACATCTTTCCTTGTAGAAACAAAATAAAGCATAAAGTGGCTGAACACTACAGTAGCTGAAACGCTCATAACGCATATGGGGAAATATAAATGGTTACACAAAATCACCGTATCTGAGGGGTGGTCTGCTGACCCGTCCGGCATGTGTGCGGTATGAATCCACGTCTCCTTTCACCGGTGAAGTGACTGGGGAGAGGACCGGGGATGTAACCAGGGACGGCACTGGAGACCCGTCTGGTGGAGGTGGTGAAATAGGCGAGCTGGGCGCAGAACGCCGTGGAGAGGCCGCGGGGGACACAGTCTCTGGCTGTGGAGTCGCAGGACGCGGTTCCTTCACAGGAAGGAGATGTTTACGGTTGCGTCTAAATGGCCCCGTCTGTGCTTGCGAGGTTCTTTGGCAGGGCTGTGGATGTGACCCAGACGGCTATAGTGACCTGTCCACTGGAGAGAGCTTTAAGTGGCTTGGTGGACTTGTCAAAAAAACGTTTTTGTGCATCACGCTCCAATTGTAGTTGTTTCTGGACCACGGGAGGAGAACGAACCTGTGGCTGCAAAAGCTGCTGGGGTACAGGCAGGGCAGCGCGGGTTTGAAGAGACATCAGTAGGTATGTTGCAAAACCTACCTTCAGCGACGCTGCAGATCTGTCGCTGCCCGTGTGCGCGACTTTGGCGCCTTTGAGAGGGGGGCGGGTTTAAAACGTGATTTTTTCTCGGCTATTCAAATCGAGGTTGTTCAGCCTACTTAGTTGCTGACGAAAAATCGCTGCGAGGTTCGTTCGCTGCAGCTATTTTTAAACTAAATTGGTTAATTTAATTGTTATAGAAGGTTAAAAATCATCCTCTAAACCCACGACCGCCACCAACGGGACGGATCTCATGTAGGGGACAAGGCAAGGTAGGTTATTTATTTTTACATTAAAAAGTGCTTCTTAAGATCCCTTTATACAAAATGTTATGTTGCGAGTAGCTAATTTGGGGGCCCATTAAATCCCGCAGTATTTTTCTGGGCATATGGGGTACAAATTCACCGCAATGGGAACGTTCCAAACAGCGCGTTCCACAGGATCCCACTCGAAAGCTGATTTAAATGGCCATTAATTTACAGCAATTGAACACTAAATTCCTTCCATTTGGCCTATAAATTAATGTCAATGAGATTTAAAAATCATGTTTTATTGTGAATTCTTGTCTGAATGTTCATTGGACACTTAGGCTATTTAAAAATGTTAATCTTTCCTTAAGAAATGGATAGATGTTTAGATCTAGTAATTGAATTTTGGAATTAGCTACAATTGGGTAACTAACTAATTATATGCTTTAATTTCAGGTCATCCATGTAAGATTGTTTCATATTTGTTTCAGAATGCTTCAATCTATAATAACTGAACATTTATTTCAGTTCTCTTAATTATTAATAAAGTTATGGGCTTTAGACTGTCCTTGATCACAGCTTTTGTGTTAAGTCAATGGAAGATCAATAGGGAACAAGATGCTGATTTCCGAGTATGAAAATGGCCATAACTTTTTTAATACTGAATATATGAAAGTGAATTAGGTGTCAAATTAAACTTCTTTTTATGCTTTATCTAATGGGATAAATTGCAGACTTGATTTTTTAAATCTCAAAATTTTGTAACATTGCTAACATCAGTCGTTGGACTGGTGAACTCAGTCGTTGATCTGGAGAACCCAGTATGGGATCCCTTAAAATGAGCAGGTACAGATTTTGCAAGATATGAACGCTCCATTAGTTGTTTTGCGCTTCGGACGGCCCGTTGGACTGCGGAAACTCAGGGCTGCTGCTGATATGTCGACAGTCCCATCGTTGTGCAAAGTTTCTGAAAAGCTGGCTGGTGAACTGACTGCCGTTGTCGGATAGAAGGCGTGCAGGGGAACCGTGCATGGAGAAATGGCGTTGCAACTTCTGGATAACTGCTTCAGATGTGATGGTTTGGAGTAGATCAATGTCAAACCAGCCCGAAATATGAGTCGACGAGAACCATATAGTGTTTCCCATGCCATTCGAATATGTCGGTGGCTACCGTGGACCACAGTAGAGGAGGAACCGGGTGCAACAGTAAGGGCTGCTTCTGCTGGTGTGGCGTCAGGCTTTTGCTGATGGTGCAGACGTCAGTTTTGTCAGGTATGTACTTGGTCATACCAGTCCAGTATAACATGCTCTGTGCCCATTGTAAGGTTGCCTCCACACCAGGGTGGCCCCTGTGGACAGCATTGTAGTACTAGTCCCGAAGAAAGGCTGAGACAACTGCTTTGTGACCCTTGACTATAATCCCGTCCTGTATCATTAGCTCGTCGCGAACCAGGAAGTATGGGCGGATCGCGAGCGGGGTGCTGTTGTTTATCCGGCCAGCCACGCCGGATGACTGCAGACAGCAATTGTAAAGTCTCGTCAGCAGCCGTGTGTTCTGCCAGGCTGCTTAGACATTCAGTGGGAACATACGATACCTTCATTACTGAGAACTGGTCCTGTTCAGAAGGCTGGATTTGCGTGGGGCCCTTGATAGTGTGTCAGCTTTGTGCATGTCCTTTGCCTTTTTTGTAGACAATGTCGAGAACAAAACGTTGCAGCTGCATCATCATCCGTTGCAGTCGAGCCGGAGCAGCGTGAACGGGTTTGTTCAAGATAGTGACCAGTGGCTGGTGGTTCGTTTCCATAGTCACAGACTTCCCAAAAATAAAGTTTTATATGACTTTATTTTTATTTTAAAACCTCTCCTTCTGAATCCTCACACCTTTGGACTGGATTATGCGATTTAAACCAGCATCTGCAGTTCTTTTCTATGCATTTTGCTTAATGTATCTATATTGCGGTTGGTTTTCTTTTCATTCTTCCAATAACATACAACCTATTAAATGGTCATGAATCTATAGATACCTTTTATAGGATGTACGCTAGTCTTGAACTGTATAGTGCGTGCGTTGAAGAGATATTGAGATAAATAACACTTTGTATGCCATTTAGAATGGGCAGAGTTCTGGTAACGTAGGCTTTAATATAGATTATCTCCTCAGTTTTCTTCTGGAATTGCCTGTAAATAATGTAATCATAACAAAACAGCAAATTGTGCTTGCGAGTACACAAATAATATGCAAAACTCTGTTCATTTCTATGGCTGCAGTTAAATTTATATTCTGATTTACTTTCATGTTGAAGTGGAATTTTTAAGGGCCTGTCCCACTGTACGAGGTAATTCAAGAGTTCTCCCGAGTTTTCCCCTGATTCGAACTCGGAGAATGTCCGTAGTGGGTCCGTAGGAGTTCGTGGATGTCTCGTAACGGCTCGTATGAGTAAAAAGTAACAATTTTTTTCATCACGAGAATTTTTTACTCGACATTTTTCACCGTGGTAAAAAAACATCATGAGTTTACCGGGTTTCCCGAGTACCCACCGTTACTCGTACGAGCCCCCGTGGATTTTGAAGCAACGGCAACAAAATGAACCTGGAGAAAGCACTGATTGGCTCTAGCCCGAGTGGGAGGAGAGTTAGAAGTGAGTCAGAGGGGGAAAACTGTTTAAAACTGAGGAATTTGGTTTGTAAATTGGTAAATTAGGCAATTTATCAGTCAATATAAGCAGGACGGCTCTTTGGGAGCGGCCTTGTGAGGGAGTGCCCTGTGAGAAAAGTGCAAGCCTTTGGCTCGAGTCTTTGGTGAGGAGGCTACACAAAATGCTGGAGAGGGAGAGACGAAAGAAGGAGATGTCAAGCAAGTTGATTCAGTGTGATGCTTGCAGTATGTGGGAGGTCAAGGACACTGCTGGTGCCTCTGGCTGCTACAAATGTGAGAAGTGCATCCAGGTACAGCTCCTGAAGGACCGTGTTGGGGAACTGGAGAAACAAGCGGATTACCTCAGGTTCGTCCGAGAAACTGAGTCGTTCCTCGACAAGTCCTACAGTAAGATTGTTACACTTAAGGTGCTGGAAGAGAGAAGGTGGGTGACGGTGCGAAAGGGAGGGAAACATGGAATGCAAAGGTCCCCGGGTGTTGTACCTCTTGTGAACAGGTTCACCCACTTAGAAACTGTTGGGACAGAAGACGTTATCACACTGAGCGGCGGACTGGCTTGCGAAGCAAAAAGGGCTGTTGAGCCAAAATCAAAGAGGCCAACGTCAGGCAACGCCATTGTAGTTGGAGACTCCACTGTGAGAGGTACGGACAGGGGTTTCTGCAGGAACAGACGGGATTCGAGGATGGTGTGCTGCCTTCCTGGTGCCAGGATCCAGGATGTCACGGACAGAGTGCAGAAAATCCTCAAGGACGAAGGTGAACAGCCGGAAGTGATAGTGCATGTCGGCACAAACGATGTCGGAAAGAAGGGGATGAATATTCTGCAGCGTGACTTTAGAGAGCTCGGAAAAATGCTGAAAAGCAGAACCTCCAGGGTTGTTATCTCCGGTTTGCTTCCAGTTCCTCGTGCTGGTGAGAGCAGGAACAGGGAGATACGGGACCTGAATGTGTGGCTGAGGAACTGGTGCAGGGGGCAGGGATTTCGATTCTTACATCACTGGGATCTGTTTTGGAGAAAGGGGGAACTGTACAAAAGGGACGGATTGCATCTTAACAGGTGGGGGACCAGCATTCTGGCAGGCAGGTTTGCCACTGCTACACGGGTGGTTTTAAACTGAATAAGGGGGGTGGGGTGGGGTGTCAAATGGGATAGTCGAGGACGGAGTTAAAGGGAAAGAGAGTAAAGGGATGGTTAATGACCCCAGAATTAACGGGAAAGGAAACTCACAAAGGGATAGGAGAGTATGGCCAAGTGTAATAGGGATCGATGTGAAAGGTGAGATGCGTAAGGAATTAAAAGTATTGTATATGAATGCGCAAAGTATAAGAAGTAAAGTAGATGATCTTGAGGCTCAGTTACAGGTTGGTAGATATGACATTGTGGGGATTACTGAGACGTGGCTGCAGGAGGATTGGGCCTGGGAACTTAATATTCAGGGTTATACATCCTATAGAAAGGACAGGCAGGTTGGCATAGGAGGGGAGGTAGCTCTGCTGGTGATGGATGGAATTCAGTCCCTTGCGAGGGAAGACATAGCGACTGACGAGGTAGAGTCACTGTGGATTGAGTTGAGGAATTGTAAAGGCAAGAAGACACTAATTGGTGTTATCTACAGACCCCCAAATAGTAGCCCGGATGTAGGGTGTAAGTTGCAGCAGGAATTAAAACTGGCATGTAACAAAGGTAATGCCACTGTGGTGATGGGGGATTTCAATATGCAGGTAGACTGGGAAAATCGGGTTGGTTCAGGACCCCAAGAAAGAGAGTTTGTCGAATGCCTCCGAGATGGATTCTTAGAACAGCTTGTAATGGAGCCGACCAGAGAAAAGGCAATTCTGGATTTAGTGTTGTCCAATGAACCAGATATGATAAGAGAACTCGAGGTTAAGGAACCACTTGGAGGTATTGGTCATAATATGATTAGTTTTAATCTGCAATTTGAGAAGGAGAATGTTAAATCGGAAGTGTCAGTGATGCAGTTGAACAAAGGGGACTATGAAGGCATGAGAGGGGAGCTGGCCAAGGTAGACTGGAAAGTGATCCTAGCAGGAATGACGGTGGAACAGCAATGACAGGAATTTTTGGGCATAATCCAGAAGACGCAGGATCATTTCATTCCAAAAAGGAAGAAAGATTCTAAGGGGAGGAGGCAACCGTGGCTGACAAGAGAAGTTAGGGATAGAATAAAACTAAAAGAAAAGATGTATAACACAGCAAAGAGTAGCCAGAAGCCAGAGGATTGGGAAACTTTCAGAGGACAACAGAAGGAAACAAAACGGGCAATACGGGCTGAAAAGATGAAGGTAACAATAGGTACTTTGGATCTGTCTTCACTAAGGAAGACACAAACAATCTCCCAGATGTACCAGAGGACAGAGGATCTAAAGGGCCTGTCCCACGAGCATGCGACCTGCATGCGGCAAGCGCGACTAAACCGGAAGCGGGGGCCGCGCGGAGGTCGAGTGAGCCCCGTACAGGGCCGGTCCCACGAGCATGCGCCTGCATGCGGCGAGCGCGACCAAACCGGAAGCGGTGGCCGTGCGGAGGTCGAGTGAGTGACGTGAAGTTCGGCGTCCGCGGGAAGTTCTCGTGTGATGTATGGCGTCAAGATGCTGTGTACTGCGTCGAGACGCTGTGTAGCCCGTCGGCTCCGGCGATCGAAGTGGGACCGGCCCCGCGAAGCCATATGGCTCAAGCGACCACGTTAGGTCGCGCTTGCCGCATGGAGTCGCATGCTCGTGGGACAGGCCCTTAATGGGGTAGAGGAACTGAAAGACATTTTCATTAGATGAGAAATAGTATTGGGTAGGCTAATGGGACTGAATGATGATAAATCCCCTGGGCCTGATGATCTGCATCCCAGGGTCCTCAGGGAGGTAGCTCGAGATATAGTGGACGCATTGGTGATCATTTTCCAATGTTCAATAGATTCAGGATCAGTTCCTGTGGATTGGAGGATAGCTAATGTTATCCCACTTTTCAAGAAAGGAGCGAGAGAGAAAACGGGGAATTACAGACCAGTTAGCCTGACTTCAGTGGTGGGAAAGATGCTGGAGTCAATTATTAAAGAGGTAATAATGTGGCATTTGGATAGTAGTAAAAGGATTAGTCCAAGTCAACATGGATTTATGAAAGGGAAATCATGCTTGACTAATCTTCTGGAATTTTTTGAGGATGTGACAAGTAAAATGGATGAAAGGGTGTCTGTGGATGTAGTGTATCTAGACTTTCAGAAAACCTTTGATAAGGTCCTGCACGGGAGACTGGTGACTAAAATTAGAGCACATGGTATTGGGGGTAGGGTGTTGACATGGATAGAAAATTGGTTGGCAGACCGGAAGCAAAGAGTAGGAGTGAATGGGTCCTTTTCAGAATGGCAGGCAGTGGTGAGTGGAGTGCCGCAAGGCCATATATATTAATGATTTGGAAGAGGGAATTAGGAGCAACAGTAGCAAGTTTGCGGATGACACAAAGCTGGGTGGCAGTGTGAACTGTGAAGAGGATGTTCGGGGGTTGCAGGGTGACCTGGACAGGTTGAGTGAGTGGGCAGATGCGTGGCAGATGCAGTATAATATAGATAAATGTGAGGTTATCCACTTTGGCGGCAAAAACAAGGGGGCAAATTATTATCTCAATGGGGCTAGGTTAGGTAAGGGGGAGGTGCAGCGAGACCTGGGAGTCCTTGTACACCGGTCACTGAAAGTTGGCTTACAGGTACAGCAGGCAGTGAAGAAAGCTAATGGAATGTTGGTCTTCATAACAAGAGGATTTCAGTATAGGAGTAGATAGGTTGTTCTGCAGTTGTATAGGGCTCTGGTGAGACCACATCTGGAGTATTGTGTGCAGTTTTGGTCTCCTAATTTGAGGAAGGACATCCTTGTGATTGAGGCAGTGCAGCGTAGGTTCACGAGATTGATCCCTGGGATGGCAGGACTGTCATATGAGGAAAGATTGAAAAGACTAGGCTTGTATTCACTGGAGTTTAGAAGGATGAGGGGACTTCTTATAGAAACATATAAAATTATAAATGGACTGGACAAGCTAGATGCAGGAAAAATGTTCCCAATGTTGGGCGAGTCCAGAACCAGGGGCCAGTCTTAGAATAAAGGTGAGGTCATTTAAGACTGAGATGAGAAAAAACGTTTTCACCCAGAGAGTTGTAAATTTATGAAATTCCCTGCCACAGAGGGCAGTGGAGGCCAAATCACTGGATGGATTTAAGAGAGCGTTAGATAGAGCTCAAGGGGCTAGTGAAGTCAAGGGATGTGGGGAGAAGGCAGGCACGGGTTATTGATAGGGGACAATCAGCCATGATCACAATGAATGGCAGTGCTGGCTCGAAAGGCCGAATGGCCTCCTCCTGCACCTATTTGCTATGTTTCTATGAACCACTACTGGACATTCACGAACTGCTACGGACCCCCTATGGACATTCTCCGAGTTCGAATCGGGGGAAAACTTGGGAGAACTCTTGATTTACCTCGTGCAGAGGGACAGGCCTTTTACATTTTAAAACTGAAATTGGATCAATTGTTACAATCCTGGTGTAAAAAAAGGATTGTCTGTTGCAATTATTTGGTTAGGTTATGGGATGTTTTTGGCTATTACTGGCTTGGAAATCTCTCAAAATAATGTTGGAAGTGTCATTTCATATTTTACATTTTTCCTTTGCAATCTGTCAGTCCAAATGTTCATTTATTGATTAATTACGCAAATTATCCACCAGGTTAGCATACAAATCTAAAAAATGCCCTTCATGGGAGCATTCATTCAGCATTCAAAAGAGTTTGTGTGAAAATGTCTGAATTGCCTCGTCTTAGTATGTGAACATGTTCCAAGAGAGGCTGTTCATGTTTCACTGACTTGCGCAATGTAAATTATTAATAATGTTTATCCCTGATAAAACAGTAAGAATAGTTAAAAAGTGCAGGTAAAAACAGCAACATTAAAATACAAGTAAAAAGTCATAAAATGTCCAGGGCAGCTGATTTAAGTGGTCAGTGCCAGAGTTATTAAATTGTCAGTGCAAAAGCAGCAGAATCAGGTGGAGTGACTGTTTAGCAGCCTCACAGCCTGTGGAAGGAAGCTGTTTAGCAGTCTGGTAGTCCAGGCTTTGATTCTACGGTATCTATTGGAGGGTAGCTAATGTTATCCCACGTTTTAAGAAAGGCGGGAGAGAGAAAACTGAATTATAGACCAGTTAGCCTGATATCGGTGGTCGTGAAGATGCTAGAGTCAATTATAAAAGATGAGATAGCCGAACATTTGGATAGCAGTAACTGGATCAGTCCGAGTCAGCATGGATTTACGAAGGGGAAATCATACTTGACTAATCTTCTGTAATTTTTTGAAGATGTAACTAGGAAAATGGACAAGGGAGAGCCAGTGGATGTAGTGTACCTGGACTTTCAGAAAGCATTTGATAAGGTCCCACATTAGTGGGCAAAATTAGGGCACATGGTATTGGGGGTAGAGTGCTGACATGAATAGAGAAGTGGTTGGCAGACAGGAAACTTCTGCAGTTGTACAGAGCCCTGTAAAGAGGTCCTTCTGCAGTTGTACAGAGCCCTAGTGAGACCACACCTGGAGTATTGTGTGCAGTTTTGGTCCCCTAATTTGAGGAAAGACATTCTTGCTATTGAGGGAGTGCAGCGTGGGTTTACAAGGTTAATTCCCGGGATGGCGGGACTGTCATATACTGAGAGAATGGAGCAGCTGGGCTTGTACACTCTGGACTTTAGAAGGATGAGAGGGATTCTCATTGAAACATATAAGATTGTTAAGGGTTTGGACACGCTAGAGGCAGGAAACATGTTCCCAATGTTGTGGGAGATCAGAACCAGTGGCCACAGTTTAAGAATATGGAGTAAGCCATTTAGAACGGAGACGAGGAAACACTTGTGATTTCTTTTTTCTAATACAAATCTCGAATTGTGGAGTACAGAGGCAAATAAAGACATGATGGGTCTTTGTTCCAAACAGTATGGCGAGCAATGTATATAATATGGATTGGTGCTTTCCAGAGACATTGTGATGCTGCATCCTAAACTCAACCCATACACATCTGGAATGCCAATTTTAATCATCTTAATTCCGTGCACTGATAATTATGTTTAAATGAACCATCATTTTACAATGACATGATTTTTGTGAATTCTGTGATCCATTTTACATTTCAGAAAAATGTTTAAATATAAAATAGAGCAAGCTTTTGACAAGGAAAATAATGTGGTCATGTTTTGAAGCATTACAATGGGTGTAAGAAAGTTTAAGTTTTCAAAAGGAGAACATAGCAGCTACATTGGAATATACCTAGAATTGAAGGTCAGTAAATTGTCAACTGTAACATAAGCTTGCTGTAAATTAGCATTTGCTTGTTGTAGCAATTTACTACATTTTGAAGACGCAAGAAACTGGATGCTGGTTTACAAAAAAAGACAGTGCTGGAATAACTCAGCAGGTCAGGCAGCATCGGTTGAGAACATGGACAGGTGACATTTCGGGTCTGAAGAAGGGTCCCCACCCAAAACGTCACCTATCCATGTTCTCCAATGATGCTGCCTGACCCAGAGTTGACTCAGTATTGACTATAGAAGTTGGGAGGTCTTGTTGCAGTTATACAAGGCGATGGTGAGGCCACTTTAGAGTATTATTTTCGGTTTTGGACACCGTTGTAGGAAAGATGTCGTCAAGTTGGAAAGGGTGCAGAGAAGATTTACGAAGATGCTGCCAAGACTCGAGGGTCTGAGCTATAGGGAGAGTTTGAGCATGATAGAATTCTATTCCTTGAAGTGCAGGAAGATGAGGGCAATCTCATAGAGGTTTCAAGGTCAATCTATTGTCGCATGTACCAGTTAAGGTGCAGTGAAATGTGAGTTACCATACAGCCATACTAAGTGAAAAGCAACAAGGCACACAGCACGTAAAAGTTAACATAAACATCCACCACAGTGGATTGCACATTCCTCACTGTGATTAAATCTCAATCTTCTTCCTCTCCATCTCCTGCGGTCGGGGCAGTCAAACCATCCGCAGTCGGGACTATCAAAGCCCCCGCAGGTGATGATCGAAGCCCCCTTTGGGGTGATCGAAACTCTCGCGTCAGAGCGGTTGAAACTCTCACCGTGGCATGGAGCTCCTGAGTCGGCCTCCTCTGGAGCTTCGATCCCCGGGCAAAGGGATCGCAAGCTCCGTGATGTTAAAGTCCTGCAGTCTCCCACAGTTTGGAGCACCCGCCAGTCTCCAGGAAAGGCCATCTCCACGATGTTAGGCCGCAGTGGGGACGGAGATACGATACGGAAAAAAATCGCATCTCCATCGAGGTAAGAGATTGAAAAAAAAATTCCCCCAACCCCCCCCCCCCCCCCCCCCCCCCCACACACATAAAACAAACCAAGGAACACTAAAACATACTTTTAACACATACTAAAAATAACAAAAAAGAAAGAAGGACAGACTGTTGGCGAGGCAGCCACTGTACAGCATCATATGAGGAATAGATCAGATAAACGCAGTCTCTTGCCCAGAGTAGGGGGATCGAGAATTGGAGTTAATTGGTTTAAGGTGAGGGGGGAAAGATTTAATAGGAAACTGAGGGGTAACTTTGTTTACACAAAGGGTGGTGGGGGTGGTTGAGGCAGGTACTATTGCAACGTTTAAAGAAACATTTAGACAGGTACAGATTCAGATTCAGATTCAATTTTAATTGTCATTGTCAGTGTACAATACAGAGACAACGAAATGCATTTAGCATCTCCCTGGAAGAGCGACATAGCAAATGATTTAAATAAATAATAATAAGTGATAATAAGTGTCCGGGGGGTGGGGGGGTGATTGGCAGTCACCGAGGTACGTTGTTGAGTAGAGTGACAGCCGCCGGGAAGAAGCTGTTCCTGGACCTGCTGGTTCGGCAACGGAGAGACCTGTAGCGCCTCCCGGATGGTAGGAGGGTAAACAGTCCATGGTTGGGGTGAGAGCAGTCCTTGGCGATGCTGAGCGCCCTCCGCAGATAACGCTTGCTTTGGACAGACTCAATGGAGGGGAGCGAGGAACCGGTGATGCGTTGGGCAATTTTCACCACCCTCTGCAATGCCTTCCGGTCGGAGACAGAGCAGTTGCCATACCATACTGTGATGCAGTTGGTAAGGATGCTCTCGATGGTGCAGCGGTAGAAGTTCACCAGGATCTGAGGAGACAGATGGACCTTCTTCAGTCTCCTCAGGAAGAAGAGACGCTGGTGAGCCTTCTTGATCAGAGTTGAGGTATTGTGGGTCCAAGAGAGGTCATCGGAGATGTTGACTCCCAGGAACCTGAAGCTAGAAACACGTTCCACCTCCGTCCCGTTAATGTGGATGGGGGTGTGCGTGCCGCCCCTGGACTTCCTGAAGTCTACAATGAGCTCCTTGGTCTTCTTGGAGTTAAGGGCCAGGTGGATTATGTGGTACGTGGATTATGAAAGGTTCAGAGGAGTATGGGCCAAATGCAGGCAGGCGAGACTAGTATAGTTGGGACATGTTACTTGATGTGGGCAAGTTAGGCCAAAGGGCCTATTTCCACACTGTATGACTGACCCACTATGTTATTTCAGCACTTTGTACCTTAATCATATTTTGACTTTGTTTCATAACAATGCTCTGGAGTTGTGCCATTTTGTAATAAATTGCTAGGTGATTAGAAATTAAATGTCAACATTTCGATAGGTGATTACATTGCTGTGAGCAATAGTATTTCTATATTGAATGAACAATTCTGGACTTTGCAATAGTCTCAGAGAGAACATATACATGTGTGCCTCTGTACTGCAGTGAAAATGTCAAAATGTGGCTAAAATCTTGCAGTCTGATGGATAATTGGGGGTTGAGCGGGAGACATCTACAGAATGAGCAATATTAAAATAACTGCTCTTGTACATGCAAGAATGTACGAGCAAATATTTTAATTTTGCTCAATCTGTGGAAGTCTCCCGCTATTATATATACTAGTACTGTGTTCAAAATGAAACTGGGCTTCATTCTAGCCATTCAGTATAATAACATAGCTCTTAATTTTAGCAGACTTGTTTTTATACTTCATGCTTCCATTGAGAATTCCTCCAAAAACATCTGTTGGGAGATCCCCCTTGGTTACAACTGCAACAAAAGGGCTGTTAGTCCAGCAACAATAACCTCTGCACTTTTCAGGCCTGAGTAGTTTTAAACACTCCAGTTATGGGAATGATTTAGTATCACTTTCTTCAAGCTGTTTAGTTTAGGGATACAGCATGGAAACAGGCCCTTCGGCCCACCGAGGCCGCACCAACCAGCGATCCCCACACATTAACAAGCCTACACACATTAGGGACAATTTACACTTATACCAAGTATACAAACCCAAGCCAATTAACCTACAATCCTGTACATCTTTGGGGTGTGGGAAGAAACCGAAGATCTCTGAGAAAACCCACTCGGTCACGGGGGGATGTACAAATGCCGTACAGACAGCACCCGTAGTCGGGATCGAACTCGGGTCTCCGGTGCTGCAAGGGCTGTAAGGCAGTAACTCTACCGCTGCGCCACCGTACCACCCTGGTGAGACTTGTGGTGGTGGAGGGTGGATTTGATTTGCTTTGAGTGCTCTGACAATACAAGAATCTATGTGGAGCTCCTCAATTCTGACATCTCCATTTTTCTGACATTTGTTCAAACAGAAATTAAAATTCCATTTGCAACCAAGGCATTCAAAATGTTACAAAATGTTCATTCCAGTCTTTTCATCAGTTTTCCTTTGTTAAGTCACAAGTCAAGGGTATTAACCTTGTTAATCCTAACATTGTTCATATAAAAGGCCTTCATATAAATTAATATTTCTAAGAGTACATCTGAGGGGAGATGGGGAATGAGAAGAATTGGCAGCCCTCGGGCTCCTCCTCTTCCTTTCTCCTCCCCCCCCCCCCACCCTACATCAGTCTGAAGAAGGGTTTCGGCCCGAAACGTTGCCTATTTCCTTAGCTCCATAGATGCTGCTGCACCCGCTGAGTTTCTCCAGCACTTTTGTCTACCTTCAAAGATAAATATCCTTACTGCAATATTAGACATCATGCAAGTGTGTATTGACAATTAAGCTGAACTAAAAGCTGATGTGAAAATTGAATGTATAATTAAATGATGTATAAATTTAACCATTACCATTTTCCTTAAACATCAAAAGTAAAATTCAATTTACTTTGAATTCAAATTGAATTTACTTCAACAATCCTGAGGCAGTTCTTCAAATAGTGTTTATTCAGTGCTACAATGTTTGTTAAATAGTTACAGTGGCAGTTCTTAAGGTTTTATAAACTGTATACAAGTATAAATTAGCTTATTGAGGTGGATTGCATAATATAGTTAAAATAAACCCAGCATCTTTCAAATATTAACCATGCTTCATGCATTTACATTTACAAACGTACACAGCACACTCATCTCGTATTTGACTGTCAGATTCCTATTTCTAATATTCTTCACACACTTCAAATCCTCGTAACATTTTCTTAGTACATTGGGTTTTAAACCCACACCTCCAAGACTAGATAACTTCCCAGTTGGACATGTTTCCTCTTCCAAAACTGGTTCAAATGCCCAAAGAATGCAAGTCATTTTCCTGCAGCTCTTCTGCCATACTTCAATTTATTTTGCTTTTTTAGTATTTTTATTCATGCAGGGAACAATGCAGACCCCACCTTTGAAAGTAATGTGGATATAATTAAATGTCAGTCTTAAATTTCTGAACCGAGTTTTCACAGGAGTCTGTGCCTGTGCACATTATTGGCTGGTTCTCACGGTGCGACCTGACGCAAGATGTCACAAGAGTGAAGTGGTCGTGGTCCAGCACGAGTTCCGCACGATATAACGGGGGGTAGATAAAGAGTTCCCACGGGTACTCGGCAATTCTGTCATTTGTGCGAGTGACTTGTCCGTCTCCCGATCTTTCCCGTTAATCGTGAATGAACATCGTGGACTGTAGTGTAGTTAATCACGTGGCACAAATGATGTCACTTTTTTTCACACACTATATAAATATCCTCCGTTCGTAGAATTGGCTCATTTGCAGACATGCCTATACAAAGTTGGTTCGAGTACAGGTTGGTTGTTATTTTCATTGACGCGCTGTATGCATTAACTCAACATGTGCATCGAAAACGCTTGCGTGAAGGCAGAAGGGTGAGATTAATTAAAAAGAGAATTAAGAGGAAGTCTCACTGGGTTAAGCCCATGTTTCAACGGAGACCTCAATTTGGACAATATGAGCAACTGCTTAATGTGCTGTGCGAAGAGGATAAAAGTGCATTCAAAAACTTTGTCAGAATTTCACCCGAGCTCTTTAATGAGTTAAAGAATAATTTGGGACCTCTGCTGAAGAAGGTTGCGCTTTCTCTCCCTATTTCTATAATCCTCTCTGGATTTGTCATAGAGAATCTCATTGCATTGGTACCACTCCACCAGTTCCCCCTCTTGTTCCCTGTTGAAGTTATATGGCCTTACCTTCTGCCATCTTACCTTTATGTTATCGTCTGCTGAGGCTATTGGGGAGGCAACAGCTACTGGGGAGGCAATCTCAAATCCACCTTGATCACCCTCTCCCTGCTCCAAGGAGCCCACAGGCAGTGGTATCTCTGGCATCTCCTCTTGCCTCTCCACCTGTCTCTCTTGCTGAGTCTCCTCCTCGTTTACCTGCATGGCTAAAAACTTTCTGACTTTCTTTGACCCCTTTCTTTGCGCTTTTCTGAGGCATCTCTGCAAGTCTTTTTACTGTGAAAAAGATTCTCAAACAATGACAATTAGGTGGGACGTCCTCGATGGACACATGGTCCATTGGCGATATTGAGACCACCTTTTTTACTCACCTTATGTCCCTTCTGTCAAGCTTCCGGGTTTACCGTTCGCAGGAGTTCCCACGGTACCCGCAAGAGTCATTACGGATATCGCACGGATATCGCACTGGCATCTGCGTTCATACAATGTTGCAACGCTGCTCAAGTCACTCTTGGAGAAATTCAAATTTTTTTGAATTTTCTCCCGACCGTACAAAGTTACACGACTACCTGCCGTTAGCGCCACGGAGGTCCTCGGTGGTCCACGAATGCCGTACTGCTATCGCAGAAGGTTCCCACGATGTTAAACTCTTGTTAAGTCTTGCTTCAGGTCGCACCGTGAGAAAGCCCTTTAAAGGTGTAAAACTGTGTTGGAACATGGACCTGTGCATAGAACTTTGAAGGTGGAAGAGAGGTCAGTAAAGCAAATGGGATGCAGGGATTCAGAAATAGGCACAGAATGCAAAATCAGGGAAGTTGTGTTGAAACTGTACAAAACACTAGTTAGGCCATAATTGGTTGCAATACTTGGGGAAAGATGTGACGGTCGTGAGAAGTGTGCACAAATTATTTTACTTGAATAGTTATAAGGATGATGATTTTGGCTGTAATAAACTGAAGATAGTAGTGATCTTGGATCAAAGATTGAAAGATTTGACACAGCTGTGCATGATTGTCACCGTGGATCTATTTCGTGGATGCTACACAAGATGCACACAAAACTATGTATTGTCACCATTTAAACAAGCGTCTGATTACTTAACACTATTTTAAAATGTTTGGTAGTGTAGTGTAGTGATCTCTACCTTTTTACTGATCAAGCCTTTTTTTCCCATTTTTATTCTTTGAAATGATTTGTGCATGTAAGGTTTTAATTAGCATTTCAGCTCGCATATGGCTTAGGGGACAGCCTTATAGTCTTGGTTTATCCTCCTGGTACTTTACAAATTTAAACTTAAAAAAATTAGCCCCCCTGCATTTTAGTCTTCAGAAAGCTTGAACAGATAATAAAAAGCAAAACCTTTCTAAAACTGATTTCACAGCCAGCTGCAAGATTAGCTGATATGAGCAAGTTCACAAGAAGCTGGAATCTGTCATTTTCTAATTTTTTAAACTGAAAATTCCATTCATGCATAAAATTCATATAACCAATATATTGGATAACAAAGAAAACATATCCCAGCAAAGGATACAATGTCCATTATTACAAAACCAAAAGCTATCTGAAATTAATTTAATAACTGGCAGTTCCTGTTTTATATATAAGTGCAGGATCAAACTTTTGATCTACTGAGCTACAAAATAATATGCCACAAACGTGAGATTTGCCAATGCTAATACCTAAATCTGTTCCGTCATTCAGTATTTTAAATAAAGCATCTCTTATTTAAAAAAAGAAATCAGCTTGGAGAACAGTTAAGAAGCTGACCTTTACAAATACAATACATTTTGTTGCAACATAATACTGAATAAGAAAGTGATTGCAGACCCATAATCTTAGTAATACTGTCATATAAGTATGAAATACAAAAGCCAAAATGCTTCTTAACAGTTGTATTCTGGAAGTGTGATGGTAACTTGAACCACTTATTTTTGTTTAGTAACATGCTTGTTACAGCTTGGAACATAGTCCACCATACAATACATATCTGGTGACTAATCTCACAGGAAAAGCTAAACAATTATAATTAAATCAGATTTACTGCAGGTATGAAAAAATGCCCTGAATTGCATGGAGGTAAAATTGTCATACTGATGTAATTGGTTTGAAATATGTTAACACTCTAGTTTTATTGTCTAAATCCAGTGGGGAAGTGTTACTCGGCTGCATAAAGGCCAAGATAATAAAGATAAAGCAGCACCTTTACCCATTTGCAAGACAGGATCAGATCTTAGCCTTTAATGTGATTGTGTTAGCTTAGATTTTATATATAAATCTTAACTGGCATTTTTCTATAGTTTGAAAAATGGAGCAATGTTTCAACTATGTTATTGAACATTTCACTACTCCCAAATGCAAACCAACTCAAAGCCAAACAGCACTGCTCTGGGTCTTCTGCATGTTCATTAGAATTTAGGGGAGGAGAGCGAGATGAAACACATTCATATAGTACTGGCTAATACCCAAAGGTTTCTCCCTACTAGAATACTATTGTTTGTGACTTGCAATGATTTTTAAAATGACCGTACAAACCATTGTACAACTTCAGCAGAAAACATACTCTCAGGATGCATCACAGCTTTGTTTGGCAACAGCTCTGCCCAAGACTACAAATAGTTGCAGGGAACTGTGGATGCAGCTCAATCCATCATACAGACCAACATCCCCATCGTCTCCATCTACACTTCATGCTGAGTTGCGAAAGGAGCCAACATAATCAAGGATCCTTTTCACGTCAGTCATTGTCTCTTCTCCCCTCTCCTATAGGGCAGCGATACAAAAAGCTTGAAAGCACGGAACACCAGATTTAGGAACAGCTGCTTCTTTGCTTTTATCAGATTATCAAATTGTCCTTGCAAAAGCTAGGATGCAAACCCAATCTTCCAAGCTTCCCCGTTGCTGATATTGGACTTTTTTTCTCCAATTGAAGCTATAAAGCTAGAACATGATATTCTGCACTCAGGTAATTTTCTTCTTGCATTATCTGTTGCGCTTGTATGGGTTGATTATACTTGTGTATAGTATTTAATTTGGCCGGATGGCACACAAACAAAAGCTTTTCACTGTATCGCCGTACAGATGACAAAAGTAAACCAACACCAAGTATTGGTAAAGCACGTGCAAGAATATAATAATCAGAGATGATACATGATTCCTTGGGAATATGTTTGAGATTTTGTTGACATATCCATTTTCCATTTGATTGATAGACCTTGATTTGTATAGTTGTGAAAATCTAACTCTGACGTATAGTTTTCAATATCAATATTGTCCTACTTTAATAAGATTCTTCTACTAAATTCTAAAATTCATATTGCTTCATTCTGATTTAGCGTACATTCGTGTTAATACATGCGGCAGGACTCTGAAATCTGATTTAGAAAACTCTGCATGGTTACTGATAATACTTAATGGTCATAGTTAGAAAGGAATATAACTTTTGTAAAAGCTATAGGAAACTATTGAATTAGAATAGGAATAATGAAGGTGTATTATTAATATCCTTTTCATTTTAGTTCCTTTCTTGCTGGAAAATAACAATAAGCATATTTATGGACTATTACATTTATCAGCCACTGGTCACAAATGATGGTGGCTACAATGGTGTAATTTTTCTGCATTAAATTGATCTCTTTTCCTATGAACATTATAATTGATGACTTCTGTCACTCATTCCTCAATCTTGATTCTTATAGCACAATTCCACAGGGGTTATTGGATGTTTGACAGCCGCTATTTTTGCCTTTCACCTGGACTCGGAAGAGTGTCCCATCGGCACACATGCAGAGTTTGTAGCGTTCCCAGCCATCGTCCACCAGGAACTCTCCAGTTGATGAATTTGGAAGCCGTGATACATTGATCATCACAGTTCCATTGAGAATAATACTGTTTACCTAAGTAAAGAAAGTCATAAGACTGTGCTTTAGTGCAACCAATCATTATTAAGGCATCTTGGAAAGAACATCAGGTATACAATGTCTTCCTCTTTGAAAACAAAAGGAATTGGTCATTTGAATTTCTAGTGTGAAGCTATGGAATAGCCAACATAAAGCATTCAAAACTTAGACTCCCACTTCACTCGTGTCTCTCTTATTCCTATGACAGGTTATTTCAGTCACCCAAATACTCCATTCAAAAGGAATGGCTTGTGTTCTAATTTTTGACACAATCACACATAATTTTCTTTCGGTTCAGCATTTTAAATCTCATCTATTTATAAACAAAGTAAAATACTGGCACATGTTTACTAGAACGATCCCAGACATGAGTAACTTAACCTATGAAGAGCATTTGTCAGCAGTGGGCCTGTACTCACTGGAGTTTAGAAGAATGAGGGTGGACCTCATTGAAACATTGAGAATAATGAAAGGGTCTGAAGTGGGGTCTCGACCCCAAAGGTCACCCATTCCTTCTCTCCAGAGATGCTGCCTGTCCCACTGAGTTACTCCAGCATTTTGTGTCTACCTTTGATTTAAACCGTTCCCATATAGAATAGTGAAAGGGTTGGATGGAGTGGATATGGAGAGGACGTTTCCACTTGTGGGAGAGTCTTGGACTAGAAGAAATAGCCACAGAATTAAAGGACGTTCTTTTAGGAAGGAATTCATTTTTCCTCCAAATTTGAGGAAGGACATTCTTGCTATTGAGGGAGTGCAGCGTAGGTTCACAAGTTTAATTCCCGGGATGGCGGGACTGTCATATGCTGAGAGAATGGAGCGGCTGAGCTTGCATACTCTGGAATTTAGAAGGATGAGAGGGATTCTTATTGAAACATATAAGATTATTAAGGGATTGGACATGTTAGAGGCAGGAAACATGTTTCCGATGTTTGGGAAATCCAGAACCAGGGGCCAGTTTAAGAATAAGGGGTAGGCCATTTAGAACGGAGATGAGGAAAACCTTTTCACCCAGAGAGTTGTGAATCTGTGGAATTCTCTGCCTCAGAAGGCAGTGGAGGCCAATTCTCTGGATGCTTTCAAGAGAGAGTTAGATAGAGCTCTTAAAGATAGCGAGGTCAGGGGATATGGCGAGAAGGCAAGAACGGGGTATTGATTGTGGATGATCAGCCATGATCATATTGAATGGCGGTACTGGCTTGAAGGGCTGAATGGCCTACTCCTGCACTTATTGTCTATTGAAGGAGATGAGGAGAAATTTCTTTAGTCAGAAGGGTGGTGAATCTGTGGAATTCTTAGCCACAGAAGGATATTTTTCAGGCAGAGACAGATAGATTCTTGATTAGTACAGGTATCAGAGGTTATGGGGAGACGGCAGGAGAATGAGGTTTGGAGGGAGAGATAGATCAGCCATGAATGGCGGCGTAGATAGCTGAATGGCCTAACTCTACACCTATCCCTTATGTACTCTATTTATTAGGTGAGTAAGCAATATTCAAACATTGCACTACTACAACTTAAATGTTTTTTAAAAAAAAATTAATTCTGCACAAATATTATAAATTGAGAGCAATTCGATTTTCTACTGAGAACATTAAAATTCATAAATGTTTCAACAATATTTCCAAACATCCTGTACTTACAGCCTTGAGTTCCATATTATCCCTCATGCGGAATTCAATGGTTTTTCCCATGATAAAGACCCCTTCATTTCCACGCACAATCACACGGCCTCCAGAATGAATGTGCAGATCGCTACTATGATTGCTTGTTATCTAGAAAGAAGTTTATATTTATTTTAAATCATACTGAATATTTTTATGGAAATGTTAGCAGAGTGCATACTTAGTTGCTATGGAAACAACAAGATTTATTATTGGTATCAGCTGGCATCAAAATGTTGTAAGGCAAAATAAATTCTGCCATTACAAGAAAAAGGGTTATACATAATTTCTGCAATAAAGCAATGAAAGAATTAATGGGTATTTTTTCTATCATGGCTATATTGATACATGAGCCCCACAAGACATCATGTGACATTTGTCATTCATGAGCTGTGTTAAAATAAACAGCATGCATACCTATCTATATTTACACAAGCTAAATGAATATCAGTGCAATGGACACATGCACGCACAGTGATTGAAGTATCGTGAAGTGAGTGAAACAAGTATTTGGACAAAGTAGATCAACAGTACTTTGGGCATAGATTGAACGCAAATTGATTTTGTTTTAAGGCCAAACAACTATTTTATTGTGGAAAGGGTGTCATTAAAGGAGAAAAATCAGCGAAGCACAGAACCTGGTAGAAAGTGTTTCTAATTGTGCTCCATGATTTCATTAGTAAAGAGCTTTACAGAGTTAATGGGAGTTACTAAGTTTGGAAGAGATTTGAAAGTTGAAACTGGTTTAGAAAAAGGTCACACTTCTCACATGCTACTTTTAAATATGACTAGACCAAGTGCAGACCCGTTGGGTCTGTTCCCCCAAAGTGTGGTTGTGGGGGAGGGGAGGGACGGCATGCGGCATCACACACACTAACTACCCCCACCCCCCCGCGCATACACGCTAACTACCCCCCTTGATATTATATTAATATTATAAATTTATTCCTTTTACCCCATAAACGCCCTATCCACTGACGCATAGCCCCCAACTCTCAGGCACGTCTAGAGAGGGAGGGGGGGGGGGTAGAGAGTGAGGGCAGAGAGAGAATGGGGAGAGACAGAGAGAAAGGGGCAGAGACAGAAAGAGAGGGGTGTGAGGAGGGGTGAGAGAGATGGGTGGGGGGGGGGGGAGGGAGGGTGGGGAAGGGATGGGTGGAGGGAAGGGGGTAGCGGAGGGGTGGAGGGGAGAGGGAAGGGGGTTTAGGGGAGGGAAGATGGGGGAGGGCAGGGGGAGTGGGGGAGAGGAAGGGGGAGAGAGAGAGGGGGAGAGAGAGGAGGAGCAGTTGCAGACATCCGTGCACAGTGGTAGGTGAGAGAACTACAAATAGTGGAATGGGAACAAGTGCATAAAGGCAATGGTATCCCAAACTTCAGCTGGAAGGAAATATGGCTGCAAGACATTTCAGCCAAGTGGATTGCGCATTCTGTGTAATGTGGGGAAATGTCGCACATACAGCAAGTATTTATAAATGCAGAAGCCTAAACTCTGGAGCGGCAGCTGGAGTTACATGGCAGTTAGAACAATGCATGGCATGTCTAATCATAATCATCATAACCATACTTTATTTTGCAACATACGAGGAATTTGATTTGCCGTACAATCATCATACCAATAGAAAGTAACTAAACCCCCAAAATACATTTTAACATGAACATCCACCACAGTGACTCCTCCACATTTCTCACTGTGATGGAAGGCGAAAAAAAGGTCAATTTCTTCCCTTCTTTGTTCTCCCGCGGTCGGGGGCCTCGAGTCTTCCGTTGACATGGCAATCTTGGCTCCCGTAGCCAGCGAGCGGGCGCTCTGCGTAGGGGCGATCAAGCTCCTGCATTGGGGGGGGGGGATCTCAACTCCCTTCTGCGTCGTTTGGAGCTCCCGAAAGTGCGAGCTCCTCAATAGTGAAATCCGCAGGCCGCGGTTGGAGCGTCGATCCCAGGCAAGGAATCGGCTCCGATGGTTGCATGTCCCCATGGTGGGGCTCAAAGTCAGCCTCGAGCAAGGCCTCCAGCTCCATGATGATAGGCCGCAGAGCGACCGGAGATACGATCCAGAAAACAATTGCATCTCCGGCAAGGTAAGAGATTAAAAAAAAAGTTTCCCCGAATAAAACAAACCAGGGAACATAACACAAACTTTTAAAACACACTAAAAATAACAAAACAAAAGACGAAAAGCCAGATTGTTGGCGAGGCTGCCATCGCTGACGGCGCCACGCGGGTCTAGGGATGTGGATTCACCACAGATCACGAGAGTGCAGCAAGTGGGGATTAAGGGAAAGTGCAGTCAAACATAGCAAAATAATTTGGCTGGCCGAGCAGACTTGGATGCTTTCGGGTACATGAGAGACATGTAAGGTTGCACTGTATTCATTTTAATGCAAGGACGTACAACAGATTAATTTAGAGCATTGAACAGCACATGGGAAAATGATATTGTTTCTATCAGTCATGGTTGAAAGGAAGGCAACATGAGATTCCAGGGTATGGAATCGTCCAGTATTACACGGGAGTGGTGGAAAACGAGACGGTATTACAAAATTGATTAACAAATCCTTTACAATGGTGATGAGGGGGGATATTTTAGAAAGCTCTACAAATGAGGCCATGTAGACAGAGGAAAGGAACAAAAAGAGGCATTTACTCAGGCCACCTAACAAGCAGCAGAAACGGGAGCAGAGTAGACAAATCACAGATATATAAATGTATTAGAATTATAGCAGATTGCTTTAGTGTTAATGGGGAGGTGCAGTCAAACGTGGAGGAGCTGGAATTATTAAAGTACATCCAGGAGGGCAGCCAAATACCAATCTAATTTACAAATTCAGACTGCACCACCATAGTGGGCCGGATATTAAACAACGACGAGATTAAATACAAGAAGGAGATGGGGATCCTCATGACCTGGTGCCAAGCCAACAACCTCTCCCTCAATGTCAGTAAAATAAAGGAGATTATGCTCAACTTCAGAAAACAAAGTGATAAACCCCAATACATTGAAGATGCCGAAGCAGAGAGCTTCAAGTTCTTAAGAATAAATATCACCAACCATTTGTCCTGGACCAGCCACATCAAAGCAATGGCCAAGAAAGCACACCAACACCTCTACTTACTTAGAAGGCTTCGTCATGTCCTTAACAACCATTCCCAACTACTACAGTTGCACCGTAGAGAGCATTTCATCAGGATGCATCACAGCATGGTTTGGGAACGGTTCCATCCAAGACCGCAAGAAATTGCAAAGAGCTGTGGATGTAGCCCAGACCATCACGCAAACTAACCTCCCTTCCATTGACTTCATCTACACCACGCTCTCGCCAAGGCCAGCATAATCAAGGACCTGGCTCAACCCCGTCTCCCCCTTCTCTCATCAGGAAAGAGGTATAGAAGTTTGAAAATGCATACCTCCAGATTCAGGGTAGACAAAAATGCTGTCGAAATTCAGTGGGTGAGGCAGCATCCATGGAGCGAAGGAAATAGGCGACGTTTCGGGTTGAGACCCTTCTTCAGATTCAGGGACAGTTTCTTCCCAGCTGTTATCAGGCAACTTTCACCAGCTAGAGTGTGGTCCAAACTAGAGGTAGTAGGTATATCATTCTACTAGGGAAGGGACTTCTTACTAGGGACGTTTTCTGAGGAAAACTAGCAGGCGAAAAGATAACAAACAAGTTGAACACTAACCCTTTCTGTGGATGCCTTCAGTACATTTAGTGTCTTCACACCTTTAGGCAAACGAAACTCATGAGTATCATAGTCAGTGCTGAACACAGTTTTCTGGGTCCGAGGATCAATAAAAGACATGCCAATATCACTGGTGATGGAGGTTTTGTCTTTCTCTACACTAAGTTTGGTTGTTCCCCGCTGAAACACCACCTAAAGGGGCATAGAAACAAAAGGTATCATTAACACACAGGATGCATTAATAAGACAATATATTGTAAAATAAACTCAGGTTTAATTTTGTCAAACTTAATACTGAAATATCTTGGTTGATATAAAAACACTATTCTTAGGGTAGGATCCCCAGGACATGGACAATTACAGCTAAGCAGCTGAGAGGCAGCATAAGCTCAGCTTGCCCCATAGGATAGAACGGAAAGCACCCCATTTACTCTCGACACCAAACAATTTATTCATGAACGACCCAAAGAGTTAATGATACACATCAATAACTTACTCTCCACTCACCTTCCAAAGATACAAAATGACAGGTGAAACAGAGCTTAAAAAAATAATACAATGGATGTGCTGTACTACAAAAAGGTTGCATTGTAATCCTTTAAATATAATCTACATATAGATGACATAGTACTTAAAATAACTAAGAATTCATTGTTCTGTTCCTGTTGCACATGACAATTAAACTCTAGATTCTAACCCAATGTAATAAATTGGAAACTTATTGTAAGCATATATTCAAAAATCTTTGAAATTCAACTGAAATGCACGAATGTGTACACTATTTTCTTGTAAATTGCTAGTTTTGTCGTAATATACAATTCTTTTTGATAGGGCATCCAACCCAATCAAACTATTTCAGTAATCTACAAGTAGTGTACTTATTTTTCATATTAATTAGTTATTTTTTAAAGATTATAATCAGAAATATTACATATGTATGTGGTCAATCAAAACTTACAACTATATAAATGGAAACGTTTTGCAATAAAATGGCCTGGGATGGCAGAAAAAAAAGAACTTCCTCAAGGTTGATCAGCTAAATGATTGGCAAGATAGCTTGTCAACTGTAAGTAAGCTTCTTTATAACGCAATGGATGAAGAGCCCAGTATTATGTTAATTTGCATGTAGTTTGATAAACTCAATGCTTTTTTTGTTTATGTAAAACTGGGACGGCAGAGTGGCGCAGCGATAGAGTTGTTGCCATTCAGCACCAGAGACCCAGGTTCGATCTTGACTACGAGTGCTGTCTGTACGGAGTTTGTACGTTCTCCTTGTGACCGCACGGGTTTTCTCCGGGTGCTCCAGTTTCCTCCCACATTCCAAACCCGTGCAAATTTGCAGGTTGATTGGCTTCTGTAAAAATTGTTCCTGGTGTGTAGGATAAAACTAGTCTATGGGTGTTCACTGACCAGCATGGTCTCAGTGTGCCAAAGGGCCTGTTTCCACGCTGTATCTCTAAACTAAACTGTACTTGTCAAATATAGAATGCAAACATTTCAGCTTACAGGTTGATTGTTGCCGGTGATCAACAAGTCTTCATCTCTTCTGCCTCCCACTGTGCTCTTGTGCATGGGATACACGACTCCCATGTCAGACTCCTGTTTGAACCGTAACAAGCCTTCATCATGGAACTCCATGCTATCACAACCATTGGGGCCGATTCGAATTACAGCCCAGATAACAAGTGTAATCTGAAATAGTAACAATGACGTTAAGTTCTGCTGCTAATACTGGACAGTGGGTTGTTCTTTGTTACAAATAATCTAACTGTTAAGTAGTGTAATGAAGCCATAGTATTATTTTTTAATATTAAACAATTTTAATTTTATCATTACCTTCGAAGATTATTTTTACACACACCAAACTGCCTTATAAACTGCTTTCAAAACAAGTTATTTTAGAATAAATCTTACAAATTTACTACTCTTTAATTCATAGAGAAAATATCTCAGACCAAAACTCATGCAAATAATCTTGGACGACTGCAGGACTGAAGAAAGTTATATGGACAAAGGAAAAGCAAAACATGGAAACAAAACTTTACTACGACTACATCCTATTTAAAAAAGGGGCACACAAAGCATGTTGTACCTCAGATTACACAACAAAACTATGCCTTATTTGTGATACACAAAAAAACTTTTAATTTCTTACCAGTTTACAATCAATTTAAATCTCTAACATAAGAAACTGGGAGAAGGCCAAAGGAGAAAATAGAAATTATAAGCCATACTTTGCATGCATGCACTTGTACTATAGACACTGCCATAAGGTATATCAAATTTCATTGTTAATCACATGGATGCAATATTACAAACATATATTCTGGATTTAGAACTTAAGTATACAACCAGTGATAGTAAACACCGCTTGCATATAAAAAGGATTTGCACAATTTACTCAAATTTACTTTTTGCAATATTTTATAGGTGCACTGCGAAAAACATATGGTCACATTAAGCTGCAGATCTGATAACATTTAATGGAAGTGATGGAAAGTTAACAGTTTTAGATTAGGAACTAGGATTTTACGTTGTGGAGAGATACAGCAAGGAAGCATGCCCTTTGGCCCACTGAGTCCATCTTAACCATCCAGCACCTATTGTCAATCCTACCCCGACTCATTTTAGCCTTCCCACATTACCATCATCTGTACAGGAGAGGCAATTCACAGTGGCCAATCAACCCACACATCTTTGGGATATGGGAGGTAAACAGAGTACCCAAAGGAAACCATTGTGGTGACAAGGAGAACATGCAAACTCCACCTAAAGAGCACAGGAGATCAGATTGAACCTGGATCTCAGGTGTTGTGAGGCAGTAGGCACAATTGGGCCACTGCAGAATAACTCAAAATACCTTTAATTTTGTGTTTACATTTTTTTTATTACTATTATTATTATCAACATATTGCCAAAGTAAAATACTTACAATTAAGTTAATCACTGCCAGAATAAACATAAGGGCTATTACACAAATCGCCAGATTGCCCTTACGACCCCGTAACCCTGTCCTGTGCAATCTTTCCTCCTCGATAGGAACATATCCAGCTTTAAAGTTGCTGTTGTGCTCCTTGTTTATATTTCTACGGTCAACTGCTTTCTCATGCATGGAGCGGAGGACAGGGCCATTTGAACTCTGGAAAATATGAAGGAAAATAATGTCCAGAATTAACATATTTTAAAACATTGCTCATTGCTCAATACATTCTGTTTACCCATGAATCAACTTAGACTTTTATTGAATACTAGAGCAAGTGGGTCTGTTCCCCCAACGTGTGCGGGGGGGGGGGTGCTGCGGCTTCACACGCACACTAACTGTAGATCAGTGCATGCTCCTTTAACATAGTGACCTCACCACTACTAACCACGCCCCATTGTCTCCTGTATAATTGTAGCTTCCCCGCCTCCAGCTCTCTCTCTAGTCCCAGTGATGACCACGGACAGCTAGGGCATAATGTATGTAGTGAATGAATAAAGATACTTGGTAAGAGACTTTGAGTGTTGGATCAAGTCCTTTTACATGGTGTCAGCGCGGTAGACTTGCGTCTCCTGTTTATCGGTTTTATTTTATTATTTGTTTCTCCCAGTTGTTTCCCCACCTTTACATTTAATATGGCTAACTCGTTCCGTCGTCCTGACAAGCTCATTTTTGACGCGGACATCGTGCACCGCTGGACTGTCTTCCAGCGCGACTATGAACATTACATCGCTATTGCTCATCCTGGTGTATCTCCTGCGGTACAGGCTCACATGCTCCTCAACCTGGCTGGTCCGGAGGCTATGGAACATTATGCGGCGTTCGATTTCGACCCTCCGGAAGACCGCCATGACCCGGTATGTCTCATGGCCAAATTTAATGCCCTATGTGACATTCCCACGAATAACATAATTGAGCGCTTTAAGTTTTTCTCAAGACGTCAGGTTCCCGGTGAGCACATTGACGCTTACATTGCCTCTTTGCGTCATTTGGCTCGGAGGTGCCGCCTCGAAGCTATTACAACTGACTAATTGATCAGGGACGTCCTGGTATACGGTCTCCTAAACTCAAAGCTGCGCGAAGATCTACTAATGAAACCCGACCTCACGCTAAAGGATGCCATGCATTCTGCTCGTATGGCCTCTGCTGTCGGCTCCGTTTCCCACCCACAGTCCCAGGACATCAACTTCACCGGTACCGTGGGCCGCCGGCGGATCAATAGCCCGCCTCGCCCGTTCTCGCCCGCTTCTCCCGCTAAGGTCACCCCTCGTCGTTGCCCGAATTGTAATTTCTCCTCGCACCAGAACAACGTTTGCCCGGCGCTGGGTAAGACTTGCAACTCTTGCGGGAAACTTAACCATTTTTCGTCAGCCTGCCGTTCTCGTGGGAAACCGATCCCTGCTCCTAGAAGGAGTCTAAACATTCTTGCGGACACTGATAGCGCGCCTGGTTCCCAGTACCAACCAGAACTCCCTGATTCAGATACGATTTCCTCCCATGGTGATCCGACTGTGTTTTCGCTCCTGGGTGCACCTGGCCCGATAACGGATCCCTCAATACATGTTATTGTGAATGGACACTCCTTCTCGGCCAAGGTCGATACTGGTGCGTTTGCAAACATTATGTCTGTTCGCCTCTTCAAAATGATTAGTTTGGGTGAGAGAGTGCTTCCCGATAGCTCCCGCCTTCATGCCTATGGGGGAGGTGTTCTGGTCGCAGTGGGGAAGGCCACTGTTATCTGCACTGTTCTCAAGACCTCTCGGCCCCTCACTTTTTTCCTGCTGGACTCTGATAACGTCACCCTGCTGGGCGCCCGTGCATGCCAGGACTTGGGTTTGGTCTCTTTCCACCGCGATGTCCACCTGGTGCAGGCCCCCATGGACCCCCTGATAGAGTATCCTGACCGTTTCGATGACATTCTGGTATACGGGAAGGACGTCGCTGAGCACGACCTGCACCTACGCCAAGTCCTGGACCGGGCCCGTGAGATTAATCTCAAGCTCAACCCAAAGAAGTGTCGGTTCCGCGTTCAGGAGGTCACGTACGTGGGCCACGTTTTCACGGCCAGTGGACTAAAGCCAGACCCCCAGAAGACTGCTGCGGTCACCGAAATGCCTGCTCCCACCGACGTGCCCGGCCTGCAGCGATTTCTGGGCATGGTCAACTACCTGGGTAAGTTCATACCCGACCTCAGCGAACTGAGTGCCCCTCTGAGGGAGCTAATCAAAAAGGACAATGCCTGGGTCTGGCTACCGCATCACCAGTCGGCATTCGTAGCCCTGAAGTCCAGGCTCGCTCGCACCCCGACTTTAACGTATTTTGACCTGAACAGACCAATCGTCCTCACCTGCGATGCTTCTCGGTTCGGACTCGGTGCTGCCTGCCTGCAGCTCGAGGACAATCGGCAGCTGCCTGTTTCCTATGCCTCTCGCACCATGACCCCTGCTGAGCAGCGCTACGCTCAGATCGAGAAGGAGCTCCTTGCAGTGGTTTTCGCATGCTCCAAATTCAAAGACTACATTATGGGCAACACTTTCACCATTGAAACGGACCACCAGCCGCTGGTTTCTATTTTGAACAAGCCTATCCATGCGGCCTCCTCGCGCTTGCAGCGAATGATGCTGCAGCTCCAACGATTCACATTCAACATTGTGTACCGCAAGGGCAAGGAAATGTTCGTGGCCGACACATTGTCCCGTGCGCCGCTCCCTTCCGTTGCCCGTCATCCATACGAATCGTCTGACCTGATGGTACTGAACGTTAACATTGTTCCCTCTTGGCAGATGCAGTCCCTGGTCGAACACACTGCCGCTGATCCTGCCCTACAACAGCTTGCGGGCGTCATCCGCCGTGGCTGGCCTGACCGACGCTCTTCTCTACCGGCCGGTGCCGTGCCCTACTTCCTGGTTCGGGACGAATTGGTGCTGCACAGCGGCGTGGTGGTGAAGGGCCACAAGGTCGTGGTGCCGGACGCTCTGCGTGACCACTATTACCAAACCGCACACAGCGGTCACCCCGGGGTGGAGGCCACTTTGTCCCGGGCCCAGGCTCAGTTTTTCTGGCCTGGCATGATTCCGGAGATTCGTGACAGGGTCTCCGCATGTGCTGCCTGCAACAGCCTACTGCCTCATCAACAACGCCAACCTCTCATGCAGCAGCCGGCTCCAGAGCTGCCGTGGATGGCTGTCGCCACTGACATTTTCGAATGGCGTGGCAAACACTTCCTGGTCCTGGTGGACTCCTACTCCAGCTGGTTCGAGGTGGACCAGCTGCCCTCCCTCACGTCTGTTGCCGTCATCGGGAAGCTTCGCCGCCACTTTTCTACCTTTGGCTCCCCGGTGACTCTCCAATCCGACAATGGCGGACAGTTTTCCAGCGCAGAGTTCGCTGCTTTCGCCGCCCTATGGAACTTTCGCCACATCACCAGCAGCCCCGAGTACCCGCAGAGCAACGGCCTTGCGGAGCGCGCTGTCCGCAGTGCCAAGGAGCTGCTGGAACATTGCCGTCTGTCCCATTCGGACTTCTATCTTGCCCTCCTCAATCTCCGCAACATTTCCCGGGACCCGGCACTTGGTTCGCCTGCCCAGCGCCTTATGTCCCGCACCACTAGACCCCCTCTCCCGGTTTCTCAGCAATCTCTAACGCCCGCTGTCCTAAGCCCTGCCGCTGTCAAGGATCGCATCATCGAGAAACAGGTCATCAAAAAGCGCTCCTTTGATAAATCTTCCCGACTACTTCCCCGTCTGTTCCCGGGCCAGGTTGTTCGGATGATGTCCACCTCCGGTCATCACCGGCTGGCCGTTGTCGTTGGCAATGCCGACTCTCCCCGGTCCTACCTGGTTAATTACGAGGGCACCGTGTACCGTCGGACACGCCAGCACCTGCTGCTAGTCAACGAACCTGCTCCGCCTCCCGCGGACCCGTTTTCGCCGCCTGTTCATTCTCCGCCACCTGTCCAGCCCCCGCCGCCAGTCCATTCACCGCCGCCTTCCACTACTCCTGCCCCTGTCACTCCCCGCATGCCACGGACCCTTCCCTCTCAGCTCATGGTGCCCAGCCCGCACGGTCCCCCTTCTCCTACTTCACCTGCTGTGGATCCCGTTCCGTCGCCTTGCTCTCCTCCTCCACCTGGGCTTTCATCTCCCAGTTCCCCTATCTCTGTCCCTGCACCCGTTCCTGTTGCTCCTGCGGTGGAAGGGGAAGGCGGGTTGCGCACCCGCTCTGGGCGTTTGGTCAAGCCGCCTGTCCGGTACGGAGTGTGCGAGTAGTCTGCTTCATTATGTTTTCCAACTGTTCCTGGTTTGCCTCTAGCGTATGAGCCGTGGTCGCTTTGTTTCCAAGAGAAAGGATGTAGATCAGTGCATGCTCCTTTAACATAGTGACCTCACCACTACTAACCACGCCCCATTGTCTCCTGTATAATTGTAGCTTCCCCGCCTCCAGCTCTCTCTCTAGTCCCAGTGATGACCACGGACAGCTAGGGCATAATGTATGTAGTGAATGAATAAAGATACTTGGTAAGAGACTTTGAGTGTTGGATCAAGTCCTTTTACACTAACCACCACCCACCCCCCCCCACACACACACTAACCACACCCCCCCCACACACTAACCACCCCCCACCCCCCCCCCCACACACTAACCCCCACACACACACACTAACCACCACTCCCACACACACACACTAACCACTCCCACACACACACACTAACCACCCCCACACACACTAACCACCACCCCCACACACACAAACCACCACTCCCACACACTAACCACCCCCCCACACACACACCAGGGCTGCCAACTCTCACGCTTTGAGCGTGAGACTCACGCCCTCAAGCAAACTCTCACGCCCTCACGCTCATCAGAAATTTCTCACGCTCAGTGGTGAGAAATTTTGTGATCAACAAAAATTTCAAAACTCGGATAAACGGCATGGGCCGCGGGTGTTGGAGAGCCGGGGCTGCGGGAGGGATGGGAGCAGAACCAGCGGCGGGAACAGATGCGGGGAGCCGGGACTTGCGAGTGTTTGCGGCGCTGCGAGTCGCTCGCTGCAGCTCTGGCCATGGAGCACTCCGGACAGTGCAAGTGTCCCGGGCCGCGGAGCCGTCGGAAGCGCCGCTGCCGCGACAGTCTCTGTGCCGAAGGGACAGACTCTCAAAGGGAGGTGGAGAGAGAGAGAAGGGAAGGAGACAGGGAGACAGTGCGGAGAGAGATAGGGGGGTGAGAGGAGAGAGAGGGGAGAGACAGAGGGGGCGTGAATGGAGAGAGAGAAGGAGAGGGGGGAGAGAGAGGTGGGGGAGAGAGAGGTAGGGGAGAGAGAGGGGGAGAGTGACGTGGGAGTGGGGGGGAAGAGGGAGGGAAGAGAGAGAGGGGTGAGAGGGAAGAGAGAGGGGGTGGAGAGGGTAGGAGAGAAAGGGGGAAGAGAGAGGAGTGGTAAAAGAGAGAGGGAGAGAGGGGGAAAGAGAAAGAGGAGATAGAGACAGAGGAGAAAGAGAGAGGGGAGCGAGAGCCAGGGGGAGAGTGAGGTGGGAGGGAGAAATGAGGGAGAGAGGGGGAGAGAGATGAGAGAGAGAGAGGTGAGAGGAGAGACAGAGAGAGAGGGGGGAGTGTGTTGAGAAGGAGAGAGAGGGAGAGATAGAGAGGGAGGGAGAAAGAGAGAGAGGGGAAGAGAGGAGAGAGCGAGGGGAGAGAGGAGAGAGGGGGGGAGAGGGGGGGGGAGAGGGGGGTAGAGAGGGGGGTAGAGAGGGGGGGGGGAAGAGAGTTAGGGGAAAGAGCGGGGAGAGAGAGTTAGGGGAAAGAGAGGGGAGAAGGGGGGAGAGAGAGGGGACGAGAGAGGGGGAGAGTGAGGTGGGAGGGAGAGAGAGGGAAAGAGAGAGGGGGAGAGAGAGGGGAGAGAGAGGGGAGAGAGTGGGGAGAGAGTGGGGAAGAGAGGAGAGAGCGAGGGGGGAGAGAGAGGGGTGAGACAGGGGAGAGAGGAGAGAGAGGGGGGAGGGGAGAGAGGGGGAGGGGAGAGAGAGAGGGGGAGGGGAGAGAGAGAGGGGGAGGGGAGAGAGAGAGGGGGAGGGGAGAGAGAGAGGGGGAGGGGAGAGAGAGGGGGTAGAGAGGAGAGAGAGCGGAAGAGAGGGGGAGAGGGGAGAGAGGGATAAGAGTGAGGTGGGAGGGAGAGAGAGAGGGGAGAGAAAGAGAGGTGGAGAGAGAGGGGAGAGAGAGAGGGGAGAGAGAGAGAGGAGAGAGAGAGGGGGGAGAGGGAGAGGGGGATAGAGAGGCAGGGAGGAAGATGCATGTGCACGGTGGAAGATAGTGGACTTCAAATGGGGGTGGTTGGTGAAAGCACCCTGCTTGCCTGCTAGATTTTCACTTACTGTAACTGCAGGAAACATGTTCCTGATGTTGGGAGCGCTCGGAACCATGGGTCACAGTTTAAGAATAAAGGGGGGGCCAGTTAGGACTGAGATGAGAACAAACTTTCTTCACGCAGAGAGTTGTGAATCTGTGGAATTCTCTACCTCCTCTGGCAGCTTGTTCCATACACCCATCACCCTTTGTGTGGATAAAGTTACCCCTTAAAAAGTTACCTCTTAAAAATACTTCATACAAAAAACATTGAAATCATACTTCTACAGTGCACTAAAACATGATTTGAATACATCAAATTTCAAAAAGTTCCTACCCTGGGAGGGGGGACACCCTTCTTCCACACCCTCTCCCCACTCGGTTGCTCCACTCCCTCACCGGGTACCCCCAAGGCCAGTGATCAGTGATCGCACAGCCTCCCCCCTTTCAAAAACGCTCCAATCCAATTTAAAGCATATATATTGCATTCAAGTGTAAGTTAAAAGACTCGCTACAGTATAATAATAATAATAATGGATGGGATTTATATAGCGCCTTTCTAATACTCAAGGCGCTTAAAGTATGCACCATATTGCACAATTTCAAGCTGAAAAATGCAAATGTTCCGTACCAATGGGAGGGGGACACTCTCCTCCCCCCCCCCCCCCCCACCGGTCGCTATACTCCCTCGGGCTTGGTCTCTCGCAATTTCTCACTCCTAACTCTCACCCAATGTTGGCAGCCCTGCACGCACACACACAATAACCACCCCCCCAAACACACACTAATCAACCCTCCCACACACACACACTAACCAGCCCCCTCCCCCCCACACACAAACTAATCCCCCCCCACGCACACTAACCACTCCCCCCCCCCCCCCCCCCCCCCCCCCCCCCACACACACACTAACCACCCCCCCTTGATATTAATGGAAAAGATACTTAGAGATAATGTATATAAGCATCTGGATAAACAGGGTCTGATTAGGAACAGTCAACATGGATTTGTGCCTGGAAGGTCATGTTTGACTAAACTTCTTGAATTTTTGGAAGAGGTTACTAGGGAAATTGACGAGGGTAAAGCAGTGGATGTTGTCTATATGGACTTTAGTAAGGCCTTTGACAAGGTTCCTCATGGAAGGTTGGTTAAGAAGGTTAAACTGTTGGGTATAAATGCAGGAATAGCAAGATGGATTCAGCAGTGGCTGAATTGGAGAAGCCAGAGGGTAATGGTGGATGGCTGTTTGTCGGGTTGGAGGCAGGTGACTAGTGGGGTGCCTCAGGGATCTGTGTTGGGTCCTTTGTTGTTTGTCATGTACATCAATGATCTGGATGAAGGGGTGGTAAATTGGATTAGTAAGTATGCAGATGATACCAAGATAGGGGGTGTTGTGGATAATGAAGAGGATTTCCAAAGTCTACAGAGTGATTTAGGCCATTTGGAAAAATGGGCTGAAAGATGGCAGATGGAGTTTAATGCTGCTAAATGTGAGGTGTTACACCTTGGCAGGACAAATCAAAATAGGATGTACATGATAAATGGTAGGGAATTGAAGAATACAGTTGAACAGAGGGATCTGGGAATAACCGTGCATAGTTCCTTGAAGGTGGAATCTCATATAGATAGGGTGGTAAAGAAAGCTTTTGGTATGCTAGCCTTTATAAATCAGAGCATTGAGTATAGAAGCTGGGATGTAATGTTAAAATTGTACAAGGCATTGGTGAGACCAAATCTGGAGTATGGTGTACAATTTTGGTCGCCCAATTATAGGAAGGATGTCAACAAAATAGAGAGAGTACAGAGGAGATTTACTAGAATGTTGCCTGGGTTTCAACAACTAAGTTACAGAGATAGGTTGAATAAGTTAGGTCTTTATTCTCTGGAGCGCAGAAGGTTAAGGGGGGACTTGATAGAGGTCTTTAAAATGATGAGAGGGATAGACAGAGTTGATGTGATCAAGCTTTTCCCTTTGAGAATAGGGAAGATTCAAACAAGAGGACATGACTTCAGAATTAAGGGACAGAAGTTTAGGGGTAACATGAGGGGGAACTTCTTTACTCAGAGAGTGGTAGCGGTGTGGAATGAGCTTCCAGTGGAAGTGGTGGCGGCAGGTTTGTTGGTATCATTTAAGAATAAATTGGATAGGCATATGGATGAGAAGGGAATGGAGAGTTATGGTATGAGTGCAGGCAGGTGGGACTAAGGGAAAAAAATTGTTCGGCGCGGACTTGTAGGGCCGAGATGGCCTGTTTCCGTGCTGTAATTGTTATATGGTTATATTATATTACTATTATTCATTGTCTCCTTTTACCCCATCCCCACATTATCTCGAGGGGCAAAGAGAGTGGGGCAGAAAACTAGAGAGAGGGAGATGAGGGGAGAGAGATGAGGGGAGAGAGTGGCAGTGGAGGGAGGGGGGGGGAGATGGGATGGAGAGGGGGGGGAGAGGGGGTAGAGAGGCAGGGAGTGGGGGGAGAGAGGGGGAGATGGAGAGGGGGAAATGGAGAGGGGGAGGTGGAGGGGGGAGGTGGACAGGAGGGAGGGGAGGTGGACAGGAGGGAGGAGAGGGGCAGGAGGGGAGAGGGGGATGGGACATACACACACTAATCACTCCCCCCAAACACAGACACTAACCACCCCACCCCCCAAAACACACATACACTAACCCCACCCCCCTCACCCCCAAACGCACACCACTAACCACCAGGAGGGGAGAGAGGGGGGAGGGGAGAGGAGGGGGGGAAGGGGGAGGGGGGAGGGAGAGAGGAGGATGGAGAGGGGGAGGAGTGCGGGGAAGGGGAGGGGCAGATAGAGATGGAGGATGGTAGAGAGGGAGGATGGTAGGGAGGGAGGATGGTAGAGGGGGAGGGGTTGATAGGGGGGGGGGGGAGACAAGGGGGGAGGACAACTTGCTCTATTTTATCTTATTTGATTGTGCACGCCAGACCATGTGAAGATTCCAATCTCCCACACCTGTCCCATTGTGATATCATATTTAAATGAGATCCATTGTGATTGGACATCTGTGAGATGGCACTTTGAAGTTTTTTACTAAAAAAGCGGGGAAATTAATAACAACATTTTCTAGTTTTCAAAACAAAATGTGGAGGCGGAAAAACTCCGTTACGACAAAGGGTGGAGGAGTAAATCCACAAATGGCTTAAACGAATTTTCGCGAAATAGAACCCGTTACAAACCAACAAGAGTTTTAATAGTTGCTAGATCAAGTGCAGACCCGTTGGGTCTGTTCCCCCAACGTGCGGTTTCAGGGGGGTCGGCAAGAGACAGAGGGAGAGGGGGCTGGAGGGGAGGAGGAGAGGATGAGTGGGTGAGGGGGGGAGGGTGGGGGGGGAGTGGGGAGGGGGAGAGAGTGGGGAGGGGGAGATGGGGGAGAGAGTGGGGAGGGGGAGGAGGGGAGGGGGAAGGGAGGAGAGCGGGGAGGGTGAAGGGGAGACGGGCAGGGGAAGGGGGTGGAGGAGGGGGAGGAAGGGTGGGTGAGGGGGATAGAGAGGGGTGGGGGGAGGGGAGAGGAGAAGAGGGGGAGGTGAGAGAAGAGGGGAGGAGGGGGGAGGGGGAGGGGAGGAAGAGGGGGGAGGGTAGAGGTGGAGAGAGAATGGATGGGGAGAGACAAAGGGGAGGGAGAGAGGACGGGGGGGAGAGAGAGAAGGGGGAGTGGGGGAAAGGCATGGAGGTGGAAGAGAGGGAGGGAGGGGGAGAGATCTCCCACCCCTGTCCCATTGTGATATCTGTGAGATGGCACTGTGACTCATGCAGCAGTTTGATTTTAGTGGGGCCACGTGAAAGTTCCAATCTCCCACACTTGTCCCATTGTGATGTCATATATGTAAATAAGATCCATTGTGAGTGGACATCTGTCAGGTGGCACTGTGACTCATGCAGCAGTTTGATTTTAAGGGGGAGGGTGGAGTACTAAATTTAATGAGGAGTGGATTTGCGAATGTAAAAGTTAAATAGCTAGCGAAATGGTAAAAACCTCGCCGTTTTTGCGTCTGGTTTTCGCGGAGTAACGAATCAAAGGCAAAATGTCAAAGGCAAAATGACATACACCCACACACACACACACATACAGAGTTTTTATAGTATACTAGACCAAGTGCAAACCCGTTGGGTCTGTTCCCGGGGGGGCGGCAAGGGGGGGGCGGCCTGACGTCAACGCGCAACGCCACGCGCTAGGCGTACAACGTCAAGACGCTGCGTACGATGGCAAGACACTGCGTACGCCCGTCGAGACGCTGCGTACGGCCGTCGAGACGTTGCGTACGCCCTCAATGCGCCTGCGAGCCGACAGGCCGTTGACGCGCGGGATTTTTGGAGAGTGCAAGCCTGCTGGGACGGCGAAAAGCAGGCAGTGGGGGACCGGCCGATGTGTGCCTTCCGACAGCGTGACAGAGCCAGGCCGGGGGGGGGGGGGGGGGGGAGCCGGGCGGCAGCAGCGAAAATCACTAGCGAAATGTGAAAAATTTCAGCGTTTTTGGGGGAGAGCCGGGCGGCAGCAGCCGTTATGGTGGCTGGCCAGCAGGAGGCGAAAAAATGAGTGGGGGGGGGGGGGGGGGGCGGAAACTTTTATTAAAAATGTGTTCAGTTTGTGAACACACAAGGAACTGCTGAAATCTTGAGTAAAACACAATAGTATCTTTGGTATTGAGTAACAATGGGTCAGGCATGATCTCTGGAGGACAAGGATTGGGAACATTTTGGGTTGGGTTGTATCTTTATTTCAAGATTGTGGCGCACTACTACAATGCACCAGTAGATAAAACAACAACATAACTAGTCTTCTAACAAAATTAACAAATATTTTGAAACATTGAGATTTATGAAGTATGAAAGAGCTTGGAAATATACTTCACTGTATGGAAACAGTTTTGCAGGAAGAAAATGTGTACCACTTACATTTTCCTACCGATTACATTGCATAAAATCATTCCACAATTATTGGAATAGCTACCGTACAAATACCACGTGGTGATTCCTGTAGCACTCTCACTATGAGCGAAACCACATTCTGCTCTTGCATCTGGCATCTCCTTCAAATTGGTCTGCACGTTGAAATTGCAATTTAACAGCATTCGCTTTTTCCGATTCATTTTAAATCAGAGGAGCACTGATCCTGCAAACTATTTCTGTCATGCCACACTTGGAACAAGAGTTGAAGTGAGGGAGTTAGTAAACCAAAGGGTAGAGATCAGATGCAGACTTATTTTCTCTTTTTCAACCTCAGCAGCACATACTCTGAAATAGACGTCTGGTTGGAGACAAAATTTACTCAACAAGGGTCAAATAAAACTTTATTTGAGGAATTATAATTATTTGATATCAAGCCATCAGTTTGGTGCTGGTAGACAAACTCCACAATAACACAGAAACATGAACTGCTTCCTATGTTCCCTACATTCTCCTGGCTATCTGTAAGCAGCAAATCCTATCATGTTCCACAGCACAGAGTGCATTTATTTATAAAAAGCTGGCCTGGTCCAATTTAACCCGGGTTCGATCTCAGCTACGGATGCTATCTTTGTGGAGTTTGTATGTTCTCCCCGTGACCGCACGGGTTTTTTCCGGATACTCCGGTTTCCTCCCACTTTCCAAAAACATGCAGGTTTTTAGGTTAATTTGTTTCAGTAAAATGTCCCTAGTGCGTAGTTTGCAAAAGTGAGATAACAGAACTGGTGAACGGCTTGTTCTTTAGTAGTTTATTGTCACGTATACCGAGGTATGGTGAAAAGCTTTTTGTTGCGTGCTAACCAGTTAGCAGAAAGACAATACATAATCACAATCGATCCATTTACAGGGTAGATACACAATAAGGGAATAAAGTTTAGTGCAAGGTAAAGCCAGCAAAGTCCGATCAAGGATAGTCCGGGGGTCACCAAAGTGGAGGATAGTAGTTCAGCACTGCTCTCTGGTTGCGGTAAGATGATGTGCATTTTCACACCTATACCTTTTGCCTTTTATTGGTTTGTGTGATGGCCTGCGCTGCGACCACAATTTGCTGCAATTTCTTGTGGTCTTGGATGAAGCTGCTCCCAAACCAAGCTGTGATGCATCATGGTAATATGCTTTCTATAGTGCAATTGTAGAAGTTGGTGAGAGTTGCAGGGGACATGCCAAACTTCCTATGCCTTCTAAGGAACTAGAGGGGTTGGTGTGTCTTCTTGGTCGTTACTTCAATATGGGTGGTCCCGGAGACGTTGTTGGTGATATTGACTACCATGAATTTGAAGTTTTCAACCATCTCTACTTCGGCAACATCAATTCAAACTGGGATATGTGTAACGTTTTGGTTCCTGAAGTTGATCACTATCTCCTTTCACTTGCTGACATTGAGAGAAAGGTTAGGTTCTCAATCTGCTTCCTGTACTCAGTCTCACCATTATTTGGTTCATTAAGAGGGGGAAAAAAGAGCATGAAAAAGCTTGCGGAGAATATAAAAACTGACTAATAGCTTCTTTAGATATGCAAAAGGAAAAGATTAGTGAACACAAATGTAGGTCCCTAACAATCAGAGACAGGTGAATTTATAATGGGAAACTAGGTAACATGGCAGAACAATTAAACAAGTACTTTGGTTCTGTCTTCACTAAGGAAGACACAAACAATTTCCCAGAAATACTAGAGGACCGAGTATCTAGTGGGAGGGAGGAACTGAAGGGAATCCACATTAGTCACAAAATGGTGGTAGGTAAACTGGGACTGAAGGCAGATAAATCCCCAGGGCCTGATGGTCTGCATCCCAGAGAACTCAAGGAGGTGGTTCTAGAAATCGTGGATGCATCGGTGGTCATTTTCCAACATTCTCTCGACTCTGGATCAGTTCCTGTGGACTGGAGGATAGCCAATGTGACCCCACTTTTTAAGAAAGAAAGGAGGGAGAAAACGCAGAATTATAGACCAGTTGAGAAGGAGCTTGAGTCGATTGTTAAAGATTTTATATCTGTGCATTTGAAAAGCAGTGACAGGATCGGTCAAAGTCAGCGTGGATTTATGAAGGGGAAATCATGCTTGACTAATCTGGAATTTTATGTTGTAAAATTCGATTTAGATGTTGTACTTCCGGTGGCGCTGGTGCCAGCAGCCTCCACCTACAGCCCGGTATCTTTTTGTTTTTTTGTTTATTTAGTTATGTTAAAGTGTGTTTTTTTTGGTGTTTTTTTTGTGTTTTGATGTGGGGGAAGAGGGTACGGTGCGGGGGATACCGTCCTTCAGCCGCTTCCTGGTGAAGACACGACTATTATTCGAGTCGCGTCCTCGCTCCCCCCCCCCCCCCCCCCCAGCGGCCTACCTACTGGATTGGCACGGCCTTTCCTGCCGGGATCGACCGGAGCTCCAGCAGCGGCGGGACAGCGCTGTAACATCACGGGGCTGGCGATGCCTTACCGGGGATCGCCGTCTGGAGCCCGGAGTGCTGGACCTGTGGCACCGACATCATGGAGCTGCGGTTTGCGGAGCTCCCAACGCGGGCGGCGCTGATGGACAGCGCGGGGTCCTGCGACTCTGCCCGTCTCGGCCTGCGGACATGGGAGCTGCGGACTCCGGCTGCGGGAGGCGGCTGATCAGGAGGTCCGGGCCGCTGAGGAGGAGGATGTTCACCGTCAGGGTTCGGCGTCGGCGTTCCACCAGCCCGGCGTGAGGGCCTGAACATCGGGCCACCCGGGGCGGCGACTGCGGGTGCTAGGAAGGCCTCGACCACGAGTGAACATCTGGGAAGAACGGAGTGGAGGCTGGCTGGACTATGGTGCCTTCCTCACCTTGGTGCCACTGTGTTATGTTGTGTCGTGGACTTTCTGTGTTTGTGCTTTTTTTTTAAATTCTATTTTATTTTTAATGTTTAATTATTTATTATTATTTATTTATTTTTATTTTTATGATACTGCCTGTAAGGGAAATTCATTTCGTTGTCTCTAACTGAGACAATGACAATAAATTTGAATACAATACAATACAATTTGTTGAGGATGTAACAAGTAGAATGGATAAGGGAGAGCCAGTGGATGTGGTGTATCTGGACTTTCAAAAAGCCTTTGACAAGGTCCCACACAAGGGATTAGCATGCAAAATTAAAGCACATGGTATTTGAGGTAGACTACTGACATGGATAGAGAACTGGTTGGCAGACAGGAAGCAAAGAGTAGAAATTAATGGGACAATTTCAGAATGGCAGGCAGTGACTAGTGGAGTGCCGCAAGGCTCGGTGCTGGGACTCCAGTTATTTACAATATATATTAACGATTTAGATGAGGGAATTAAATGTGACATCTCCAAGTTTGCGGATGATACAAAGCTGGGTGGCAGTGCGAGCTGCGATGAGAATGCTGGGTGACTTGGATAGGTTGGGTGAGTGGGCAGTTGCATGGCAGATGCAGTATAATGTGAATAAAAGTGGTTATCCACTTTGGTGGCAAGAACAGGAAGGCAGATTATTAGCTGAATTATGTCAGGTTAGGAAAAGGGGAGGTGCAACGAGACCTGGGTGTGTTTGTACATCCTCACTGAAAGTAAGAATGCAGGTACAGCAGGCAGTGAAGAAAGCTAATGGCATGTTGGCCTTCATTGCGAAAGGATTTGGGTTTAGGAGCAAGGAGGTTCTACTGCAGTTGTACAGGGCCCTAGTGAGACCGCACCAGGAGTATTGTGTGCAGTTTTGGTCTTCTAATTTGAGGAAGGACATTATTCCTATTGAGGGAGTGTTGCGCAGGTTCACCAGGTTAATTCTGGCGGAACTGACATATGATGAAGTAATGTCGATCGGGCTTGTATTCACTGGAATTTAAAAGGATGAGAGGGAATTTTATAGAAACATAAGAAAATTCTTATAGGATTGGACAGGCTAGATGCAGGAATAATGTTCCCCATGTTGGTGGAAGTCCAGAACCAGGGGTCACAGTATAATAATAAGGGGTAGGCCATCTAGGACTGAATTGAGAAAAAAAACTCTTTACCCAGAGTGTTGTGAATCTGTGGAATTCTCTGCCACAGAAGGCAGTGGAGGCCAATTGACTGGATGTTTTCAAGAGAGAGTTAGATTTAGCTCTAGGGAATCAAGGGAAAGGGGGAAAAAACAGGAATGGGGTACTGATTTTAGATGATCAGCCATGATCGTATTGAATGTTAGCTGGCTCAAAGAGCCGAATAGCCTACTCCTTCACCTATTTTTTTCTATCATTATTAAATGTCCGGCCTACAATCGTGTCGTCGTCTGCAAATTTGAAAATTGAATTAGGTTGCACAGTCATGGCTGTACAAGGAGTGAAGAAGGAGGCTGAGGGGGTTGATGGTTGGTATGGACTCGGTGAGCCGAAGGGCCTGTTTCCATGCTGCATATCTATCTCTATCTCGAGTCCAAGAAATTATAATTTTTTGATGTCCAACCTGATTCACTAGATTTGAGAGATATATATATAAACCCAAACAGTTCAGGTGAATTAGCTCCAATCTGCCCAAAACTCGTATCTCCTTCAGAAATACAACCTAATCATTCATCATTTTCTTCCAGATAAACTAGATCACCATTTGTAATCCAGCATTTTCAGAATCATTGCAGAGTTTTAAATGTATGCGCAGCCAGTGGTACACAGAGGTATTCAGCATCTCAAACGAGAGCTCCTTGATAAATATTATAAATTAATTCTGGAGCATAACAGAGCTCCATGCAAACATGGTGTACAAACTGTGATGACAGAGGCAGTCTGGCATAGTTTCTCCTGCAGCTTGGAGGCCTTGGGTACCTGATTGAGGAAAAACAGCCCTTTCCAACCTCCCACTATTGAGACATTGTATCTCAGAATGTTACTGCTATCATTAGATATGCTCTCATATCAATTAATGGACAGTCACAAGAAGCCAAATTCTCACAGTTATGATGTAGAACACAAAGTGGTGGAGTAATTCAGCAGAACAGTAACTGAGTTACTCCTACACTGTGTGTTCTATATAAGATTCCAGTATCTGCAGTTTCATGTATCTCCAACTGAAATTATGTGGTAGGAAAACACTAAACGCTAATATTGTTCAGAAAATCAACCATGCACAGCTCTGAACACCCCCATTCAGATGATCATTTTAGGATTAGACTATAGCAGGGACAAATTATCATTAAATAATGGTCACAAAGACCTCACGTGTATTTCCGTGCTACCTGCTCCATGGTCGGATAGTCAGGGACTAAACCATCTCCCCACCTGGTTTGCCAGGTGAGGAGGGGGCTGTGGATCCCCAGCAGGGCCCAAAACACGACCTGTCAAAGGGCGGACGAGCTTCTAGCGATCCAACGGCCACCCACACCAGTAGAAGTTGCGATCACTGTCGTGCATGACATTTTAAGGCACCGTGTCTGTTGATGTTCTCAACGATGATCATGACTACATTATGACTTTAAGGAGTGAATTTGATTATTTGATTCCTCATCCACGATATTTCTCACAATGCATTCCAGATCAAGCCTTTACATTGTGACACTGAATCGTGTAGATTTACAAGACTATACATTTGCAAAAGCCTTCTGAAATCAAAGCAGTACATTTCACAAGATTTCCACCCCAGCCCTGCCCTGCCCTGCCCACCACTTCATCTCCTCGTCCTCCATGCTGTCCTATCTTCCTCCGCACCCCTCCTTGTTTTCCCTCCTGTGCTGCTGCCCTCACTGCCCTCTCCTCTCCCCGAGCTCACTCACCCTCTCCTGCCCTTCCCTTCCCAGCCCCAACCCGTCTCCCCGTCCCTCCTCCCCAGGGTCACACAGCCATCTCCTCCACCCAGCTCCCTCCACCTCTGCTCCCTGTCTGCCCCCCTTATACCCTCCTGTCCCCCTGTACCTCCCTGTCCTCCTATCCCCCTGTCTCCATGTCTCCCTCCTGTTCCCCATGTCCCTGTCTCCATGTCCCCCTGTCTCCATATACCCCTATACACTCCTGTCCCCCTGCGTCCCCCTCCTGTTCCCGTCTCCATGTCCCCGTCTCTCTGTCCCCCTGTCCCCATGTCCCCATATACCCCTACACCCCCCCTGTCCCCATATACCCCCCCTGTCCCCATATACCCCTACACCCTCCTATTCCCGGCATCTCCCTGTCCCCAGTTCTCTCTCCCTCACCTGCTCCGCCGCCATCTTGTCTCATTCCGTAGCCCCGCCCCCGGTCTGTACCACTTGCTGGCGCTGCCCGGGGGGAGCGCGGGCGCCGGGACCTGGAGCTGGAGCTGCCCGGGGGGGGCGCGGGCGCCGGGAGCTGGAGCTGGAGCTGCCCGGGGGGGGGGGGAGCGCGGGCGCCGGGTCCTGGAGCTGGCGCGCGGGGGAGACGAGGCGGGACACACAACACAACGAGCAGCAGCTGAAAGATTATAGAGCTCCTCTAGTATCTTTACTGTAGCTTGCTATAGGATCTTTGCTGTAGACGGTGCCTCAGCCCTGCCCAACCCACACAATCTCACTTGCGGTGCCGAACCTGGCTTTCCCCACGAGATGTGACAGGGGAATGTAACTATTTGGGGCACTTTCATTTGGTTTGTACAAACGGCCACTGCCCCCAGTCCCATCTCCATCTCCAGGCGAGTTTGCACTTCCCTCCCTACAACCTACAAAACGCGAGTGGAAGCAAAACACAGCCTTGCTCCCGATGGGGTCCCAAATGAAAGTGCCCAAAATAGTTACATCCCCTGTCACATCTCGTGGAAGAAGCCAGCTTCAGCACTGCAAGTGAGATGGTGTGAGTTGGGCAGGGCTGGGACACCATCTACAGCTCCATTCAATATGATCATTGCTGATCATCGGGCCAATTTTTCCTGCATCTAGCCTGTCCAATCCTCTTAAGAATTTTCTATGTTTCTATAAGATCTCTCTTCCTTCTAAATTCCAGCGATTACAAGCCCATGTGACCCTTTCTTTCATCATATGTCAGTCCCGCCATCCCGGGAATTAACCAAGCTGCACTGCCTAGCAATGTTACAAAATTTTGAGATTTTAAAAATCAAGTCTGTAATTTATCCCATCAGATAAAGCATAAAAATAAGTTTAATTTGACACCTAATTCACTTTCATATCTCAAGTATTTAAAAAGTTATGGCCATTTTCATACTCGGAAATGAGCATCTTGTTCCCTATTGATTTTCTATGGACATAACAAAAAAGTTGTGATCGTGAACAGTCAAAAGCCCATAACTTTCTTAAAAATTAAGAGAACTGAATGAAATTTTCAGTTATCATAGATTGAAGCATTCTGAAACAAATATAAAATAATCTTACTTGGATGACCTGAAATTAAAGCATATAATTAGTTAGTTACCTAATTGTAGCTAATTTCAGACTTCAATTACTAGATCTAAACATCTATCCATTTCTTAATAAATTATTAACATTTTTAAATAGCCTAAATGTCCAAATAATATTCACAAATAATTCACAATAAAACATGATTTTTAAATCTCATTTACATTAATTTATAGACCAAATGGAAGGAATTCAGTGTTCAATTGCTGTAAATAAATGCCCATTTAAATCAGCTTTCCAGTGGGTCCCCGTGGAACGCGCTGGTTTAGAACGTTCACATTGCGGTAGATTTGTGCCTCAAATGCCGAGAAAAATACTGCGCGATATAATGGGGCCAAATTGAGCTACTCGCAATATTAAATTTTGTATAAAGGGATCTTTAGAAGCCCTTTTTAATGTAAAAATATACAACCTAACTTCTGCTATTTGCTTTATGAGACTCTGCGGTTGCTGGCGGTCGCGGGTTTAGAGATTGATTTTTAAACTACTATAACTATTATACGAGGCCTTTAAACCTAATAATAGCTTTTGCGACGGGGTCTTCCAGCGATTTTTCGTTAATAATTAACTAGGCTGAACATCTTCGATTTGAACAGCCTAGAGAAAATCGCGTTTTAAACCCGCCCCCTCTAAACGGCGCCAAAATCGCGCACACCCGTAGCGGCAGATTTTCAAAGACGCTTCAGGTACGCTTTGCAACATACCTACACTGCCTTAATAGCAATAATGTCCTTCCACAATTTACAAGACCAAAATTGCACACAATACTCCAGTTGCGGCCTCACCAGTGCACTGTACAACAGCAGTAGGACCTCCTTGCTCCCGAACTCAAATCCTCTCACAATGAAGGCTGTAGGGGTTTCGGTTCCCTTTACTCCACTTCGGGCCCCACTGCCCGAGTTATTCTCTCCCTTGTTGGAGGGTCAATCGGCCACCACTCCACTCGAGCGGTTCCCAAGAGAGAGAATACAACAATAGGGATTCCCCTGGGTTCTAGACCTCAGAATTATGGTGGGATATGATAAAAGGTTGACTTGACCAGAGCGTGCTGATGAGAGAAAACAGAAACCAAGATGGACTCAAAGCAAGTCTAAAATTTACAGGCTTTATTAAACAATGAGAAATCGAATCTCACCAACACTACATAATACGTGACTAAACTTATGCTTTAAACTAAGACTATGGAAAGAAAATTATCGGGCACGTCGTAAAACTTACTTTACACAATTTTAGAGACACCCCCTTTCTCCTTCTTCTCTCAACCTCTATCCTATTTCGGGAACTTCACCAGGTCACTGGGGTACTTACAGCTAGATCGATACAGGGTCACGAGCCGTCCAGCAGAGCAGAAAGAGAGAACGAGTTCTGGCTTGACTCCTGCTTTTTATACCCGAGTTTCTCCCTTGAAACCCCCCAGGTGGTCCTCTGGACAAAAGGGTCTTTTGATTGAATTGAATTGAATCCTTTATTTGTCATTCAGACCTTTCGGTCTGAACGAAATGCTGTTGCCTGCAGCCATACATGTAATAATAACAAAACACAATAAACACAAATTAACATCCACCACAGTGAGTTCACCAAACACCTCCTCACTGTGATGGAGGCAAAAGTCTTAGAGTTACTGTCTCTTCCCTCCTCTTCTCCCTCTGCGCCGAGGCGATACCCCACTGGGCGATGGTAAGTCAGTCCGCGGTTCAAGCTCCGCGGCCCGGGGGGTGGTCGAAGCTGCCCGCAGCTGTTGCAACGGGTGCTCCGGAAAACAGGCACCAGCCTGTGACCTGCGAGCTCCCGACATTGTCCTCCATTGGCCCGCGGCCGAGCCCCGGATCCAGGTCGCCGCCGCCAGAACGCCGCCTCAGCCGCCGTAGCACCGTCTCCGCCCCGCACCGGGCCGCCCACAAGGTAGCGTCTCAGCCCCGCACCGGGCTGCTCACACGGGAGCGCCTTCCAGCCGGTAGCCGTGCCGGCCGCACAGGAGTGTCTCAGCCCCGCACCGGGCTGCTCACACGGGAGCGCCTTCCAGCCGGGAGCCGGTCCGCCCACACGGCAGCGTCTCAGCCCCGCACCGGGCTTCTCACACGGGAGCGCCTTCCAGCCGGTAGCCGTGCCGGCCGCACAGGAGTGTCTCAGCTCCGCACCGTCCGCCCTCACCGGAGCGCCGAGTCGTGCCGCTACCCGGACGTCGCCACAGCTCGAAGACGGCCAGCCTCGCGTTGGTGAGTCCTGGCTGGCTCTACCTCCGGACCCTCGAGGTCGGCTGCAGGTTGGAGGCCGCCAGCTCCGCCATTAGGCCTCAGCGCAGACGGGGGAAGAGAAGGGGAATACGACAAAAAGTCGCATTCCCCCGAAGGGAGAGACAGAAAGCTCTGTTTCACCCTCCCCCCACACACATAACACCACCTAATAACCAAAAAATGTACTAAACTAGACAAAAAAAAACAACATAAAAAGTAAAAACAGACAGACTGCAGGCGAGCCGCAGCTGTATCACAGCGCCGCCACTTCCGGAATTATGATGATTCCCAGTTTCGATCTGGCATGAACAATAGGCTTCCGATGATAAGGGGTTTGCTGATGTCATGATCCCTCAGCCTGATCGTTATCCCATCGCCTAGATGGGCTCCCATTGTCCCGATGGATGGGTCATCCACGATGGTGATATGTTTTGCTGTTGGGCTGTTTATTCCCGTCTGCTGAGGCTCAGTTCCTTCCTTTGTGTTTCCAAGATAATCTCGTTATCTCCGTCTCAGCCTTTCCTGCTCACACCATTCGCACAGTGGTTTAATGCCCAGGCCCACAGACAGGTTCGAAGCTGGTTCTTCCTTTGTGGATTGGGGTTTTTTCCGTTGCAGCCAGCAAATCTGGTTTTAAAATGTCCATGTCCTTATCTGAGTTCTTCCATAATTTTGGAGAAATTGCCCCAATAACTTACAAAGCCTAACATGCCATTAGCTTTTTTCACTGCCTAAGTCAGTTACATTTTCTCGTACCGAGAGGTGAACCGAAGAAGGTTCCGGGATGGGCAATATTCGCTGCTGTGCCACATGGACTTCTGCCCTGGGTTTAAAACAGAAGCTGCTGTGCGGTATCGGGCACCACGGCTGTGATCCGTGCTGATACCGCTGGGCACTTGTGGTGACACAGTACGTCCCACTGCCTATATACGCCACCTGTGGAGGGACATGGTCTGCCGCCATCGCCTCCATGGTGCAGTTTATAGGCTGTGCCCCAACAGCCCTGAACCCACACTGAGGCCTAGCCTCAGCGCCCATGTGCTGGGGACACAGGATTACCTGTGCTCCCCGGCTCCGACAACCCAAAAGGTCAATGCCTGTCACAGCTTGCTCCCTCACTATGACATAGGGCGGGACCTTCCCGTAGCGAATATGCACCCCCCCCCCACGAACAACTCCCACGTTCTCCACTCGGTACAGAGGAGCTGGTCGCGCCGAGGTTCCCATCACCGGGATTCTTACGACCACTCCCATTATGGTGTGATAGGACATTCCGCAATCCACCGGTACTGGGTAGGCCTCGGAGGCCACACAAAGCTGACAAGGACTCAAAGTGCTGTTATAAGGGTGTAGCGCTGCTAGGTGCTGGTTGCTTATCCAGGAGGGGACCCGACCTTGCCTCAGGTCTTCCAGGTTGCTCCTCCCCTCCCCCAACAACCACGCACCATACAGCCCACACACCTCATTCTGTGCAACCTGATCGGACGCATTTCGGTCCTCTTTAATCAAAGCGTTTATCGTTTTTGCATGTGTCTCCAATTGAGCTTTGATTTCTTTGAGATGTAGTCATTGCCACCTCTTCGTGCAGTCCCGATCCTACCACCGCATTTCCCCCCCCCCAGAATCTTTCGTAACTGGCCCTTCAACTGATTGATCTGCAGGGCCAGTTCTACATTGTCCATGCTATTAATAATGGACGTCCCCGTGTTAAATGCTGTAAACCCGTCGTTAACCACCCCTCGTCTTTGCCTACCGGACCCCATAGTGAAATCCCCTCCCCCGCGGTACATCTCTTCTATGTCTATGTCCCCGAAATCCAGGTTGTGGAATTTCTGGAACATGTCTTTTAACAGGGCCTGATGTAATAATTCCGTCTCGCGGGGGCACCATGCGGGTAACCGCACTTCAGTCAAATACGATGGACTCCTCCATGTCCCCGCGAGGCGCCACGCACATCCGGAGGCACATCATTGCCATCATCCATACGGCGGGGCTACCCATCTGGAAAACAAAGCAAAACACCTCCTCGCCTCCACATAGCTGTCCGCCTAATAATGGCATTCGGGGTTTTGTCTTTGTCTGTTGTGGTCTACTTTTCCACAGCCCATCCCTTTGATGCAGCCGACGTTCCCGTTCTATCCGTCCCTGTACTCCCCTGTATCTATACAAAACCCTATATCTAATTACCAAACACTAACTACATCTACTCACACACAAACCAATGCTATATACAACGCCACCTGTCTCCGGGTGGCCAACTCATAACTGGTCCCCGTCACGCTGGGGCCACCCCTCTGGTGGGCCCACCCGTGCAGGCCAGAACTCCTCCTGTCGAGGGGCCTGACTGCCCCTCACCTCCCTTTGCACTACGGGGTTTCGAGATACCCCTACGTTCCCTGCAGAGACTGGGCTCCTTCCAGCTGCACTCCGTAGTGCCCTGTTTCGGCCACTCTCCTTCCCGGCCCTCCTGTGGCCGGCCCTAGCCCTAGGTTTAATCAGGGATGGGGACCACCTTACTGGGGGTTTAGTGACCCTGTTACTCCTACGTCTGACCGGGGGTTCCCACACCAGAGGTGATACCTCCATCTCCTCTGCTTCTGTTTGTTCTGCCTCTCTTAAGCAGTCTACGGTACCTGCCTGCGGAGGGCTGGAGTCAGCATCCTTCCCCGCTGCTTCCATTCCTCACCCTGGGACACAGCAGGCTACTTCAGGCTGACTACCTGTGGGCTCGCCTGGCTCCCCTACGGTTCCCACATCAACCCGGGTCTGTTCTTGATCCTGTTCCCTGACATGTACCCCTTTCTTACTTTTCCCTGCCCTTGTGGGGTCGAACAATTTACAATGGTTGATGTGGAACCATTTGACTCTACGGGGAAGCTGAATGGCATACACCATGGGACTGGCCTTGTCCACTATGTTGTATGGGCCAGCATACAAGGCTTCAAACACCCCTACCCTAGCATATCTCCTGACCATTACCTGGTCTCCCACTGCCCACTCGCATGCCTGCGAGGCTCCAGCAGTAGCTTGTTTCTTTGGTGCTGGGCCCCCATGTTTCTGGCTGCCTGCCAGTGAACCTGCCTAAGTTGTTCACATAGCCTCTTGGCGAACTTGTCCCGGTTCACTCCCCTGAGCTGTCCCTCTGTTTGGGCTGGGACCATCACGTGCATGGGCGTTCTCATGACCCGGCCCGTCATAAGCTCATGGGGAGAGTACCCCGTACTCCTGGACTGGCTGGCCCGAATCCCCATAAGGACCAGGGGTAAAACCTCCACCCATCGGTTGGGTGAGTCCCCTGTTTCCTTCCTTATCCTTTCCTTTATTGTCCGGTTCAACCGCTTTACCGGACCTGAGGACTGGGGGTGGTAGGCCACATGCCACTTGGCCTTGATGCCCAGTATTCTAAGGGTGGACTGCATGACCTGTCCTGTGAAATGGCTCCCATGACCTGACTCCACGAACTGTGGGAGTCCCCACCTGGTGAACACCTCTCGAACCAGGATTTTTGCCGTACCCATAGCGGTGGCTGTTCTGCAAGGGAAGGCCTCTACCCATTTTGAGAACACATCCACAAGGACTAAGCAGTACTTGTAATCCCCTTGAGCGGTTGGAAGGGGTCCGATGTAGTCGATTTGAATCGACTGCCATGGCCCCTCCACCCTCCTGATGTGTCCCATAGAAACCTTCCTTTTCTGGGGGTCTGGGTTGTTTGCTGCGTAAACCAGACAGCTTGCACAAAAGTTGCGAACGTCTTCCCTGAGCCCTGGCCACCATCCTGCCATCTCTACTCGCTGTCATGTGGTCTCTGGCCCGGGGTGACCTGCCCCTGGACCCTCATGGGCTAGTTTTTAAAATTCCCTTCTGTACAGGGAAGGCACTACCCATTTATCTCCCTTGAATAACATGCCTTCCTTTACTGACATGTCTTTACCCCCATACGGTCCCTCTATCTTCTCCTGCCTGCAAATGGCTGCTGAGGCAGCCTTTAAAATGGGGTCTGGACCATGGTCAGGTCCGGGGCCAAAACCACTCCTGCACTCTCCTTTTCTCGAGGCTGCTCCCTGGCTGCAGCTACCTGTCCTTCCTCATAGGGGTCCCATGCTTTCCCACTCCTGGCTCCTTCTCTGGCCAAGCGATCCGCCTTCTGATTTCCCTCGCCCCGTGGCTCCGTTTTGGAATGGGCCTTCACCTTATGGATATATCTATCCCCGCCCTTCCCTACGGCTGCTACAATCCTCTCTAATAGGGGTTTAGTGGTCAGGGGCTTCCCGTCCGATGAGGTGTACCCTCGGCGGGACCAGATGGCCAGATATTCCGTGCAGGAATTGCATGTGAACATGCTGTCTGAACATATGGTGTACGGAGTGGGGAAACGCTCGGGATGGGTCACCACATACATTACCGCCGCCAGCTTGGCCTGCTGGGCGCTTAACGTATGTGGGAGTTTAAGGGCTAGGGCTATCTCCGCCTCGGGGTTCCAGATCCCACAGCCCGTGAACCTTATGCCCTCGGACACGATACTGGACCCGTCCACGTATATTTCCCTACCCGTGGGATGTAACCCTGCTCTAAGCCCAAAGTCCACCTCCCATACCCCTTCCACCGAGCAATGGTGTGGCTCCCCTGGATACACCAAATTGGCTGCGAGCTTGGGCTCACATAGCCTCTCAACCCGTAAGGCCATTTGGGAAAGGAGAAGGGTCCAGCGAGTGATCCTCGCACTGCTAACGGTCCCATCCTTAATCCAACCGTCCAGCAGCATCTGGGTTGGAGTATGGTGGGTCAGGAGGGTGATGGGGGACATTCTTATGAAGACCTGTACCTTCTTCACTGCCCAGTATGTGGCTAGCAGGTGACGCTCACAGTTTGAATAGGACCTTTCTACCACTGTGAGGACTCTGGAGGAATACACCACTGGCCTTAACTTGCCGTGCCGTTCCTGGAGGAGCACTGCGCTCAGGCCGTCGCTGCTTGCGGCTACCTCCAGGAAAAATTCCTCCCTGTAGTCAATGGCTCCCAGAGCTGGAGCCTTTTGCAGGTCCCACTTCAAATGGACGAATGCCGACTCGCACTGCTCATCCCACTCCCACTCTACCCCTTTGCGTAGCAGCCGGAGCAGAGGTGCTGCGGTCACAGCATAGTCCTCTATAAAGTCTCGGCAGTAGCCCGTGACTCCCAGAAATGACCTTACCCCCCCCCACGTCCGTTGGGATTGGGAGTTCCTGCACTGCCTGCCTTCTTGCTGTATCGATACCCCTTTCTCCGGCCCTAAGGGTCAGTCCCAAGAATTTTACTTCTTGTAACCCTATCTGTGCCTTCTTGGGATTTACTTATAAACCGCTCTTACAGAGCAGCTCCAGCAGTTCGTTTACTAGGGGCCATGTTCCTCGCTGGTGTCCGTGAATAGCAAAATATCGTCCACATACTGGACGATCTTGTGGGGCTCACTAAATTCCTTTAAACATTCCGCCATACATTGGTGGAAAATACTGGGGCTATTGTGGAACCCTTGGGGAAGACAGTTCCACGTGTACTGCTGCCCCTTAAATGTGAAAGCAAACTTGTACTGGTCTTCCTTCCTGACCGGGATAGACCAGAAACCATTCGAGATGTCTAGCACCGTAAATACAGATGCAGACGCCGGAATTTCCCCTAATAGGTCTGCGACGGCTGCCACAGTTGGTGCGCAAGCCGGAATGTTCTTATTCAGGACCCTATAATCTACCGTGGCCCTCCAGGAATTGTCTGGCTTCCGTACGGGCCAGAGCGGTGAGTTCACGTGGGTGGCTATGGGCCTCAAAACGCCTTGCTTAACCAGTGAACTCAGGGCGACTTCTAAGTCAGCCTCCGCTTCTCGGGGAAAACTATACTGTTTCTGCGGTCGGGACATGGGATCCCCGTCTATCCTGACCTCTGTTCCTGTGACCCTTCCACAGTCGTGCTTGTGAGTAGCGAATGCGGCCAAATTTCGCTTAACATGGCCTCGATACTCTGTCGGGGTCTGCCTCACTAGGACCTCTAGATCGTACCCCTCTCTGGGCTTCACGACACACAGAGCCCCTCTCTCTGGTGCCCTCTCGATGACCATTACCTCCTTCTCTCTCTCAGCCCCTTCTCCTTCTATGCCCCAAAAACAGTGGTTCCTCAGGTCCACCAGGACCTGGTGGGCCACTATAAAGTCGGCGCCTAGTATCCCCTTTCCCTCCTGCTCCCAACTCATCAGGACGCACTTCCACTGCGCCTGGAGTGCTCCTAATTGAATGGACAAGGGAACAGAGAAAAACCCCATCTTCTCGTTTCCCGTAAAACCGACAAGACTATAGGGCACCCCACTAGATAGAGGGGATGTACGGGGATTGTCCGTGTGGACAATGGTACTGGAAGCACCTGTGTCCAGCAGGTAACTCCCGACCACATCCTGGACCTCCATCTTGACCCAGGGTCTCCCACATGGGCCATACTTTAACGGGCATAGGAATGTGGGCTGTTTCGCTGGCAGTCATAAAGGTGCCGGGGGTGCGGATACGGGCGCGCCCTGGCCTGTTGCCATGGCTACCTGCCCGGACCCTCCCGCCTTGGACTGAAAATAGGTCAATAGATCTCTTACATCTACTGTTACCGGCACTGCCGCTCCCTCCTCCGGGGCTGGGTCGGCTGTTACCGGGGTCCTATCCCCCACTGCTCTACTTAGGTTTCGGCACTCCCTCTTGTAGTGCCCGTGCTTCCCACACTCGTAGCACACCAGCCTCATCTCGGAAGAGGTCCGGCTGCCTTCCTGTTTCCACTCCCTCCTTTTGGGGGGTGCCGGTGCTATATTAACAACAAAATAGAGAGAGTACAGAGGAGATTTACTAGAATGTTGCCTGGGTTTCAGCAACTAAGTTCCAGAGAAAGGTTGAACAAGTTAGGGCTTTATTCTTTGGAGCGCAGGAGGTTAAGGGGGGACTTGATAGAGGTCTTTAAAATGATGAGAGGGATAGACAGAGTTGACGTGGATAAGCTTTTCCCACTGAGAGTAGGGAAGATTCAAACAAGGGGACATGACTTGAGAATTAAGGGACAGAAGTTTAGGGGTAACATGAGGGGGAACTTCTTTACTCAGAGAGTGGTGGCTGTGTGGAATGAGCTTCCAGTGAAGGTGGTGGAGGCAGGTTCGTTTTTATCATTTAAAAATAAATTGGATAGTTATATGGACGGGAAAGGAATGGAGGGTTATGGTGTGAGCGCAGGTATATGGGACTAGGGGAGAATACGTGTACGGCACGGACTAGAAGGGTCGAGATGGCCTGTTTCCGTGCTGTAATTGTTATATGGTTATATGGTTATATTGTGCACCTTGCCCTTGGAGGGCTTCTCCTCACTTCTCTCCCCATTGCGATACGCAAGGGTGAGCTTCCTGATCAACTCCGCCTCGTTAAGGTTTGGGTCCACTGGGTCGAACCAGTGTTCGGCCTTTGCCCTAACTCGCGGGAGGCAATTCGCCACCAGAGTCTTCAGCCAATGGGCTGTTCTCTCATCTAAATTCTGCCTATCTAAAGGCATCCCACACGCTCCCTCATACACTGCCCACAGTCTGTCTGCAAACATGTCCGGGGACTCAGCTACCTGCTGCTTCGTCTCCCCCACCCTGGCGAAAGGACTACCCTGATTCAACCCCATGGCCTCCAGAATCGCTGTCTGTGCCGCTACCCATGTTTCAGGTCTTCCCCCTTCCCTGGAGGTCATTGCCTTGCATAGGTATGAATCTAGGGTCATCAGTAGTAGCTTTACCCGTTCTACCTCATCGCAATCGTTTATGTCGGCTGCCTGCTGCACCTCCATAAAATGCAATGACGGGTCTCCCGCCCTGGTTAACCTGGGAACGTGAGCCACCATCCCCCTCAGCACGTGTGCCCCATGGGGAATGATGATATCACTCTCTATGGGCCCCCTATCTGCCTGCCCTACCGAGGGACCATATTTCCTTTGCCGTACCGGGCACATCTGCCCTACCCGGGGCTGTTGCCCCTTTACCCCCGGCTCTCCCACCATGATCGGTAACCCCACCACCTCGTGGTGTGCTACACATGGCGCGGAAGCCGCTAACTGAGGGTGCTCTCCCTCCCCTCCTTGGGCCTGTCCCTCCCCGGACAACCCGAACCCCACCTGCCGACCTGGACCTATTCCCGGCGCCTCAGGAGGCGGTCTATTCCCCTTTGCCCCTGGGGAATCATCTGCTGAGGGAAGCCCTCTGCCCCCGGGGGACCCCCCTGGACCTACCAGGTGAACCCGTCCCCTAGTCTTGGACAGAGTCTCCTCCAGCTGCGCTATCCTTGCCTGGCAAGGCCCGTGATCACAATCCCCTAGCTCGCTACGGGCCACCCTGTATGCTGCTTGGATATCTTGGAACTTTCCCTCCAGCTCCCTGTACTTCTGTGTACTCTGAGCCAGGAGTTCCTGGGCATTCCGTTCCCTCTCCTTTGCCTCTACCACCTGGCATTGGAGGAATTCCTGGGCATTTCTGTGGGACTCCCTAGCCTGCAAGATCCACTGCCTGGCTCCACTGAGTTCCTCATATAGCCCTTCCCCATCTATAGCGCTTTCCTCAGCGCTGGCCCTAGCTTCTCTCAGTTGCTCTTCCAGACTATCTACCTGTCTCTCCATTTTTGCTACCTGCTGTGATAGGCACGCTAGCCAAACTGCCTTTTCCTGCCCTTTATTATACGCTTTGCTTTCCGTCCATTGAGCAGCAGCTTCTGCAGGCTGCTGTGCTGTCAACAGTGCTATCACCCATTGTTTGGTGAGATTGATCTTTTTAAACAGATACGAGGAGATTCTCTCCTCCATCTTGCTACGTTCTCTCACCCCCTCTGGCAAGTCACATATCCCAAACCACCGAGGTCCTGCCATGGTCGCCATTCTGTAGGGGTTTCGTTTCCCTTTACTCCACTTCGGGCCCCACTGCCCGAGTTATTCTCTCCCATGTCGGAGGGTCAATCGGCCACCACTCCACTCGAGCGGTTCCCAAGAGAGAGAATACAACAATAGGGATTCCCCTGGGTTCTAGACCTCGGAATTATGGTGGGATATGATAAAAGGTTGACTTGACCAGAGCGTGCTGATGAGAGAAAACAGAAACCAAGATGGACTCAAAGCAAGTCTAAAATTTACAGGCTTTATTAAACAATGAGAAATCGAATCTCACCAACACTACATAATACGTGACTAAACTTATGCTTTAAACTAAGACTATGGAAAGAAAATTATCGGGCACGTCGTAAAACTTACTTTACACAATTTTAGAGACACCCCCTTTCCCCTTCTTCTCTCAACCTCTATCCTATTTTGGGACCTTCACCAGGTCACTGGGGTACTTACAGCTAGATCGATACAGGGTCACGAGCCGTCCAGCAGAGCAGAAAGAGAGAGAGTTCTGGCTTGACTCCTGCTTTTTATACCCGAGTTTCTCCCTTGAAACCCCCCAGGTGGTCCTCTGGACAAAAGGGTCTTTTGATGATTCCCAGTTTCGATCTGGCATGAACAATAGGCTTCGGATGATAAGGGGTTTGCTGATGTCATGATCCCTCAGCCTGATCGTTATCCCATTGCCTAGATGGGCTCCCATTGTCCCGATGGATGGGTCATCCACGATGGTGATATGTTTTGCTGTTGGGCTGTTTATTCCCGTCTGCTGAGGCTTGGTTCCTTCCTTTGTGTTTCCAAGATAATCTCGTTATCTCCGTCTCAGCCTTTCCTGCTCACACCATTCGCATAGTGGTTTAATGCCCAGGCCCACAGACAGGTTCAAAACTGGTTCTTCCTTTGTGGATTGGGGGTTTTTCCGTTGCAGCCAGCAAATCTGGTTTTAAAATGTCCATGTCCTTATCTGAGTTCTTCCATAATTTTGGAGGAATTGCCCCAATAACTTACAAAAGCTAACATGCCATTAGCTTTTTTCACTGCCTGCTTTACCTGCATGCATACTTTCAGTGACTGATGTACAAGCACACCCAGGTCTCGTTGCACCTCCCCTTCACCTAATCTGACACCATTCAGAAACCTAAAAACCTACTAATTCCCATAGCTATCTATATTACTAAAAATCTGATCTTGACCACTTCCTGTTGTTCTGTATATTGATTTTAGAAAAAACGTTGCCACTTAGGTCTGTGATTTTTGGCCATCTTACTCAAAGTCCCCCTCCGCTGCGCAGGACAAGAGGATTTTTCCCATCGATGAAAAATAAAAGAGTTATTAGTGTTTATAAAATGTTGAGATTCTCTCTCCTGAAGGCCACTCTCCTTCCGGAGGGACTATAAAACCTGGAAGTGTTGAGTGCCTCAATCAGTCTCTGCAAGATGGGGGAGCGAGAGGGTCACGTCTCTCAGTCTGAGCTGTGAATAACACTGAACACATGTTAACTAACTGTGAGTGGTTTTACTGACCTGTCAGTGCCCTTAATGTGGTTTGAAAATATAGTTTGGAAATGCTAAAGTTGTGTTGCCTTTGGTTTGGAAATGCTAAAGCTGTGTTGCCTTTGGTTTGGAAATGCTAAAGTTGTGTTACCTTTAGTTTGGAAATGCTAAAGCTGTGTTGCCTTTGGTTTGGAAATGCTAAAGCTGTGTTGCCTTTGGTTTGGAAATACTAAAGCTGTGTTGCCTTTGGTTTGGAAATGCTAAAGCTGTGTTGCCTTTCATTTGGAAATGCTAAAGCTGTGTTGCCTTTGGTTTGGAAATGCTAAAGCTGTGTTGCTTAATTAAAGTTGCCTTGCCTAATTAAAGTCGCCTTGCCTAATTAAAGTCGCCTTGCCTAATTAAAGTCACCTTGCTTTCTATATAATTAAAAGTCTAATCTTGACTAGTTCCTGTTTGCGCTTTATATTGATTTATTAAAAAACGCTACTACGTACGGCTGTGATTTTTGGCCATTTTACTCAGAGTCCCCCTCCGCTCATCAGGTACTGAGGATTTTTCCCATCGATGAAAGATAAAAGAGTTATTAGTGTTTTAAAAATGTTGAGATTCTCTCTCCTGTCAATCACGCCATGAAGGCCACGCCCCTTCTGGTGGGCGGGGGGGGAGGGACTATAAAACCCAGAGGTGTGGGCGTGGCTCAGTCTCTGCAAGATGGAGGAGGGAGAGGTCACGACTCGCTGTCTTTAGTGGCCTTGCACCCTGTTGAAATGGTATGAAACTGCGCTTGAATTTGGTGGCCTTGCACCCTGCTTGAAGTGGTAAGAAACTGCACTTGAATTTGGTGGCCTTGCACACTGCTTGAAATGGAATTTCAAGGAATAGCCACGAGTCAACTGCCAGCCCACCAGCCGTGAGTAAGTGAGCTGCCAGCACAACAGGCTTGAGTGACTGAGCCCCCCCCCCCACTGGCCACCGATATTGTAATTGGTGGAGAGGTGGAATATTGTGTTGGGGGACTAGCCCTCCCGTGTGATGCTGGGACCCAACGGGTCCCACTTAGTCTAGTCTAGGCTACATTTCTTCCCATCCTGCTTCCAGTAAAGATTCTATCACCTACTCCCAATTCCTCTGTCTACGCCGCATCTGCTCCAGGGCTGAGGTTTTCCATACTTCATCGTCAGAGATGTCCTCATTCTTTAGGAAACGGGGGTTCCCCTCTTCCATTATAGATGAGGCTCTCACTAGGGTCTCCACTATATGCACTCTTTCTCCCCCTCCCCCCATTCGCAACAAGGACAGAGTCCCCCATGTCCGCACCTTCCACCTCATCAGCCGTCGCATACAGCATATAATCCTCCAACATTTTTGCCACCTCCAAAGGGGACCACCCCCTCCCCAGGTACTTTCACTGCAACTGCAGGCGATGCAACCCCTGTCCCATTACCCCCCCCCCCCCCCCCCCCCCCCCCCCCCCCCCCACCCCCGACTCCATCCAAGGACCCAACAGTCTTTTCTGGTGAGGCAGAGGTTCACTTGCACCTCCTCCAACCTCATCTACTGTATCCGCTGTTCCAGGTGTCAAGTTCTGTACATCGACGAGACCAAGCGCAGGCTCGGCAAACGTTTCGCTGAATACGTCCGCTCAGTCCGTCTTAATGTACCTGATCTCCCAGTTACACAGCACTTCAACTCCCCCTCCAATTCCCAATCTGACCTTTCTGTCCTAGACCTCCTCCATTGTCAGAGTGAGTCCCAGCACTAATTGGAGAAACAGCACCTCATATTTCGCTTGGGTAGCTTACACCCCAGCGGTAGGAACATTGACTTCTCTAACTTCAAATAGTCCTTGCTTTCCCTCTCTCTCCATCCCCATCCCCTCCCCCTTCCCAGTTCTCCCACTTGTCTTACTGTCTCCGACTACATTCTATCTCTGTCCCGCCCACTCCCCTGACACCAGTCTGAAGAAGGGTCCCGACCTGAAAAGTCACCCATTCTTTCTCTCCAAACATGCTGCCTGTCCCACTGAGTTACTCCAGAATTTTGTGTCCACCATTAATATAATAATCTGCCTTCCTGTTCTTACCACCAAAGTGGATATCCTCACATTTATGCACGTTATACTGCATCTGCCATGCTTCTGCCCACTCACCCAACCTATCCAAGTCACCCTGCAGCCTCATAGCATCCTCCTTGCAGCTCACACTGCCACCCAGCTTTGTGCCATCCGCAAACTTAGAGATGTCACATTCCCTCATCCAAATCGTTAATATATATTTAAACAATTGGGGTACCAGCAACGAGCCTTGCTGCACCCCACTAGTCACTGCCTGCCATTCTGAAAAGGACCCGTTAATTCCTACTTTTTGCTTCCTGTCTGCCAACCAGTTCTCCATCCATGTCAATACCCTACCCCCAATAGCATGTGCTCTAATTTTGAACACTGATCTCTTGTTGAACACTGCATTTTGTTGTCTCTGTACTGTACACTGACACTGACACTGACAATGACAATTAAAGTTGAATCTGAATCTGAATCTTGTGTGGGACCTTGTCAAAGGCTTTTTGAAAGTTCAGATACATCACATCCACTGGCTCTCCCTTATCCATACTACATGTTACATCTTCCCGTCACTGCTTTCCAAATGCGCTGCTATAACCTCATTAATAATTGACTCATGCATCTTCCCCACTATCGATGTAAGGCTAACTGGTCTATAATTCCCCTCTCTCCCTCCTTTCTTAAAAAGTGGAGTTACATTGCCTACCCTCCAGTCCACAGGAACTGAAACAGTTGAGAAAACATTGGAAAATTATCACCAATGCATCCATGATTTCTAGGGCCACCTCCTTAAGTACTCTGGGATGCAGACCATCAGGCCCTGAGGATTTATCTGCCTTCAGTCCCAACAGTTTACCTAACACCATTTTCTGACTAATGTGGATTTCCTTCAGTTCCTCCCTCCCACTAGATCCTCGGTCTCCTAGTATTTCCGGAAGATTGTTTCTTTATTCCTTAGTGAAGACAGAACCAAAGTACTCATTTAACTGTCTTGCCATTTCCTTGTTTCCCATTATTGCTATTGAGGGAGTGTAACATAGGTTCACCAGGTTAATCCCGGAATGGCGGGACTGACATATGATGAAAGAATGGGTCGACTGGGCTTGTATTCATTGGAATTTAGAAGGATGAGAGGGCAAGCTTATAGAAAAATATAAAATTCTTAGAGGATTGGACAGGGTAGATGCAGGAAAAATGTTCCCGATGTTGGGGGAGTCCAGAACCAGGGGATTGCAATTTAAGAATAAGGGGTAGACTTAGATGAGGAAAACCTTTTTAACCCAGAGAGTTGAGATTCTGTGGAATTCTCTGCCACGGAAGGCAGTGGAGGCCAATTCACTGAATGTTTTCAAGAGAGAGTTAGATTTAGCTTTTCGGACTAAGGGAATCAAGAGATATGGGGCAAAAGCCAGAACTGGGTACTGATTTTGAATAATCAACCATGATCATATTGAATGGCTCGAAGGGCCGAAGGGCCTACTCCTGCACCTATTTTCAATGTTTCTATGCTTTCTGCATAATTTGAAATGTACAGACTGACAATAACTGCAGTTCATAATAATGAACACGGGAATGTTTAAATACACACTAACATCTCTATATTTCTCATGAAACTTGCTGTTCACCCTTCTACTCTGCCCTGGAGTAACCTGGAGACAATTCAATAGTAACTTTGGAATGTTGTTTAATGTACGTTTAGAATGAAAAAAAAGTGATGTGCTGTCAGGAAGGAGCTGGGAAGTGGAACTGTTTGGATTGTTTTACAAACAACCGGTATAATTATGGTGGGCCAAATGGCCTCTTCCACGTTGAAAGCAGTGGAATTGCAATTTGTTATAACACACTTCCTGATGTTAAAGGCAAAATATTTATTTTCGCTAAATGATATTTGTCTAGAGTAAAAATGTGCCTTAATGTGTAATGAGATAACAAGAGTGTGTACAAAAACAGGACGTGTATTGGAAATCTACAGACATAAAAATGTCCCGCTGAGTTACTCCAGCACTTTGTGTCTATTTTCCAGACATAAAAATGTTACCACTCATCTTAGTCGACAAATCATATAATAACTTGCTTAAACAAAATTTAGTGCATGCATTGATCAACATTCTGGGGCAATTGGACAGGGCAGATTGCGACAAGTTTGCCCGCAGTGAAGAAATAGCGTTGCTACAACTAAAAGTCAGCAGCAGCATCGCGCACGCGTGGCGTCCCTGACACCAAATCGCAATTTTTGCCCAGCCAGCCCCGTATAAAAACTGCAGCGAACTCTGGTCCAGGTGGGTTGGAGCCGAGCCGGTGCTCAAGCAGGTGTGTGAAGTGCGAGTGGGTACACCTCGGCTATGGCGGATACCTTGCGAAGGCTGGTCAACACAACGACCTGCAAACTGCTGCAGAATAAACTCGAGTCTTGGTACAAGGATTATCACGTGAGCCTTATTTTACTTTCGCCCTTTTTCCATTTGGGCAAACCAGATAACTTTACCAGAAGGTCTTTGTGTAAGGATGTGGCTTTAATAATCAGAATGTCACGATACAACGTACAGGTTCCGTTGCTCCGGGGCATCTTTTTTGCAAATTAAAATAAATCAAATGTTACGGTAGGTGCAAAACAAGCATGCGTTTTGGTGAAAATATTCAAATACTGTCCCATTTGCAATGTGAATGGTGCGCTTATTCTCGTGATTTACTAAAGTGATAACTTTTGATTTGTTGCAAACCTATTCATTTTACTATTCAATTAAATGAATTGAAAATGCAAATTGAATTTGTCGGATCTTCTACATTGTGATGTGAAATAATTGCAGAAATCTTGCAACGTAGCATGGAAATTTCCCGGGAGTTTGGTAACTAAGGACGCTCGTTGCTATGGCAATGAGCAAACCAGCTCGATGAAATTCTGCACAGTTTTTTGTTTGCATTTGTCATGATGTGTAATATGCAAAATAGAAAATCGCATTCAATTGCAGGAATGTTTCACGCATGTAATATTTTGTCCTTGGCTGATTGAATATTGGCGAACAGTACCATTTTGTCACATGTACCAATTAAGGTAAGTGTGAAATTTGAGTTACACTGGCAACAACAATTTAGTTTTGTTTCATTGTCTTTCATTTCTAAACAGAATGCAAAATCAAGAAAACAGAATTTATCTGTTTCAAATTATGAAGAATGACACGAGAAGCAATCGATTCTTTATTTAGACTTTTATTCAATCGAAAATGTGTAATTTCCAGATTAGATATTTTAAATGATTTTCAATCATTTGGAAAAGTACTTCCAACACTCATTTGGACATGCCTTTCATGGTTGAGTTGCATTCAATTGTCTTCAGTAAATGGTCACATAGGTATAGCCATTTGCTTAAAAAATGCAGTTAACAATTCTTGCTGTGTAAAATGCATGATCCATAACCTACAATGAAAAATCATGAATAACTAAACCTAAAATGTAGAGGAATCTTCACAGAAAAATAGGAACAGAATTTGGGCATTCAGCCCTTCCAACCTGCTCTGCTATTCAATATGATTATCACTGATCATGCAAATTCAGAACCCACTCCCTGCCTTCTCCCCTATTCCTCGCTCTCTTTAACACTCAGAATTACTTCAAAATTGAATATTTAATTATTTTGCTTCAGCTGCCTTCTGCAATAGTGAATTCTGCATTTTCTCTTCTGTGGGAGATTTTTCCTCATCTCAACCCTACATTGATTATCCAATATCCTCGGGTTGTAATCCCTGGTCCTTGGCTGCCTGCCATTGGGAACATCCTTTCTGCATCTAAAACACAAAGTGCTGGAAGAGCTCAAGGGGTCAGGCAGCATTTAGAGAGGGAATGGACTGACGTTGGCTTGACCTGGTGCATTGTCCATCCATTCCTTCCCCAGATGCTGCCTGATCTGCTGAGTTCCTCCACCATTTTTTGCTCAAGATTCCAGCATCTGCAGTTTCTTGTGCATCTTTTCTGCATCTCATCTGACAAGTTCTGTTCAAATGTTTGTAGCTTGCAGTGAAATAATAATAATAATAATAATAATAATAAACTTTATTACTGACTCAAGGTCCAGACAAGGGGCAACATTGCATTAAAAATGCATTGCATATCAAATATCATAAATATATATAAAATCATGGTATATCACATAAAAACATAATTTATATTTAACAAAAACCCACAATACTTAAGTTAAAAATCCAGATTAAAAGATGATCAATGTCCTACAACGAGACAACGATACCAGTGTCTCCACAACTGGGATTCGTAGTGTGTAGTGCTAACCCTTATGTTTGTCAAGGCCACAATAAGTACATTTTTAGAGTCATTTATCCTGCAAATGAATTTATACATGTGGTGTCTTAGGATAGCTTCTAAAGTACTGACTCCTGCAGCCACAAACATATTACTGGCATTACACCATCTAGGTTGCCTTAGCAGTGTTCTCATGGCATCGTTATATGCCACCTTTAGTCTCTGCATACTTGTCTTTAAATAGTTCGACCACAGGTGCGCATTGTAGAGTGGTGTGCAGTATGCACTAAATAGCGACATCTTCACCACATCTGCACACACACCAAATTTACGCAAGAGGATATTTGCCTGTACATACAGCATGCGTCGTTGCCTATAAATATCCTCATCATCTGTCATTTGTTCTGTAATAATATGCCTTAGATATTTTATCTTATTACAGACACTAAGATTGTTGTCAGACAATTTAAAAACAGGATATTTTAGGCATTTATCCTCTTTGGTTCTACAGACCATAACAGCACTCTTACTAGCATTATATTTAATGTCATGCTCCACACCATACACGGAACATATAGTAAGGAGCTGCTGGAGACCAGCGCTAGATGGACTAAAGACCACAAGATCATCTGCATATATAATATGGTTCACTAAAATATTACCAATCACGCACCCAGTGTTACAGGCTTTCAGTTGTTTAGACAGATCATCAATATATAGATTAAAAAGGACTGGGGACAAAATTCCCCCTTGTCTAACACCATTGCTAACCCCAAATGGGGCTGAGACCCTATTGCCCCATTTTATTTGCATAGTCTGGTGGGCATACCAGTAGGCCAGAATTCTAACAATGTATTCAGGCACCCCTCTTTGACTCATTTTACCAAACAGCTTTCTGTGATTAACACGGTCAAAGGCTTTGGAAGCATCAATAAAACACATAAGGGTTGAAGAGTTTTTGCCTCTATATTTGTTTACAATCTCCTTTAGGGCATATATGCATAAGTCAGTGCCATGTTTAGCTTTAAAGCCAAACTGGTTATCTGTGGAGTTAACAAACTCATTTATTCTATCCAGCAGAACTCTTTCTAAGACTTTTGACAATATGCTGGCTAAAGCTATGGGCCTGTAATTATTTAGCCTTGTAATTCTTCTAAACTGGTGATAAAAGCTTAATTAACCCAATCTCTCTTCAAATGTTAGTCCAGGAAATGCTGCACACCTTCCAAAGCTAGAATATCCTTCTTCGGATAAGGAGACCAAATCAATAACATCCCTCTGCTTGAAACATCTCACAATGAAGGTCAACATGGCATTTGCCTTCTGGCCAACCTACTGCACCTAAATTCTTACTTTCAGCAACTGGTGCAGAAGGGCACCTAGGTCTCGTTTATCTTCCCCAATCCCAATTTATTGCCATTCAGATGATAATCTACCTTTCTTTATTTTTGCCACCAAAATAGATAACTTCCCATTTATCCACTACTCCGCCATGCACCTGCCCACACTCTAACTTGTTTAAACCTGTTAGGAGCTCTGAAAATAATAAATGAATGACTTGTGTTTAATTTTTTTAAATAGTTTTTAAGCTTGCTGTGCATTGAAAACTTGTGTGGCATTGTCTTTGCTTAGCTTTACGAAGTTCAAAAGTTCCTTTGCGCCATCATGCATTGCAAAATCTACCACCGAGCTGGGAGTGAGATGCAAGAACTTCCATGAGCATTGCCCCTTTTATACCTGTTGCTACCGAAAGACATGGGTAGCTGAAGCAGGAGTAACTATTGGAGTATTTTAATGTACTGTTCAGCCTGTGTTATTCATCAGCATGCTAGTGAATTAGAAAGCAAAGGCAGAGCATTGTTCAATTCTTCAATTTCACTCCCAACTTTCACTGCACCATTATTACGCTGGACTGATCATATCTCGGGCCAAATACCAGCTAGTGGCTAGAGGCCAGCAGGTTATGGCCACAAGCCAGACATGAGGAATTTACAAATTGGCTCCTTCATAGTAGGGATTTGTGGCATGATAAACAGGCTTCTAGATGTGGATGCCATTCCATCATACAGCATTTGCACTCTGGTCACCTGCAGATTATTAGCACCATTTTTTTTTTCCAACCTGAGCACTGCAGAGCATTGATGCGAGCAGTTCGATATCCTCAACAGGGCAAGCTGGGTAGCGCAACAAAAAACTGTTGCAAGGGCTACTCACTCATCATCTCGGTGATTGTTTGCCCCTATTTCCCCAACACTTCCATATATTAAATTTTTGTGGTCGAGCCATTCTCCATTTCTGTAATTTTTAATGGATTTTGTTTATTTAATCCTGTCAGCAGTGGTGGGCGAGGCAGATGCTATAGTGGTATTTAAGAGGCTTTTGGACAGGCGCATGGATATGGAAGGATTGTGGATCACATGCAGGCAGTGGAGCTTAGTTTAACTTGGCATCATGTTTGCCGTGGATATTGTGGGCTGAAGGTTGTGTTTCTGTGCTGTATTGTTCTATGTCTGTTTGTGAGTGTAAGGGAAGTCCACGACTATCCCGTCTGTTGACAGCTGGTCAGGTAGAAGACATTTTAGGGGACTCTGAGGTCGTAGAGTCTGAAGAAGGGTTTTGGCTCGAAACGTTGCCTATTTCCTTCGCTCCATAGATGTTGCTGCACCCGCTGAGTTTCTCCAACATTTTTTTGTACCTTAGGGGACTGTGACTTGTCTTTAGGGGACCGCCAACCAGGAGACCAATTTACTGTTGCACATGGGTGCAGGTAGGGGATTAACATGAGCAGGCTGATCACTGAAGCAGACAGAATGGGAACCTACTGTGTACCGCTGTGATTGCTGGAAGCGTGCAGAAGGTTATAGGGAAGCACCTGAGCAGTTCAGTGGACAGATGGTAGACCTGCTGCCTCACAGTTCATGTAACACCTGGTTCCACTCTGGTGCTGTCTGTGTGGAGTTTGCATGCTCTCCCCTGGGACCGGATGAGTTTTCTTTGGGCTGCCCCATTATCCTCCCACATCACAATGATGTGTGTGAGTTGGTAGGTTAATTGGTCACTGGAAATTGTTTGTTAAATGGATGGTAGAATCTGGTGGGAGTCTATGGGGATGAGGGGGGGATAAAATGGATTAGCATAGAATTTGCCTGAGTGGAGCTTGAAGGTCAGCATAGATTTAATGTCTGTTTCAATGCCCTTCCACCCACCCCCCCCCCCCCCCTCTTCCCCGTCTCCCTCTCCTTAAAACCCTAGTGAAGAGAAGCCTGAAAAATGCATCCTACTGGATTATGTGAGGATTCTGATCTGTTTTTTTTTTTCCCTTTGCCCAATTCCTAGATCAACTCGTGTGATCAGAACTTGAATCGATGCTGTGAACTTATTGAGCTGACCTCAAAGGTGCAAGGTGAACTCTTCACCATCCTCAGCCTTGCAGCAAGCGAAGGTATTGGGTTGGATAGCTCCACGTTTCACACCTTGCTTTCACTGGTCACCTTTTAAAGATCAAATCCACTTCACAATCACTTCCTTTACTTGGAGGGCAAACATCATGTTTCATTTCTTGTCTGGTCAGGGTCAAGGATTTATTTTGGAGGAAGGAGGCCACCTCGTATAAAAAATCTAAAAAGAATCCATATTGAAATAACCTGGGAAAGTTACCTGATGAGGCAAAACCGCAGCGTTAACCTGCACTCGGGCCTTTTTTCTCCTCCAAACTGATAAAAATAATATTTTTTTGTTTCCACACCTTTGGTCCCAGACCGTCGATTTAATGTTGAGAAGCTGGATGGAAGTGGCTGAGAACAGACTCGTGCATGAGACTAGACCTGCAAGCTTTATTGAAACATTCTGGTTCTTGAATCAGGAGTGTTATGAAGATAGACTGTTGGAGTAACTCAGCGGAACAGGCGGCTTCTCTGGAGAGAAGGAATGGGTGACGTTTCGGGTCGAGATTCAAAACATCACCTTTTCCTTCTCTCCAGAGATACTGCCTGTCCCACTGAGTTACTCCAGCTTTTTGTGTCTATCTTCAGTTTAAACCAGCATCTGCAGTTCCTTCTTACACATGAAGCCTCTTTAATTTCTTTTTGAGCTTTGCACGTACTGCAGTATTATTTTCTATGGAAATGAATGATCCACAGAATAGCAAGCAAGTTATTGGAGTAGATATCCCATCCAATATTTTAAATGAACAGGAATTTGGCCAGATTTCCTGATGTGTGGAATCCTCCCAGCCTGCTTACAGTGGTCTCATCTGCACAGCAAGACCAGGCAACTATGTGACACTTTTTCAAGATGACGTTTAGTCTTTTTTTTTTTTTTTTTTTTAAATAGTACCTTGCAGCAATACTAGCTTTGGATTGCGAACCTTGAGTTCTGAATTTATACCCAGTTTACTCTGATTGCATTTAAAGGAGAAAGTGTCTGAATGTAGTCAACTTTCCTGTTTTTATGGGTGACTATTTCATTGCGCTTTCATGACATGAATTTCATGACATAAATTTGCCCTTGACACATTTCTCCATTGAGCCCTGAATTAGTTTTATTCACTGGGCATTGAGTGGAGTTTTAGCCTTTAGTTGACTTTAAGGTAGCTTGTTTAATTTTACTTCTGAATCAACTTGAGAAAATGAGGATCAGGATGTTGCAGGTCATGTATGATGTGGGACATCTTTCTTTCTAAAGACTTGTTCCATGCTACTTCATACAGATGAGTGGCACTTAAATTGTTACGATAATGTAGGGTAGGGTAGACTATTTTTGGTCATCCTGCTCTAGGAAGGACGTCATCAAACTGGAAAGAGTGCAGGGAAGATTTGCCAGGACACGGGAGTCTGAGCTATAGAGAATGGTTGGGCAGGGGAAAATGGAGCAGTGGATAGAGCTGATGTTTCACGGACTCGGAGTGCCAGAGACTCGGATCCAATCCGGACATTGGTTACTGTCTATGTGAAACTTGCACGTTCGCCTTGTGAGTGCATGGGCTTCCTGCGGGTCCTCTGGTTTCCTCCCACATCCCAAAGGTGCGCTGTTTGTAGGTTAATTGGCCTCTGTAAATTACCCTCAGTGTGCAGTTAGCAAATGCAAAAGTGAGATAACATGGAACTAGTGTGAACAGATGATCGGTGGTCAGCATGGACTGGTTGGACCATAGAGTCTGTTTCCATGCTGTATCTTTCAATCAAAAGCCAGGACTTTATTCCTTGGAGTGCAGGAGACTGAGGTTTGATCTTGTACAAGTGTATACAATCATGAGGGGACTAGACAGGGTGAATGCAGAGTGTCTTTTCCCCAGGGTAGGTGAATAAAGACCTAGAGGACATACGTTTAAGACGAGACGGTCAAGAGGATATAGGAATCTGAGGGACAACTTTTAACTGAGAGGGTGGGAGGTATATCGGACAAGCTGGCAGAGTAGGTAATTGAGGCAGGTACTATAACAGCATTTAAAAGACACATTGACAAGTATATGGATAGGAAAGGTTTAGAGGGAGATGGGCCCAACACAGGCTAATGGAACTAGCTTAGATGGGGACATTTTGCTCACCTGAAATCCCATAGAAATTAAACTACGGATTTTTTTCAGGGAGATGTGTAATTGAAGGATCTTATTAATTTGAAGGAAACAAGATATGATCTTACAGACTGAACAAGTTCATGGAAATAGGTTTTTCTGACACTTTTGGAGCACATCATTGTGCACTGGAACACGCTTATTGCTTTTTGTTTTGATTCTCTTTGGTGATATTTCTGAGGCAATGAACGATGTCAGTCAGACTTCATGCCTATTAGTCACGTTTGATGTAAAAAGGCACTGATCTTTTTGGGATTGAAGCTGCCATTTTTGTTTTTAAATAAATAGGCAAAGGCAGGTCTTTTAAAACCAGGCAATAAATGCAGCAAATTGCATCAAACATATCAAAGGCTCGCAGTGAAATGAAATCCGATAATAATCTTCTTTACGTTTTTTTAAAATAGGTGGTGTTTATTGTGGCATTGATACCATCAAGTCCCGCTTCCTGCCGTGGCTAGGATCTAACTTTACAGTCATTACCCCAGGGGTGACCTCTGACACCAGCTTTACCCTCCTGCAGGTAGGTGAAAGATGGAAATCCTTGCTGGTCATGTGTCCGCGAACCCAATTTCAGCAATAAAACAGAAATTGTTATTGCATAATCGTTTGTAGCCCCCCCCCCCCCCCCCCCCCCATGACTGACCATGGGTGATGCATCCTAGCTGTTGGCTGCTTGCTCCAAACCTCGGCTGGAGCAAACAGGTGATGTGTGGTCGGATGCAAGAAGCCTGGGCGATGTCATATGGAGGACAGGCTGTTGCCCATGCGGCACGTTCCCCCCCCCCCCCCTCTCCACGTCGCAAAGGAACAGCAGGGCCGTTACAGTTTGGCACCAGCGCTGTCGCAGGAGCTGCCAGAGAGAGGTTGTGGACAACCTCGATGTACATATGATGTACATTCTCAAAATAATCGGGGGCTCCGACTCCGGATTTTCTTGAGGTTTACTCCTGGAGCCTTTTCCATGACTGGATATAGCCACAAGGCAGAGGAGGTTTTAAATCAGAGTTTTCCCTCTCGTAAATGGACTGCTTTCCCAGGCTGACGAGCCCCATCTGCCCGAGACCCATGGGGGCGGGAGCATCTACCTTCCCGTGCAGGTCTATAGCACCTGCCCACTGCATAATATTCATTAGATTATCATTACATTTTTATTTCCTTTTCTCGCAGTTACTGTATGTATAATATGTTAACCCAGCGACAAGGGAAACTGAGCATCGGAAATCTGCATAACCCAGCCAGCTACGATCCTTAAAGAAACGTGACTAAGTAATAAACACAGGGTTCCGTTTTAGTGGTTGTATTGGGTTTTAATCAAATCAAATGCATAATGAATGCAAAAGAAAGATTAGATGAAGCAAATAATAAAGTTATCATTAATTTTGACTTCTGAAAACGAACAAAATTCCATGACTGTAATAGTTTATGTTTAGTGGTAGATTAATTTCCAGTAACTAACAGTTTATCACATTATTAAAAAGGTGCTGTACTAATTATCTGTAAAGTTTCAGATGGGGGGGGGGGGGATAACCTTGTAAACCTACACTGCACTCCCTCAATAGCAAGAATGTCCCTCCTCAAATTAGGGGACACAAACTGCACACAATACTCCAGGTATGGTCTCACTAGGGCCCTATACAACTGCAGAAGGACTTCTTTGCTCCTATACTCAACTCCTCTTGTTATAAAGGCCAACATGCCATTCGCTTTCTTCACTGCCTACTGTACCTGCATGCTTACTTTCATTGACTGATGAACAAGGACTCCCAGATCCCATTGTACTTCCCATTTTCCCAACTTGATACCAAGTGAGAAAGAATAAGAGCTTGTGTTCTTATGTTTAGAAGATTGAGAGGTAGTGCCATTGAAATGCTTAATATATTTATGGAGCCTGATAGGGTAGAAGTGGATTTGATGTTTCCCTTGGCTATGATGTACATTCTCAAAATAATCGGCTAGGCTTTCAGTGCTGAGCTGAAAATGTACTTCTTTGCTCAGAGTTTATTGAATATTTGGAATTCTGTATCTGTGGTGGCTCTGTTGCTGAGTACATTCAAGGTGGACTTTGAAAAACATTAAAGGGATTAAACATGGATAGGACGTTTGGAGGGATATGGACCAAGTGCAGGCAAGTGGGACTGGTGTAGCTGGGACATTGTTGGCCGGTGTGGGCAAGTTGGGCCGAAGGACCTGTTTCCACACTGTATCACTCTATGACTCTATATAGTATTGGTTTATTATTGTCACAAGCACTGAGATGCATGTGAAAATTTGCACACTATCAAGGAAAATCGTGCTGGACATGAGTATAAAGTCGTGCAAAAGAGAAAGAGTGCAAAAAATGTTGCTCCAGCTACAGAGACAGTACGTTGGGACTACACCCTTAGCATATGAAATTCCGTTCAAGAGCCTGATGATGGCGGGGTAAAAGCTGTTCTTGAATCTGGTGTTATAAACTTTCAAGTGTTTCTCTTCTGTCTGAGGACGGGAGAAGAGGGAATGATCGGATGTGTGAGATTTTTGATTATTTTAGCTGCTTTCCTGAGACAGCAGGATATGTAGTTGACAGAGGGAGGTGAGTTCGAAACATAGAAAATAGGTGCAGGAGTAGGCCATTCGGCCCTTCGAGCCTGCACCGCCATTCAATATGATCATGGCTGATCATCCAACTCAGTATCCTGTACCTGCTTTCTCTCCATACCCCCTGATCCCTTTAGCCACAAGGGCCACATCTAACTCCCTCTTAAATATAGCCAATGAACTGGCCTCGACTACATTCTGTGGCAGAGAATTCCAGAGATTCACCACTCTCTGTGTAAAAAATGTTTTTCTCGTCTCAGTCCTAAAAGATTTCCCCTTTATCCTTAAACTGTGACCCCTTGTTCTGGACTTCCCCAACATCGGGAACAATCTTCCTGCGTCTAGCCTGTCCAACCCCTTGAGAATTTTGTAAGTTTCTATAAGATCCCCCCTCAATCTTCTAAATTCTAGCGAGTAAACATAGAAAATAGGTGCAGGTGTAGGCCATTCGGCCCTTCGAGCCTGCACCGCCATTCAATATGATCATGGCTGATCATCCAACACGGTATCCTGTACCTGCCTTCTCTCCATACCCCCTGATCCCTTTAGCCACAAGGGCCACATCTAACTCCCTCTTAAATATAGCCAACGAACTGGCCTCAACTACCTTCTGTGGCAGAGAATTCCAGAGATTCACTAAAAGCCGAGTCTATCCAGTCTTTCTTCATATGAAAGTCCTGACATCCCAGGAATCAGTCTGGTCTGGTCTGAATCAGTCTGGTCTGAGTTGGGGCTGGTTTGTGGAATGGGCTGGTCTGCATTTGCACCTCTTGTTCTAGGGTAGAGCTGTGCCATTCCAAGCTGTGATGCAGCCCATTGGATGCTTTCTGTGGTGAGATCTGTTGAGATTGGTAAGAGTCATTGAAGACGTGCTGAATTTCCTCCCACTTCTGATGAAATGGAGGTATGGATGTGCTTTCTTAGCCTTAGAGTCAATGTAGTTGGATGAGTAATACCTGCATCTAGAAACATAAAGCTCCACTGCGGCACAGGACTTGACGGCCTGAGCTATGTTGAGTGGTTGAACAGGCTAAGACTTTATTCTGTGGAGTGCAGGTGGATGAGGGGTGATCTTGTAGAGGTGTATAAGATCATGAGAGAAATTGATAGGGCAAATGCACAGTTTTTTTTTAACCCAGATTACAGGAATCAAGAACCAAAGGACATCTGTTTAAGATGAGGGGAAAAAGATTCAATGGAACCTAAGGGGTAACATTTTTACACAATGGGTGGCGGGTATATGGAAGGAGCTGTTAGAGTTGAAGCGGGTACTATCACCACGTTTGACAAATACATTTGGGCAGGTAAATGGTTAGGATAGATTTGGAGAGACATGGGCTGAACACAGGCAGGAGGGACTACTGTAAATGGGGCATGTTGGTCGGTGTGGGCAAGTTGGGCCAAAGGAGATGTTTCCACAGTCTGACTCTTTCAACACCATTGCTACAGAGTAGGCATGTCTTTCATGCCGCTTCCTGAAGTTGATGCCCAGCTCCATTATCATGCTGATGCTCTATCTCCTTCTTGTCCTCCACCTCAACATTGTTTGTGATCCGGCCTTCTACAGTGCTGTCATCTGCACCGTTTTAAATTGAGTTAGCAGTACTTGGCTGCACAATTGCGAGTGTAGGGAGTATAGTAAAGGGCTGAGACACAGCCTTGTAGTGCACTGGTGTTAACAATGTTTGTGGAGGAAGTTTTGCCACTTGTCCTTGCTGATGGCAGGCATCCAGTTGCAGTGGAGGTGTTGAGTCCATGGAATAGGATTTTCGAGATGAATATTGAAGGTGGAGCAAGCGTCAATAAATAGGAGTCGGGCGTAGATGTCCTCGCCCATCCCTGGAATATCTGAGTAATGTAGGACCATGGAGATGGCATCTGTTGATTGTAAATGAACTGCAGTGGATCAAGGCTGTCTGGCAGGTTGGAGTCAACGTAAGTCGTGACCAACCTCTCAAAGCACTTCATGATGATGGATGTCAGAACCTTTGGACCGTAGCCATTGAGGCATGCTACCTTGCTTCCGGTTGTCATCAGAATGATAAGGTCTTGTTAAAGCAAGTACTCCTTGGACTGGAGTAGAGGGAGTTAAAGATGTTGGTGAATATTTCCGCCAGCTGGTCTGCCCAGGTCTGTGGTTAACCCGGGGCCACCATCCGGGCCAGTTGCTCTCCTGGTTACTCACCGAAAGGCTGAGCTGACGTCTGCAATGTTGACTGTGTACAGGTGCACCCAGTGCTGTGGAGTTGGTGCCGGACTCTAGCGCTGATGAATGCTGGAGCAAGCATGAGGAGACAAATGGCACTAGTGATTAGGGTTGCCAACTGTCCCGTATTAGCCGGGACATCCCGTATGTTGGTTTGTCTCGTACGGGACCGCACTTGTCCACTATTTGACTGCTACTACGGGGCGAGGGGACTGTCGGGTCGGAGCGCCGTGTCTGGCCCAGCCTCACCCGTCCTGAAGTAGTGCAGCCCATGGAGTGCAGCAGCAGCAGCAGCGCCTTGCCCGTGGCCCCGTCGGTCGGCAGCCCGGCCAGCTGTGCGATCTTCGGACCTTCACTTGCCGCTGACATCACCACCCCTCCTTCTCATGGCCGATCATCGGTTCATGAGTTGGATGGGGTGCTGGACTTTGCACGCAACATTGCGCGCATAGTCCGGCGTCCGGGCCAAAACACCTCAGCTGGCCAGCCGGCTGGACTTTGTGTGCTGTCCAGCACCCGGGTCAACTCATCATTCACCCAGCCATGGCTGAGTCAGTTAACGAATTGCCGTCAGGAATTTGTCCCCTATTTTGACCTTTTGTCCCTTATTGTGGAGTGAGAAAGTTGACAACCCTACTTGTGATTCTATTTTCATTTGTTCTATCTCTTACTCGAAAGCAGACTTACGTCAAAATCAAAACATTGCTCAATTGGTGTTTATCTGCATAATGAGATGTTTCACGTTCATTATCGATTGCACTTCATGCCCGTCCCTTTGTACAAATAACATGTTTGTTTATTCAATTGGCACTATTATATGCATTTACTTAAATCTGGGTAGAAGATTGTTTCTCGTGCATTCTAGCAGCAATATGTTGAAAGGACTCCCTCTGGAACATAAATAGGTGGAACTCCAAACGTGTTCGGAATTGCATAAGTTTTGTCTGGATTGGACCGGGCATGGGATGGGAACTCTTAACACTGCCTATTCCCACACTTCTGTTCTCTGAGAGAATTGATGTGTAATAGGCAGCAACAGCCAGCAGCAAATGGAGATTGGAGGTGCCATGGCGGTATGGGGGAGAGTGCGGGAGATAATGTTTTTAAAAACAATAATAAATGCAGTCCCTTTCTTAAAAAGAAAAACCTGAAGGCGATTCTGAACACCCTTCTGCCAGGCAACTCATTACAGACCACAGTATGTTGACACCACAGAACTAGTTGATCTAGTCGGCAACTGATACTATACAAGGAAGAGGGCCTATTCTTAACACTACTATATTTAGCAGGCTGAGTTATAAAGGTTACAAATAGGTACCCACCCCCTCCAGCCCTGCCCTGCATTTGTCCAAATGTGCATCTTCATGCAATTTTACCCTCTATACTTTTCACAAGCAGATTCCATTGAGTAAATTACCTTGATGTTCAGGGCATCTGTTTTGCTCTCTTGATTTTCCAGTATGATATTGAGATGCCAGTTATCTGATTAATGGCAGCAATGGTACTGCGGGACATGGGTGACCTGGAAGACTAAATTGGCAGCTAAATCAAACAATAAATGAGAAAACAAAATATTCAGGCTCTGATTATTTGTTGCATAACCCATTGCTCATCCTAAACATCAGCTCTCGATATCATTGTGTTTCTATTTCATCTGATATAAGACACCATAGAACTTAGTTTGTTGACAGTCATCTTTCTTGTGTACTAATACAATTTAGGAGGAATCAATGCTCCAATGCTGATTAGTACTCCTGATGATAGACACAATGTGCTGGAGTAACTCTGTGGGTCAGGCAGCATCTCTGGAGAAAAAGGATGGGTGATGTTTTAGGTTGGGACTTCAGTACTCTTGTATCTATGATCAACATGTGAGAAAGAATATTAATTTTGAACATATATGTAGGATTTTTTACTGGATTTTGTAGCTCCCAGTGTGAAACTGTAAACAAAGAGATTTTAACAATGGTGTAAAATTTACAAGCTATAAACTTCCATCCATTCAGTCTTGCATCTTTTTTTCTTTTCAACGTTGACTTATCTTATGTAATTGGCCATAATTCTGATTGTGCTTGTTCAAGTACTCGTATATGGGATAATATTTCTGGTGCTTACTTAATGGTACTGTCTTCCAGGAATCTGCTGAGAAAGACCGGAAACTGTGGGAGCTGACAACAGTCCATGATAAGGAAATACTGGAGCTGGAGACTGAATTGAACACCACACGTCGCCACCTGGGGGCAGTCAAGCAGGAGTACGAAATCTAACCTAAAACGTTATTTATCTATCTGCCATCAAAATAATCTTTAATCATTGATTATCCTGCTTTACTTTTTCGGAAGTAAGAATTTGTGTGTTGCATAAGGTGAAAGTAAATCCAAAGGGTTTCTACAGCTATATTAATAGCAAAAGGATAACAAGGGATAAAATTGGTCCATTAGAGAGTCAGAGTGGACAGCTATCTGCAGAGCCAAAAGAGATGGGGGAGATATTGAACAATTTATTTTCTTCGGTATTCACCAAGGAGAAGGATATTGAATTATGTGAGGTAAGGGAAACAAGTAGGGTAGCTATGGAAACTATGAGGATCAAAGAAGAGGAAGTACTGACAATTTTGAAAAATATAAAAGTGGATAAGTCTCCAGGTCCTGACACGATATTCCCTAGGACATTGAGGGAAGAGTGTAGAAATAGCAGGGGCTATGACAGAAATGTTTCAAATGTCATTAGAAACGGGAATGGTGCCGGAGGATTGGCGTACTGCGCATGTTGTTCCATTGTTTAAAAAGGGTTCTAAGAGTAAACGTAGCAATGTTAAGTCATGTTAGTTTGACGTCAGTGGTGGGCAAATTAATGAAAAGGATACTTGGAGATAATATATATATAATCATTTGGATAAACGGGGTCTGATTAGGAACAGTCAACATGGATTTGTGCCTGGAAGGTCATGTTTGACTAATCTTCTTAAATCTTTTGAAGAGGTTACTAGGGAAATTGATGAGGGTAAAGTGGTGGATGTTGTCTATATGTACTTCAGTAAGACATTTGACAAGGTTCCAAATGGAAGGTTGGTTAAGAAGGTTCAATTGTTGGGTATTAATAGTGGAGTAGCAAGATGAATTCAACAGTGGCTGAATGGGAGATACCAGAGAGTAATGGTGGATAACTGTTGTCAGATTGGAGGCCGGTGACTAGTGGGGTGCCCCCGGGATCTGTGTTGGGTCCATTGTTTTTTGTCATATACATCAATGATCTGGATGATGGTGTGGTAAATTGGGTTAGTAAGTATGCAGATGATACTAAGATGGGTGGTGTTGTGGATAATGAAGTAGATTTTCAAAGTCTACAGAGAGATTTAGGCCATTTGGAAGAGTGGGCTGAAAGATGGCAGATGGAGTTTAATGCTGATAAGTGTGAGGTGCTACATCTTGGCAGGACAAATCAAAATAGGACGTACATGGTAAATGGTAGCGAATTGAGGAATGTAATTGAACAGAGGGATCTAGGAATAACTGTGCATAGTTCCCTGAAGATGGAATCTCATATAGATAGGGTGGTAAAGAAAGCTTTTGGTATGCTGGCCTTTATAAATCAGAACATTGAGTATAGAAGTTGAGATGTAATGTTAAAATTGTACAAGGCATTGGTGAGGCCAATTCTGGAGTATGGTGTACAATTTTGGTCGCCAAATTATAGGCAAGATGTCAACAAAATAGAGCGAGTACAGAGGAGATTTACTAGAATGTTGCCTGGGTTTCAGCACCTAAGTTACAGAGAAATGTTGAACAAGTTAGGTCTTTATTCTTTGGAGCGCAGAGGATTAAGGGGGGGAACGATAGAAGTCTTTAAAATGATGAGAGGGATGGACAGAGTTGACATGGATAAGCTTTTTTCCATTGAGAGTAGGGAAGATTCAAACAAGAGGACATGATTTGAGAATTAAGGGACAAAAGTTTAGGGGTAACATGAGGGGGAACTTCTTTACTCGGAGAGTGGTAGCTGTGTGGAATGAGCTTCCAGTGGAAGTGGTGGAGGCAGGTTCGATTTTATCATTTAAAAATAAATTGGATAGGTATATGGACGGGAAAGGAATGGAGGGTTATGGGTCTGAGTGCAGGTAGATGGGACTAGGTGTTCGGCATGGACGAGAAAGGCCGAGATGGCCTGTTTCCGTGCTGTCATTGTTATATGGTTATTTGACAATAGTGGTGTGAAAATAGAACAAAAATCAGTGGGTTGAACTTCTGAGACCAGCACTTGTCTATTATACGTTTAAGAAGGAACTGCAGATGCTGGAAAATCGAAGGTAGACAAAAATGCTGGAGAAATGGCTTCTCCAGCATTTTTGTCTAATTTGTCTATTATACCCTTGTACAGGTGACCAATGGAGGATGTCTGTCAAAGCAATCTGACCTGATTTATTGGACGATGTACTTTGAATCTGTCTTCACTAAGGAGGACACAAACAATCTTCCTGATATAGAAGTGGCCAGAGGCTCTGGGGTGACTGAGGAACTGAAGGAAATCCACATTAGGCAGGAAATGGTGTTGGATAGACTGATGGGACTGAAGGCTGATAAATCCCCAGGGCCTGATGGTCTGCATCCCAGGGTACTTAAGGAAGTGGCTCTAGAAATCGTGGATGCATTGGTGATAATTTTCCAATGTTCTATAGATTCAGGATCAGTTCCTGTGGATTGGAGGGTAGCTAATGTTATCCCACTTTTTTAAGAAAGGCGGGAGAGAGAAAACAGGGAATTATAGACTAGTTAGCCTTACATCGGTGGTGGGGAAGATGCTGGAGTCAATTATAAAAATGAGATAGCCGCACATTTGGATAGCAGTAACAGGATCGGTCCGAGTCAGCATGGATTTACGATGGGGAAATCATGCTTGACTAATCTTCTGGAATTTTTTGAAGATGTAACTAGGAAAATGGACAAGGGAGAGCCAATGGATGTAATGTATCTGGACTTTCAGAAAGCATTTGATAAGGTCCCACATAGGAGATAGTGGGCAAAATTATGGCACATGGTATTGGGGGTAGAGTGCTGACATGGATAGAGAAGTGGTTGGCAGACAGGAAACAAATAGTAGGGATTAACTGGTCCCTTTCAGAATGGCAGGCAGTGACTAATGGGGTACCGCAAGGCTCGGTGCTGGGACCGCAGCTATTTACAATATACATCAATGATTTGGATGAAGGGATTCAAAGTAACATTAGCAAATTTGCAGATGACACAAAGCGGGGTGGCAGTGTGAACTGTGAGGAGGATGCTATGAGAATGCAGGGTGACTTGGACAGGTTAGAGGAGTGGGCAGATGCATGGCTGATGAAGTTTAATGCGGATAAATGTGAGGTTATCCACTTTGGTAGCAAAAACAGGAAGGCAGATTATATCTAAATGGCGTCAAGTTGGGGAAAAGGGGAAGTACAACGGGATCTGGGGGTCCTTGTTCATCAGTCTATGAAAGTAAGCATGCAGGTACAGCAGCCAGTGAAGAAAGTGAATGGCATGTTGGCCTTTATAACAAGAGGAATCGAATATAGGAGCAAAGAGGTCCATCTGCAGTTGTACAAAGCCCTAGAGAGACCACACCTGGAGTATTGTGTGCAGTTTTGGTCCCCTCATTTGAGGAAGGACATTCTTGCTATTGAGGGAGTGCAGCGTAGGTTTACAAGGTTAATTCCCGGGATGGCGGGACTGTCCTATGCTGAGAGAATGGAGCAGCTGGACGTACACTCTGGAGTTTAAAAGGATGAGGGGGTATCTCATTGAAACATATAAGATTGTTACGCTAGAGGCAGGAAACATGTTCCCGATGTTGGGCGAGTCCAGAACCAGGGGCCACAGTTTAAGAATAAGGAGTAACCCATTTAGAACGGAGATGAGGAAACACTTTTTCTCACAGAGAGTGGTGAGTCTGTGGAATTCTCTGCCTCGGAGGGCAGTGGAGGCAGGTTCTCTGGATGCTTTCAAGAGAGAGCTAGATAGGGCTCTTAAAAATAGCAGTCAGGGGATATGGGGAGAAGGCAGGAACGGGGTACTGATTGGGGATGATCAGCCATGATCGCATTGAATGGCGGTGCTGGCTCAAAGGGCCGAATGGCCTACTCCTGCACCTATTGTCTATTGATGCTGCAAAGGGGCATTTGTACGGGACATGATATCGTCCCAAGTGCAACTCTTGAGGAACTCTGGCAATAAAAGGTGAATTGTGACTAGGCGTGCATGGTTGACTCTTTGGAGTAGTGTAATTTGACCAAGAAATGTTTGCAATTTGCTCCATGCTGGAAGTAAGCACTTCATACTTTATTTGCAAAGCAAACAAATTTCGACCAAGTGCACAAAGCCCATATCCCTCCATTCCCTGCATATCCATATGCCTATCCAAAAATCTTAAAATGCCATTAATGTATTTGCTTCAACCCCTACAGTCACCCACTGTGTTTATATTTTAAAAAATCAAAAAAAAAATCTGCCCTGCAGACCTCCTTTAAACTTTGCCCCTCTCACCTTGAAGCTAAGAATTGAGCACAATGCGTCTGTTCACAATAGGTCTGCCAGCACTGTGGCGATTTTGAGCAAAACACAAAATGCTGGAGTAACGTAGTGGGTCAGGCAGCATTTGCGGGAGGGAATGCACAGGCGATGTTTTGGTTTGGGAATCTTCATCAGATTGATTGTAATTGGGGGGGAGGGATTTTGTTGTGTTGGTCTGGAAGAGTGGGTCATTGTTGGTCTTTGTGCTCCAGGTTAGCAGAAGCTCATCTGGAACTGGACGATACTCAGAACAAATCAGTTGTGACATTCCAAGTGACGGAGGATGAAATAATAAGACTGAGAACCGAGTGAGTGTCGAGTCTTTAAATAATCTTTCTTGCAAACACCAACTGGCAAGTGGGAGGGGTCTGACATTTGACTGATATTGGCATGAAGTCTTGGGTCCAAGCCCAGTTTGGAATTGTTCTCCGTGACTGTGCTGACATGAGATGAAAGACTAATCACTATTTATTTGTATCCCTTTTCTGATCACAGCAACATGTCTGGACACGATAAACTTGTGACATGAACAGCACATGTAATAACAGTTCCATAGGAGAAGAAATAGGTCATTCAGCCCATCGTGCCTGCCCTGCCATTCAATCATGGATGGTCTATTTGTCCCTCCCAACCCTATTATCCTGTCTTCTCCCCATAACCCTTGTCCCCCTTCCTAATCAATGACTTCTTCATTTTAACTTTTAACATTCCAAACTCTTAACTTGGAATGAAGACTTGTATGCAAAGCTATATCTTTGTGGGAAAATAGGGAAACTATTGTAGGTGTTAGTTGGGGGTAGGTTCTACAACCCAGTTCATTGTTTGCTGGTGCACCTCATGAAACTTGGATTGAACGTGCAGTGAATATGGTTAATTTCTAGAACTCGAGTTTGCATCTTGTGCATGAAGGTGGTAGTCACAAGATAAGGCTCCTTTCATCATGAATATCCACTGTCTAGCATAAGTAAACCAGATTTTGGATGCTAGTTACTGAAAGCCCCTGGAGCAGTTAGCTGTGTCTCTTTCCTCTTCCCTCCTGATTAGTAAGGGTGTCAGGGGTTATGGGGAGAAGGCAGAATGGGGTTGAGAGGGAAAGATGGATTGGCCATGATAGAATGGCAGAGTAGACTTGAGGGGCCGAATGGCCTAATTCTGCTCCTATAACTTGTGTGTTTATGAATCCCCCTCCCGTCCAATCACTGCCACAGATGCTGCATGAACTGCTGAGCATTTCTAGCAATTTTCATCATTTATTTCATTTACTGAAAACATTGCCTGGACTCTACCAAAGATCTCTTGTATATACAGTCCCTGTATATAATCTAAACCATTCCTCTCCATATATCTGTCCAAATATCCCTTGAAAGTCATAATTGTATGCACTTTCCTAGCTTCCTCTGGTTGTTCATTCCAGATGTGAACCATGAACATTTGTATTTTCTTTTGCCCTGAGGTCTCTCTTAAATTTCTCCCCTTTCACTTTACTTTTAGAATCCTCTGCTGTGCGGGAAAAAACTGTAAGCATTCACATTATCCATGCCCCTCATGATTTTGTACACATCAATGGTCCCTCCTTAGCCTACACTCCAAAGAAAAAAAGTTCCAGCATATCCAATCTTTCCCTATGACTCGAGCTCAGTTAATATCCTGGTGAATTTCTATTCTACCCTTTCCAAGTTAATGACACCCTTCCTGCAGCTGAGAGATCAGAACTGCATACAGCAAGCTTATCACTTGGCATGAAAAGGGTCACTGATAGACATTGGCTAGGTAACAGACAATAGAAGGTCAAGCTGAATGGTTGCTTTTCAGAGTAAAGTGGAGTTTTCAGGATTGGTATCGGTGTCCTTGCATTTTCTGTATATTAATGATCCAGACTTGAGGGTGCAAACTGCTTCTAAATTTGTGGGTGGGTGAAACCTGAGAGTTGCTTAGGTTGAGAACCAGCATGGAAATAGAACACAGAATAGTAGAACACAGGAACGGGCCCTTTGGTCCACAATGTCTGCGCCAAACATGCTGCCAAGATAAATTAATCTCGTCTGCCTGTACATGACTCTTATCTCTCCATTCTGTGCCTATCTAAAAACCTCAAATCCCACTATCGTTTCTGCCTCCACCTCAATCCTGGCAGGGTTCCAAGCACCCACCAGGGTTCCAAGCACCCACCAGGGTTCCAAGCTCCCACCAGGGTTCCAAGCACCCACCAGGGTTCCAAGCACCCACCAGGGTTCCAAGCTCCCACCAGGGTTCCAAGCTCCCACCAGGGTTCCAAGCTCCCACCAGGGTTCCAAGCTCCCACCAGGGTTCCAAGCACCCACCAGGGTTCCAAGCACCCACCAGGGTTCCAAGCTCCCACCAGGGTTCCAAGCACCCACCAGGGTTCCAAGCACCCACCAGGGTTCCAAGCTCCCACCAGGGTTCCAAGCACCCACCACCCTCTGTGTGTAAAGAAAAACTTGCCCAGCACATCTCCTTAAAACTTTGCCCCTCTTGCCTTCTCGTCTTTGACATTTCCACAATGGGCCAAATGGCCTGCTGCTGTGCTGTAACCATTCTATGAATTAGTCCACCATAGCCGGCAATAATGTTAACATAGTTGCTGATAGAAATGAAGGGCTGTCTTGGAAGGAAACTGTTGGCTGACCATCAGAGGGCTGCAATGCCGATTTGATGGTCACCTGGACAAGGGTCCTTCGAGCAGAGCTGTAGGAAAGTGAAGTAAGAGACATCCTGGTGTTTTTCGGGCATTATTTGTATTTAGTATAATAGCCAGAAAAGGCATATCTTGGGAGAAATGGGTCGGAGAGCTTGCATGGCAGAGCTGTAAAGAAGACATTGGGGGAATAAATGCTGCCATTTTTTTTTTTTCAAATTTCCAACCTACACTATTTTGTTTTAGTTACAAACATCTATCCTTTCTTTTGGATTCTCCAACACCCGGAAACAAATGGATGTAGTGTTTGTGAGATTAACCTTGTCCGCTCTATCTAAATGCTCTGTTTTAGTTAGGTACATGGTTATGCAGTGAGTGGAGGAAAGGGCAAGCAGATGAGATTAGTTTATGTTGGCATTATGTTTGGCGCAGAAGTGGGCCAAAGGGCCTCTTCCTGTGCTGTACTGTCCTGTGCCCTATTTAAATCTTTCCCGACCTGCTGAGTTACTCCAGCACTTGGTGTTTGCTCAATATTTCAACATCTGTGGTTCTTTGTGTTTCTGTGTAAACATTTCCACTATTAACAAGAGAATACTTTTTTTTCTCTCTGAACCAATTTCTTTGGCGTTTTGGTTGAAGCCATTTCATGTATTCTCCAGACTGAGGTCAGTTCGTGAGCAAGTGAGATACTACAAACAAAAGGTGGAAATGCTGGATGATTATGAGCACAAGATCAGACAACTGAAGGATGAAGTCGCCTTCCTCTCGGCTGAGAAATCCTCACTGCATGAAAGGTATTGTCCTGTCAACATGCCACAATCCCTCTGATTCCTTTGACTTTTCCTCGTCAAACCTCACTGCCTTGGGTTCCAAATAATAATTATGCTTCCAGCAATGCCATTAAACTATTGAACAGGTGATTCTGTAAGAGCTTGGGATTTCTACAATGGGTTTAAATGTTTGATGGAGGCGCAGATATAGTCACCAGGCCAAACGCAAACAGCACCTCGTATATTGCTTGGGCACCTTACAAACCAGCGGTATGAATATCGATTTCTCTAATTTCGTTTTCACTCTCTCTCTCTCTGCCCCTCTCCCACTCTAGTCATTCTGCTAGTTTCACTGTTTGAGTCCATATATCCCTTGCACAACCAACAATGGACCCTTGTGGGCTCTGCCTTTCCTTTGTCATCGGTGCCGGCTCTGATTTGTTCTGATTCTTTTAATACCTCCAGTTTCCCTCTCCCCTGCCTCTCGGTCTGAAGAAGGGTCTCGACCTAAAACTCCACAGATTCCCTTTCTCCGGAGATGCTGCCTGACCCGCTGTTACTCCACCATTTTGTGTCTACCAGGTCATCATGTGGGTTGATCATTTAAAATCTGTCACTATCCAGTTGTGCGGCACAGGAGCTGAGTTTTTAACTTGCTCTGTTGAGTGGCCTGGATTTTTGGCCCTACAAAGCTGGAATACATAAACTCATCAACGGGACCTTCCTGTTGATCTGTACTGAGATCCGATGGCTAATTCCCCAAACGGATCCTGGGCTGTGGGGGGAGGTCTCTACTCTTCCGAGCAGGAACTCGGAGTGGGAATCCTGCTCATCGTTCCTTGAGTGGGACCACCTGTATGCAGTGGACTTCTACTGACAGGATGCACCCTGCAATATCCCAAGATTGTCGCCTGACAAGCTAAGACACTCCAGCACTTTGACCTTTTCCCCCATGTTTAACCTTGGGATGGCTTCACCTATTTTAAAGCAGGATTTGCCAGGATTTAAAAAAAAAAAATTTTAATCTCTGAGCTGAGAGGTTCATGCTCCCATGGACTTGATCTCCCGCTGTGTTGATGCTACTCTCAACATGACATAAGGTGAGTCTTCTGTTTCGTTCATTTCTCCTTTATTCGAGTTGATTTGTTAAAATCTACAAGTTCCTGTTACACAAGGAGGGTGCGTGTATTGTATGGAGGTCCATCAATTTCAATCAATGGTACTTTATTGTCACGTTTCTCCACACAGTGAGATTCTTTGTTTTGCATACAATTCACTAAAATCATGCTACACAATCATAAGTACGAGAGTCCAACGATTGTAGTGTAAGAACAATACACCGAGGCAGTTCACAGTGTCGCCACATTTCCAGCACCACAACCTGCCCTTCAAAATCTCAAAAGAATAGTCCTATCTTGGCCTTAGAGGCCCGTTGTCCTGGCAGCGGCACTGGGTCGGTGGGTCGGTGTTGGGTCGGTGTTGCAAGTATCAGCCTGGCGATGCTGTCAACACCTGCTGCTGCAGAACATGCCCCGTCCGCTCGCTCGGCCTCTATGGGACCTCCAGCAGCCCAATCTACCGATTCCTCAACCCTCAGATTTGTCACATCAGTAGCCTTATACCCCATCCACCTCAGTGTTTGAATCTTTCTTTCTTGGGACAGAAATGCCTTTTCCTTTTCCAAGTTCCTCTTCAATCTGCTTCATCACACAGTCAAGCAGCACATTCCTGAACATAACAATTGAGAAAACACAGGGTTACTTCTTGTCCCTCCCAGTTTCTTTTTATGATTATTCTCTAAAATCCATGTGCTCTGGTGACTATATTGGCAGATTGGGAGTAAAACAAAACTTACTCAGTTTGGAGAGGAGCTGAAATTGTGGTGACTTTGCTCTTAATTAGCCCAATGGTGAAACTGAAGTCGAGCATCGGAAATTGGCCCGATTGCAGACTGGACTAATGTTCCAAGAAAATGTATTAAAGTGTTGCACTATAATTAAAACCCCCCCCCAAAAAACCCCCAATGTAAATTAAACAAACCCCATCTTGTGTTTCAGAGATGCATGTCTAGGATTAGCCCAGTTGCAGCATGATATATATATATAGCAGTGACAGCACATCATACGCGGGATCCAAAATGGGCAACCTGCAGCCTGCTGACATTATAATACAGTTTGTGTTGAGGCTTTGAGTACAGGAACGAGGATGCCATGCTACACTGCCGTAGAAGTGCCGTAAAGCCACACTTAAAGTATTGGGTGTGGTTTTGGATTCCTTATCCTTTCTTTATCCAACAAACTGTGTAAAATAGGAGCAAGAGTAGGCCATTTGATTCTTCAAGCCTTCCCTGTCCTTCACATTTCAGTCCCCTCTCTGTGCCTCTTGATTCTTTTTGCATCTTGATGTTTTATTTAGAAATGTTCTGTGACTCTGTCTCTATCGTCCTCTGTAGTAGTGAATTAAACTGATGCACTAACCTATGAGTAAAGATCTCTCTCTCTCTCTTTTTTCCTCTCTCTCTTTTCTCTCTCTCTTTTTCCTACGGCAGTGTAGCACTGCATCCTCATTCCTGTACTCGAAGCCTCTCGTTATGGTGGTCCAAGTATTATTTACTGGGCCCACATATATATTTTCTTTCAGTGACTGGTGCAGAATGACAGCCAAATCTCGCATTGAAGTAACATTTCCTACCTAACACAATTTAAGTAATATACTCCTTTCTGTTTTTCTCCCTATTTATCTACATCCTACTCTGCCTGCCTGTATTTCTCCACATCCTTGGTCTATTTAAATTTATTTGACACCTCTATGAAACATGCTCACAACTTGCAGTTCCATGCAGTGTAGAACAGTCAGCAAACCTTGAAATATAACATTTGGTTTTCTCATCTAAATCATTCCTGTACATTGAATCGGTGAGGCTCGAGCACTGATCCCTGCTGTCCCCCACTGCCTGCCACCCTGAAATAGACCACTTATACTAAACTAGTGTCTGAAGAAGGGTCTCAACCCAAAATGTCACAAAGATGTAACACATTCAGGAGTAAGAATACTGGCTGATTTCTCTGCTCAATCCAGGTGTCAGTAACCTCATTGAATCATTCATGGAATTTACCTGAAAGCCGTCCTATTCATGGTAATATCATAATGTTAAGCCCCGAGCTGAAAGGGGCTATAAGCTCACTCATTGGGCAATTATTTTTAATTATTTGGACCATTAAGTACTCCTTGCATAAGGCCACAATGGCGCAATGGTAGAGTTGTCTCCTTATGGCACCAGAGACCCTGGTTCTATCCTGATTATGGGGCTGCCTGTATGGAGTTTGTACAATCTCACAGTGACCTTGTGGTTTTCTCCAGGTGCTCTGGTTTCCTCCCACATTCCAAAGACATGCTGGTATGTGGGTGAGTTGGCTTCTGTAAATTATCCCTAGTGCGTAGGATAGAACTAGAGTATAGGTGATTGTTGGTCGATGCGGACTCGGTGGGCCAAAGGGCCTATTTCCACGCTGTATCTCAAAAAACTAGCCACAAATAAAGAACGTGCCTTCGCTTTTGCCCCAAATAAAGAAGGAAGTCTTTGCCCACTGACTCAAATAATTATCAAGGGAGAAAATGTTCCTTTCTGCCCTTTTTTGTGAAACCATGAATCCCTTCTTTATGAGGAGTTTGCAATTTTATTTTGCATTGCACACAGGCGAATTATTCCCCAAGAAAGAGCAGAGGAAATGGAAACAATGTGATCTCAATCCTAAATTGGATTTTAAATCTGCACCAGTTCTTGAGTTGGCAAATCAAAATATGTTGCTAAATGCAGTGAATGCCTTAACTTGTCTAATGTTTATTTTTCTCCCACACACACCCATCCCCTTGATAGTTGGCAGCTGCCAAGAAAATGAAATGTATTTTATAATGGAATGGGTAGATTTATTAATCCAAAACACTGCTCTGTGTTTAATATTGTGATTTATAGGAATTGCAATGATTGTTCTTTTTGTTTTGAAGAGTCCCAGGTCGTTGTTCCCCGATCTCTTTCCCATCTGTGAGCCGATTCTCTCCAACTTACGGTAAACTGACTAACGGCTCTCGTCAGGCCCGACTGATATCCCGCTTCAATGACATTTACGCCAATGAGCGTCTGCATGCACAGAACCTCCTGAGACGCTACGTTGATGATCTAGAGATGGTGAAGCAAATAATATTCATTGCAACAGCTGTAAGTAAAGAGATTATGGTAGAGCAATACAGTGCAGTATGGGGAGGCACTTCCCTAAGGCCCTGCAGATGTGGAGGTGTTTTGGATTAAAGTCCAATTAGTGACTGAACTCTGTAAAATCTCATCAATTTTCACTAACTGGAGAATAAGATGTACTGACTTGCCTCCACTAATTACAACAAAATACAAAAAGGCATTAGAAAGCCACCCCATTTTGAACCAAGGTGAGAAGAGGTTTTCTGTGTGCAAAAGTGTTTATATCTTTAAGATTCTCTATCCCAGTGGGTAGTGTATGTTTAGCTGATGTTTTCCTATTTGAGGCAGAACATGAGCGGTGACACAGTGGTGCCGCTGATAGAGCTGCTGCCTCGCTGTGCCAGAGACCCAGGTTCGATCCCAACCTCTGGTGCTGTCTGTGTGGAGTCTGTATTCTCCCTGTGGTCGTGTGGATTTCTTCCGATGGCTCTGGTTTTCTTCCACATCCCAAAGACTTGTGGGTTAATTAGCCTCTGTAATTTGCTCCTAGTGTGAAGTTTGGATCTCAGTCTGTTGTAGTGACATGGCCTCTTTAAGGTGTGGTGACATGCAGTTACAATGAAATGGACACTGGATGGCAGTGCAGACCATCTTATTGCTGCATCTGGCCTTGTTATTGTAACCAATGTTCACCTTTTCCCAATCTCACAACGCGTGAACCAGTGCATGGTTGGTGATCAGGAACAGATGTTCAGTTAGTGAGAGATGATCCAGGAGGAATAGTTTGTTGCCTATTCTGTAGAGTAAAAGTTGGTGAATGTGATGTATTCTCGACCCCAGAAGATGGGAGCTCAGGGCAGCTGAGGACTTTTTTTGATGCCTAAGAGCTGATAGAGGTCGCAATGGTCTGGGAAACAACGTAGCTGAATGTGGTGTGTAGGAAGGAACTGCAGATGCTGGTTTATACCAAAGATAGACATAAAATAAGAGCAAGTCAAACGGAATCTCTGGTGAGAAAAAATATGTGATGTTTTGGATCGGAACCCTTCTTTTATTTTCTCCAGAGATGCTGCCTGACCCACTGAATTACTCCACATTTTTGTGCCTATCTTGCTGAACGTGGTGGTGGTTGTGTGTCGTAAGCTTGTTGGAAGTGTGCAGGGTAGGCAGCTTGTGATGTCAGACAACATGTAACGCTGGTGTAACATCCAGCCTGCTGCTGGAGTTCAGTGGTTGGACTTAGATCCTGTCTTAAACCACCTCTCAGCAAAAGAGCTCTCCCCACCTGTGTTTTATATGGACTATCCTCTACTTGCTGGTTACATTTCTTCGTGGTATTACAAACTTGCTACAAATATTTAGTACTTCCTGGAGTTGGTTGAAGCGGCAAAGGACTATATGTCACTAGGGTGCCATACAATAATTGTGCATGACTGGGAGAATGGGCATGAGACTCTTGGAAATGATGAGGAGGGTATGTATAAGAAGGAACTGCAGATGCTGGAACAATCGAAGGTAGACAAAATGCTGGAGAAACTCAGCGGGCGAGGCAGCATCTATGGAGCGAAAGAATCGCCCATTCCTTCGCTCCATAGATGCTGCCTCACCCGCTGAGTTTCTCCAGCAATTTTGTCTACCTAGGAGGGTATGTATTGTCTTCCGATAGTGACAACCATCCAGCATGTTCAGGAAGCAATTCTGCCACTTGGACCACAGAAAGCAACAATGCAGCACAGTGGCGCAGCTGACCGAGCCACTGCTCCACAGCAACAGAGTCACAGGTTTGATCCTGACCTCGGTGCTGTCTGTGTGGAGTTTGCACATTCTCCCTGTGACTGCGTGGATTCACACATTTCTCCCAAATCCCAAAGTCAGGCGGGTTTGTAGGTTAATTGGCCTCTGTAAAATTGCTGTGTGTGTGTCGGAATTGGATGCGTAAGTGGGATAACATAGCGCTAGTGTTGATGGGTGATCAAAGGTCAGCGTGGATCTAAGGTGCACTGAAGGACCTATTCCTGTGCTGTATCTCTAAACTAAAAGTATGTTTGCATTAAAAATGATATGTTGCTCTCTTCAGCTATGACCACAACCTCTGAGCAGCGCAAGCATAGGATTGCTATCAGCTACTTGTATGATTGGTGCAGCCCAGATTTTTTCCAGGCTGCAAATACTGCATTTGCCATCCATCGCACTTTGCATCAAGGATATCATTGGTACTCCCTATTCAGTTACTCTTTATTATCTCTTGGTGAAGAGCTGGAGCCCCCCCCCCCCCCCACAGGGCCCAGACTGTCACTGACTGCCATGCATTACTGTATAGATGCTGCAGGCTATGCACGCACCAAAAGTCTTCTTCCTTCGTCTATCCTGTTACAAATGTTGATCTTGCTGTCATCGTCCTTCCTGAAAACATAGAAAATAGGTGCAGGAGTAGGCCATTCGGCCCTTTGAGCCTGCACCGCCATTCAATATGATCATGGCTGATCATCCAACTCAGTATCCTGTACCTGCCTTCTCTCCATACCCCCTGATCCTGTTAGCCACAAGGGCCACCTCTAACTCCCTCTTAAATACAGCCAATGAACTGGCCTCAACTACCTTCTGCGGCAGAGAATTCCAGAGATTCACCACTCTCTGTGTGAAAAATGTTTTCCTCATCTCGGTCCTAAAAGATTTCCCCCTTATCCTTAAACTGTGACCCCTTGTTCTGGACTTCCCCAACATCGGGAACAATCTTCCTGCATCTAGCCTGTCCAACCCCTTAAGAATTTTGTAAGTTTCTATAAGATCCCCCCTCAATCTTCTAAATTCTAGCGAGTACAAACTGAATCTATCCAGTCTTTCTTCATATGAAAGTCCTGACATCCCAGGAATCAGTCTGGTGAACCTTCTCTGTACTGCCTCTATGGCAAGAATGTCTTTCCTCAGATTAGGAGACCAAAACTGTACGCAATACTCCAGGTGTGGTCTCTGTACCAAGACCCTGTACAAAAGGCCCTGTACAAAAGGACGCAAGCTTCCGGCAATAATCAGTGGGAGCCATCACTCGTCGCAATAGATGTTGCTGGTAGCATAATTAGCTCAGGATACTTCGTTTCCAGCCCCGTGACGTGGACGCTTCTACTGTGGGGCCGGCACCAAAAGTGACTCCACCAGTGTCAGCTGATGTGTGACTTTTGGCAGCAATTCATTTATCAGATAGCTTTATGGTTGAGAAAGAGGTGATTTTGCCCATTATGTTTATGCCAGCTCATGTTGAGTCATAGGGTGATACAGTGTGGAAACAGGCCCTTCGGCCCAACTTGCCCACATTGGCCAACATGTCCCAGATATAAATATGTGAAGACAAATGTAGGTCCCTTACAGTCAGACACAGGTGAGGTTATAATGGGGGGGGGGGGGGGGGGGGGGTAGGGGAAGAATGGCTAATCAGTACTTTGGTTCTGTCTTCACTAAGGAAAGAACCAATCTCCCAGGAATACTAGGGGACCGAGGATCTAGTGGGAGGGTGGAACTGAAGGGAATACATATTAGTTAGGAAACGGTGTTAGGTAAACTGTTGGGACTGAAGGCAGATAAATCCCCAGGGCCTGATGGTCTGCATCCCAGAGTACTCAAGGAGGTGGCCCTAGAAATCGTCGATGCATTGGTGATCATTTTCTAATGTTCTATAGTCTGGATTAGTTCCTGTGGTCTGGAGGGTAGCCTATGCAACTCCACTTTTTAAGAAAGGAGGGAGAGAGAAAACGGGGAATTATAGACCAGTTAGCCTGACATCGGTAGTGAGGAAGATGCTGGAGTCGGTTATTAAAGATGTAATAGCAGTGCATTTGGAAAGCAGTGACAAGATCTCTCAAAGTTCGCATGGATTTATGGGGAAATAATGCTTGACTAATCTTCTGGAATTTTTTGAGGATGTAACAAGTAAAATGGACAAGGGAGAGCAGTGGATGTGGTGTATCTGGACTTCCAAAAAAACCTTTGACAAGGTCCCATATAAGAGATTAATGTGCAAAAATAAGCACATGGTATTGGGGGTAGGGTATTGACATGGAATTTGAGGAAGGACAATCTTGCTATTGAGGGTCTGCAGCATAGGTTCACCATGTTAATTCCAAGGATGGCGGGACTGACATACGATAAAAGAATGGATTGACTGGGCTTTTATTCATGGGAATTTAGAATGAGGAAATCTTGTAGAAACATATAAAATTGTTAAGGGATAGGCTAGATGCAGGGAAAATGTTCCCGATGTTGGGGGAGTCCAGAACCAGGGGGTCACAGTTTAAGAATAAGGGGTAGGCCATTTAGGACCGAGATGAGGAGAAACATTTTCACCCAGAGAGTTGTGTATCTGTGGAATTCTCTGCCATAGAAGACGGCGGAGGCCAATTCACTGGACGTTTTCAAGTGAGAGTTAGATATAGCTTGGGGCTAACGGAATTGAGGGATATGGGGAGAAAGCAGGAACGGGGTACTGATTTTGGATGATTAGCCATGATCATATTGAATGGGCTACTCCTGCACCTATTTTCTATGTTTTGATCTATATCCCTCCAAACCTGTCCTCTCCATGCACCTGTCTATAACTGTTTCTTAAATGTTGGGATAGTCCCTGCCGCAACTATCTCCTCTGGCAGCTTGTTCCATGGTCCCACCACCCTATGTGTGGAAAAGTTACCCCTCAGATTCCTATTAAATCTTTTTCTCTTCACCGAAAACGTATGTTGTCTGGTCCTCTATTCACTGACTCTGGGCAAGAGACTGTGCATCCACATGATCTATTCCTCATGATTTTATACACCTCAATAGGATCACCCCTCATCCTCCTGCGCTCCAAGGAATAGAGTCTCAGCATGCTCGCTGTACTGGAACGGTTCTTGCAACTGGGGCAATCAGCAGATGATGTGGCTGTTAACTCTGCACATCCCTTGAGCACCAAATATGCAGTGGAGGGAGTGTCGTAGGGAGTGTGGTGGATTTCACTGCTGATGTTCTGAAGAAGGGTATTTGCTGCCTGGACCAGCCCTGCAGGTACTGAGCAATCCTCGGCAGAGCCTGTGTCCAGATGTTGTCTCTTTAGACTTTAGAGAGACAGCGCTGAAACAGGCCCAGCCACTGAGTCCGTTCTGACCAGTGATCACCCCCGTACACTAGCGCTATCCCACACACTTGGGACAGTTTGCAATTTTACCTAAACCAATTAACCTACAAACCTTGGTTTAATGTAGTTTAGAGATACAGCGCGGATACAGGCCCTTCAGCCCATCGAGTCCACGCTGACCAGCAATCCCCACAAATTAACACAATCCTACACACTAGGGACAATTTACAATGTTACCAAACCAATTAACCTACAAACCTGTACGTCTTTGAAATGTAGGAGGAAACCCACACCCTCTCCACATGCGCACAGTTATCAAACTTGTGACATTGTATCCTTGCCTTCTAAGCCCAGCTCTTGATAGTGACCTTCAAAGCTGTCTGTCCCACTGCCTTTTAAGTTTGTGCCCAGAGGCTCATGCACAGTAAAACTCTATCCTAGTGTGGCAGGATATCTGTTTCATGCTACAACTGGTAATTCTTTTCAAGTAATGCCAAACTGCTTTCCACTGTTGCTGAATCTAAGCCAGAATTTGAAGATTTTATAATTGTGGAGATTGTTTAAAGGCAGAAGTTGCGTGGCACTGCGGGGATGCTGGAAGGACTCTGCCCGTCGAGTGGCATCTGTGGAAAGAGAAACCAGTCAATATTTCTGCCCGACTACCTTTCACTAGAAGCTAGAATAGATGTTGATTACATTAACTCTTAAAAACATGTTTTACTGCTCAGCAAACAAATGGGTTGAGGTGGAATATGGTGATGAGAGCATACAGCAGGTTTCAGCCTTGACCAACCTGAGAGGGATTCATAATTTGTAGATTTCTAACCTGAACCACTTGACATTTTTCCAGATTAAGGCACTGATTGGTGAATGGTACTGAAATTAAATTGGCGGAAAGAGCTGCACATCCGATAATAATTGCTATGGTGTGTTATTTAATCTTAGAAGTCCTAGCAAGTGGTCTTTGCTGAGTTTTATTATATAGCTTTAGAGTCAGACTGCAGGGAAACAGCCGGAAATTGGCTCAATCTGACCAAGATGCCCCATCTAAACTAGCCCCACCCTGCCTGCCTGCCTTTGATCCATATCCCTCTTAACCTTTCCGATCCATGTATCTATCCAAATGCCTTTCAGATTTTGTTATAGTACCTGCCTCAACCATCTCCTCTGGCAGCTTGTTCCATAGACACACAACCCTCTGTGTATGATTGCAAGTTGTGTTGATATTCGGGTTTGGAAACTGAGAATTTGTGTCTACTATATATATTTTTTTAAAGTCACCCCCTCCTTATCACTTCCACAATTGCTTGACGGTCGGAGGCTCTAGTTTGGGTATTCAATCAGTGAGTTCTTTGTTCTAGTGCAGTGGCGCAGAGGTGGAATTGCTGCCTTACAGTGCCAGAGACCTGGGTTCGATCCTGACTACGGGTGTTATTTGTATGGAATTTGTACGTTCTACCTGTGGACACGTGGGTTTTCCCCAGGTGCTCTGGTTTCCTCCCACATTCAAAAATGTTTGTTTTGTAGATTAATTGGCTTCTGTAAATTGTCCCTAGTGTATAGGATAGAACTAGTGTAGGGGTGATCTCTGGACGGTATGGGCCGAAGGGCCGAAGGGCCGAAGGTCCTGTTTCCATGCTGTATCTCTAAACTAAACATATTGAGTACATCCTGAGATATGCTTTAATATACAGTGAACAGGAATACTGGTTTACACTGCCTAATGTCCTTAAGACACTCTCTCAAGATATGTCCCAAATAATTTGTGGGCAAGTTTGGGGATGGGATCGAGGCAGCTTCTTGTCGTGGGTGTGTAAGTGGTATTAGCTGCAGGGAGCAGTTGGGCACCCTGGATATTGGATATATTTGGATTGTTTTCTTAGGAAATATTGAAGGTTGCAGGAAGACCTGATCAAAGTATATAAAATTATGAGAGGTGGTTGAGGCAGATGGATTAGTGGCACATAAAGGACTTTTGGATAGGCATATGGATATGTAGGGATATGGGTTATGTGCAGGAGATGAATGATGGTCTCGGCCTCTTGTTCGGCATGGCCATTGCGTGGTGAAGGGCCTGTTCTTGTGCTGTACTGTTCTATGTTGAATGTAAGTGGAACTCGCTTGTTGCGGAGGTGTCGGTTGATCTAAGGAAGCCTTTTGAGCACAGCCGTTCAATCAAGGGAACATGGCGATTGTGGTATGAAAGTTAAATGATCAATCACAACCAAATTAATGAACAGACTATTTTCTCCAACTGGCAGGAGGGGCTCTCCTACCAAACCAATTGAAGTGGGAAACAAAATTAAATTGCAGATTTCCTTGTCTCTGTATTTTTTAAAGATTGCGTGTATGCTGCGAAGGACGACCACAGAAAGAATATGCAGAAAATAAAAGTTTTTTTTAAAATATGTTGTTGGCTGTGTTACAAATATAACTTTCTCTCCTTTAACTCACTCAAATGCAAGTTTTTATACTTGTACCTATTTGAGATCTGGAGTTTGCTGGCAAGGCCAGCATTTATTTCCTATATCAAGTTGTCCATTTGGTAGTGTTGAGCTGCCTTTTTGCAGTACCAATGTCTTGAACACATTGCTGGTCAGTGGGAAATGCCAAGGTTTAGACCCAGCGACAGTGGAAACTGGGGTGACGTATTTCCAAGACTGTGTGTATGCAGTTTGGAGGGGTTCCCATGTACCCTGTTACCATTATCCTTGGAGGTGGAGGCTGTGGATTTGGGAGGTGCTGATGGAGTTACCTGTATTTTGTAGATGGTGCTCACTGCAGCTAGTGTGATAGTGGAAGGAGTTTAGCAGGGTCAATAAGTGCAAAGCAAGTAGGCTGCTCTGGGGACTGGATGATGTTGGTCTTCTTCGGTGTGTTGGTGCAGACCCTATTCTCCCAACAGCTCTACAGGCTTCTTTGTAGTGCTGACGAAGGGCCTCCAACCTGAAACGACAACTGTTTCCCTTCCTGCAGATACAGCCTGACCTGTGAGTATTTCCTACATTCTCTGTTTTTGTTTTGACCACTCCCCTTCTTATGAGGATGGTGCTTTCTAACCTGAGAGAGAAGCACAGAAGTGAATGAGCTGCTTGTTTAAACTCCAATCAATGTCTGTTAAGGCAAACATGTAAACAAAATGAAATGACTTGCTCTGGTTCGCACAGCACCGTCTAATTGTGTCTAATCTGATTGCTTCTGAATTTAGGAGGCATTCCAAGCTGCGAAAATGGCATTCCGACAGTTCAAACTCCGAGTACGCAAAACATTATCGCCTTCGCATCGTGGGCCAGAGTCGCTGGATGACACTGTGATTGATTACATCATTCGCAACCTGGACCTCTATGACGTCCAGTCTAGCATTAATGTATGTATCCATGAAGCACGTGTCAATGTTACAGTAGGTTCCAGTTTTTGCTGCTGATTCCATTAATTATATGTGCACCATTTTTTGAGTGGGACAAATTAGTTTAGCTGAATCATTTATGCCAACAATATACTGGAACTGGAGAAAGCTCTCAGTATTTCTGAACCTTTTGCACTCAATTTATGTTTAATATAATATTAGAATTTGTGCAGATTAAAACCTCTTCAGGATTTGCAGAAGCACCCACCTGTGCCTGCAAAGCTGATCTTCTCACACCAGCGCAATAAAAACGTTAAAATGATTAATGAGCAAAAACTAGGATGGAAGTAATAGTTCTTTTGTGTACATTAAATGTGCATGCACAACCATTGATTTGTCTGGCTTTGTCCCACCCCTACCTCTCTTCCAGCTTTCTCTGCACCCTCACCCCCACCCCCACAATCCGTCTGTAGAAGAGTCCTGATACAAAGCATTACCTACCCATGTCCTCCAGAGGTGTTGACCCACCGAGTTACTCCAGCATTTTGTGTTGTACACAATGACTTCAGTATTTTAAAAGATGTTAATTGGCCCATTAGGAAAGCGAGGTTAACGTATTGGACGCATTATCAATTTGCATACAACACCACGGGCGACGCAGTGGCACCAGCAGCAGAGTTGCTGTCTTACAGCGCCAGAGACCTAGATTCAATCCTGACTATGGGTGCTGTCAGTACGGAGTTTGTACGTTCTCCCTGTGACCGCATGAGTTTTCTCTGGGTGCTCTGGTCTCCTCCCACATTCCAAAGACGTACAGGTTTGTAGGCCAATTGGCTTCTGTAAATTGTCCCTAGTGTGTAGGATAGAACTAGTGTACGTGTCGGTGTGGACTCGATGGGCTGAAGGGCCTGTTTCCACGTTGTATCTCTAAAAATAAAACTGGTGATAGCAACGTTTAGTGGACCAGAAACTGATGCCATTGACGGTCCACTAAAGGTGTGCTTTGTCCATGACTCTTTTGACGTGGACCTGCTGTTCAAAATTGATCCCTGAGGTGTCTGGGTTACTGGCCAGTCACACGTTTGTAGCTCCTGGAATAGGAAATTCATCTTGAAAATGTGGTTGGGAAGGTGATTGGTGCTTGAACAAGGTCTTGAGTCATGTTCATGCTGGAATGTCTGCTGTCAGATTGTCAGTGGGTGGGATTCAGCACTGCGTTACAGAATGGATGCCCGAGGAGAGCAGGTATATTCAATACCTGGGTCAGATCCCTGGTGCTACATTGATACTCCAATATAAAACATTGTTCCAGGAGTGACCAGCACCTGATGCTACATGGAATAACATGCTCTAATTTGCTGGTGGTAGGAATTCTTGCTTCTCCTGAGCAAGATGGAGTGCTGTAGGAGGGACAAACGGAACACAGTTCCCATCTGCATTATATTGTCTGGGGTACCTCTTCCATTTTAATTGGGCTCCCAGCTCCACATGGTGAGACACTTGGGCCCCAACATTTGGTGCCATAATAAAAGAGATGCTTGTTCCCCATACTTAAATAATAAACTCACCATCTTGCATAACTATTCTCTCCCATACATTGAAGTGAGATTAGAATCAGAGCGAGGGTTTTTAATGTATAACATGAGAATACAATATAACCACATGCACACTTCATTGTCACCATTTATAAAACCACATTAGCTTTGTTTTATGATAATCATAGTCAGGACTAAATGCTGGCAGTTTACCAACATTAAACTAAGATTCTTTCCTTGTCCTGAATAACATTTAGGTATTGGGGCATGCACTCTATTTTAACTTGTTAAGTAAAGTTTTCAATTTTAACTCATCTTTGAAATAGTGAATGTCCTTTCTCTAGCAGCATGCTCTCAACATTTCTAAAATTACATATTAGCCAATGTCTCTGACTGATCTGTGATCGGATGATGATGTGATATCAGGGGCGATTGATTTGTCAGGTGATTTATGGGACTTTTCTGGCGGATGGGACATATTTTGCTGCAGGATCGGTCATTAAAAAGAGCAACTTGTGTTTCAACAGGATGTGATCCGTAGCATTAGCGTTCATCCAAAGATCTCCATCCCAATCGAAGTTGACTTTATATTGATCAGCAGTTTTATCCGTGAAATTTGTCGCGTGGCCTTTGCCATGCAGACACTGGATCCCCCACTTGACATCGCCTTCACTGCCGATGGTGAACTCTTCAATGACAATAAGTAAGAGTGCCTTCAATTGTATCACAACAACAAACTGCATTTATGAAGCATCTGTAACATAGCAAAACATCCAAAGGCGGCTGATGGGGTGCATTGTTGAATGGAAAACTCCAGGTGGGGCTCGTGTAGATGGGCAAGTTGGGCGGAAGGGCCTGTTTCTACGCTGTATGACCTTATGACCCTAAATACTTGTTCAGAGGTAGAGTATAAGAAGTACCATGAAGGTGTCGAGAGTTGTGGCGAGGTTGGGAATAGGATACTTGAACTTGGTGATAAGATTTGAAAACCAGACCAGTCATGGAACCATTAAAAACAGTGATGAAGAAGAGTTCAGATTTAGTAGCAAGATGGTTATTGTTTGTACTAGAGATGGTTTTCTTCTTGCGAATGAACCATAAACCAATGAATAGTTAGATCTCAAGCCAGGTGTTGAGCAGCCAGGTTGTTGCCTCTGCGTCAATGTCTGCCAGCTCTATTTGGTGGGTGGTAGAGCGGGCACCCAGAGATGACATGGTTGGCTGTCTGTTGTTCTGCTCCGCATTCACAGGCTGGGCTCTGGCGGAGTCCCCATCTCCACATGCTGGCATTGAAACGCCCAACTCCAGTACAAAGTCTGTTGAGCTTCACCCATGCTCTTCTGGGGAGTTCGGACCCTGGACAGCTTTTATCTGGTGAAGATATGTAGCTGTGTAATAGAGATGAGGTTGCCTTCCACTCCTGTGGCCACTTGGTGGCTACTAGAGATGGTTGAAGATATTGGAAAGGGTTAAGGCTATTTGAAAAGAATAGTTTGAAAACGGAGACAATAATTCACTTGGAATAATTCACAATGAGTGAGAGAGACTTGATGTGAGTTCAGACATTGGATCATCTGAAATGTTGCTGTCCAAATTTCTGGATCGTAGAATGAGTGGGGGTTTTATGAGATTTAATGATACTACCAGGTCTAGCAGTGTCAAAGGCATAGATGAAGGTTTCTCCAGCAAATGGCAGTATTAATGGGGTAGGTGAGCGGACCAGATCCATTCATTCATTCATTAGCGACGCAGTGGTGCTGGTTTGTGACGGGCACGGTGACGGACGCACCACACATCTCTGTCCAGAGCTTTGTTTGAATCAAAGGAGATATCAAGGGAATAAAGTGCCAGGGTCAGTTGGGGCAGATGCTGATGAGAGGGAGGAATAGGATACTCGGGGACACAACTGGCGATGATCATCAATGTTCAGTGAGGACATTTCTGCTCATCCAGTAGTCAAGAGTTTAATGATGTTGGTGTTGTACGGCTGCAACTCTACTGCTGCGACACCCACCGTGTCACCAACTTATTATCAACTTTATTTTCAAGGTTGCTTATAGGTTTCACATCTTAGTAACATATTTCCAAATTATGGTCCAAAATGCAGTATTTATTCCCACAATCACCAGCATGCAATGACAGCCAAGTGTATAATTAAAACTAGATCCGGCTAGAAGTGCACAAATTAACAAAGCCAAAAAGCAACGGTCAGCAAATCTCAAGGCTGCCACAACTCAGCACGGTGGTGCAGCGGTAGAGTTGCTGCCTTACAGCGCCAGGGACCCGGGTTCGATCCTGACTCCAGGTGTTTGTCTGCGCAGAGTTTGTACATTCTCCCAGTGACTGCGTGGGTTTTCTCCGGGTGCTCTGGTCACCTCCCACATTCCAAAGACGTACAGGTTTGTAGGTTAATTGGCTTCTATAAATTTTAAATTGTCCCCTAGTGTGTAGGATACTGTTAGTGTAGGGGGATGGCTGGTTGGTTGGAGCAGACTCTGTGGGCGGCCTGTTTCCGTGCTGCATCTTTAAACTACAAAAAAAAACTAAACTAAATTCTGACATTGATTTGCTGAGGTGTGCTTTGGAAACCCATTTATATTATGGCCTGTTTCTGTAGTGAACACTCGGTCTGTTTCTGTCAGGCCATCTGTCTACACCAGTGTTTGTGCTCCATAGCAATCTCTACCCACGCAGTCTTTTTTTGTCTCACCCTGTCAGCACATTCTCCCATTCCTTTCTTCTTCGTGTGTTTATTGAGTTGCTCTTAAGTGCCCACTTGTGGTGGCAACAGGAATAGGTCACTCAGCTTGAACCGGTATTGACCTCATCTTATGTCCATATACTTCGAAATGGTCTCTGGCTACACCTATGCCTCGTTGAAACCTAGCAATGTCAAAATGAAAATGATTGAACAAAGACTCTTCTCCTGAATTCCACACTGAGTACTGGTGCACTAAGCATTAGTTTAGTTTCTTGTCATGTGTAGCAAAGTACAGGGAAAAGCATTTGTTGCATGCTAACCAGTCAGGGGAAAGGCAATACATGCTTACAACCAAGCCATCCACAAGGTACAGATATGTGATAAAGGGAATAGCTTTTAGTGCAAGGTGAAGTCCAGTTTGAAAATAGTCTGAGGTTTATATTCATGTTTGGTGCTGTTCTTCCTGCAACTATTATCATGCCTCTGGATTAACAATTTTCCCTCCCCTCCTTTCCAGGTATCGCCGCAGCTACGACTCTGACTTCACTGCTCCCCTGGTGGTTTATCACACCTGGCCAGCCCTGGTAGAAAATGGCATTGTCATTGTCAAGGGAGAGGCATTCACAAAGAGAGGAGCTCTGGTAAGCAGGATAGTTGCTTGATGATGAACGGCTGAGTGTGGGCTACACCATGACTCCCATCCCTCCATGCCCTTGTCGCTCTCTACCTCTATCCTACTCCCTCACGCTGACTCTCCAGGATCTCCGCTCTCGTCCCCAGAGCTGACCACTTCACACCATTCATTTCCTTTGCTCCAATGTTAGACACTGTGCTTTCACCTCCTAGAAACATAGATAATAGGTGCAGGAGGAGGCCATTCAGCCCTTTGAGCCGGCATCGCCATTCAATAAGATCATGGCTGGTCATCCAAAATCAGTACCCCGTTCCTGCTTTCTCCTCAAATCCCTTGATTCCATTAGCCCTAAGAGATATGCCTAACCCTATCTCTTGAACACATCCTGGGTCCTAAGCTGCAGAATTCTCTCCCTAAACCCGTCTGCCATGCTCTCCTTTTACTGTGGAACATTATATCTCTGAACACTTGTCCTATCATCCCCTATCGTCCTATCATACGTGGGGCAGCAGGAACTTTTCCCGTGAATTTCTCCAGTGAATGGCCTGGAATATTTTATTGCATTAAGAGGACTAAAGGTCATTGTTGCAGCCTCTGTCTGAATTGAGACTGCCGACTTTTTAATGTATATGACTTGTTCAGTTTAAGATGATTTAAAACGTTTCATTTCCTGAGAATATCCAGCAAACAGACAATGCAAGTGACATGTTAGCTTGAATCTCTAGTCTGAGATGACCCAAATTGATAATTGGTTAATCATCAGTGATCTCAAATGGGTAACTTTGTAGATAACAACATCTGGAATGATATTTTGGGTAAGCCACATCTGCTGCTATCTTGTTCCTCATTAACTCCATATTTTTCCATTATCTTGGTAGCAAGTAACAGGATTCAATTATTACTGCTTGCTTTGTAAATAAATTAAACCTGATGGTTATTTGCTTCACAGTCGTGATCTGATCTTAAAGAACAGATGTGAACTTTGTGTGCAGTACATTTATATAATAATAATAAAATTGGCTTTTTATAAATGTGTTACCTTCTGCTGTAACTTAGCAAGCCTGGTGTGGGCTGAGTATTCCTCATCTTTAATGCAATATACTGGGACCTTGCAACTGCTCTCAGCAATTTCGGCTGATCTGAAAGAATAGTCACCGTTATTTCAGAGGATCTGATGAAGAATTCAATAGGCTTTCATACTATTAGTTTAGTTTAGCGATACAGTGTGGAAACAGGCCCTTCAGCCCACTGAGTCCGCACCGACCACAATCACCTGTACACTCATTTTATCCCACGCACTGGGGACAATTTACAAAAGCCAATTAATCTACAAACCTGCACATCTTTGGAATGTGGGAGAATACCGGAGCACCCGGAGAAAACTCATGCGGTCACAGAGAGAATGTACTAACACTATATACGGACAGCACCCATAGTCAGGATTGAACCCGGGTCTCTGGTGCTGTAAGGCAGCAACTCTACCTCTGTGCTACTGTGCTGCCACTTGGTGGTCACAGAACGGAGATCTCACTTATTTAAAACAAATTCCACATGCATCATAAGTCCCACTGTGGCGACTTAATCCGCGAGTCAAGAAGAGTGCCTTCGTCATTCAAGCTTGAGGAAAACCGCGAGCTGGATCGACCAACCGTGCACACAAACACATCGCAAAGGCGGGGGCCAGGGAAAGCGGGGGAGCGCTGTCTGAAATTCACACCCGCGATGAACAGGAAGGTAAAAGACGGCTGCACAGTGTAGGGTAAGCCCTTTAGAGAGTGCGGGGGGAGGGGGGGGAAGAGAAGGGGAACTCCAATGAGCCAATCAAAATGCTCGGTCAGCGAAGGAGATTGTCTACGGCTGCCCTCGACTGCCTGTAACTAAATAGTGACCCCACTCCACTGCACTACGAGTCAAAAAGAACCAAGCCGACCAAATTTTACTCGCGGAAAATTTTTCAACATGCTGAAATGTTTTCCGCGAATTAGCTGAGGCAACGAGTATTCGGGAACTTCCCTCAGGCATGAAGGAGAGTTCCAGTGACCTCGTAGGACCTCGTGTCGACCATGCTGCGAGTTGGAGTCGAGGGCAAACTCGTCTAAAATTTAGTTACAGGCAGTCGAGGGCAGCCGTAGGCAATCTCCTTCGCTGACTGGGCATTTTGATTGGCTCATTGGAGTTTGCAGGACTAGGGAAAACCAGCCGGTAGGTAAAATGCCCGCTAAACTTTATTATACTTCTTAAAAGTGTCCCCACTCCTTCTTTTCTCCCCTCCCCCTCCCCTCTCCCCTTCTTAACTTGCAGATTAGGTCGCCGCAGTGGGACAGCCCCTTTACTGAGTATAAGACAGGAGGAGGGTGTGGTATACTTCAGCCTTGCTTCTCTGACCTGTCAGGATTTCAGTGCCATTGATGTTCTTTCTTGTCGAGGGGCTTGTTCTCCGATACTGCAGAATGATGGAATTATTTGAAACGTATGGCAAGCGTTTCTCTTTCTGTGTGGTAATTCTTTTGTACTTTATTGATTCAGTGGGCACCAAGTAAGAGCCAAAGCAGAAGCATCAGTCCTGTCCGTTCCCGTTCCATCAGTCCCGCCCGCGGTCTGGTAGGTAACTTTTTTTTGTCATTGAAAGGTGAACAGGCTCTTTGACCCATCAAGTCCACACTGACCATCGATCACCCACCACATTCACCCACTTCCCTCCCTACATATTAGGGGCAATTCTACAGAGGCCAATTAACCTACAAACCCATGTATGTGGGAGGAGACCGGAGCACCCGGAGAAAACCCACACAGTCACAGGGAGAAAGTGCAAAGTCCACACAGACAGCACCCGAGGTCAGGATCGAACCCGGGTCTCTGGCGCTGTGCGGCAGCAGCTCTACTGGCTGTGCCATTGTATAGCCCCTACCATGAAGACAGGTTGACCTGGGGGGTACATAGAAACATAGAAAATAGGTGCAGGTGTAGGCTATTCGGCCCTTCGAGCCTGCACCGCCATTCAATATGATCATGGCTGATCATCCAACTCAGTATCCCGTACCTGCCTTCTCTCCATACCCTCTGATCCCTCTAGCCACAAGGGCCACATCTAACTCCCTTTTAAATATAGCCAATGAACTGGCCTCAACTACCTTCTGTGGCAGAGTTCCAGAGATTCACCACTCTCTGCATGAAAAATGTTTTTCTCATCTCGGTTCTAAAGGATTTCCCCCTTATCCTTAAACTGTGACCCCTTGTCCTGGACTACTCCAACATCGGGAACAATGTACCCCCCCCCCCCCCCCCCCCCCTCCTCCAATCTCCTAAATTCTAGTGAGTACAATCCGAGTCTATCCAGTCTTTCTTCATAAAAAAAGTCCTGACATACCAGGAATCAATCTACTTTGAAATGCAACCAGGTATACAACTTTAGATGCACAGGCTTTAACCAAAGCCAGATGTCAGTGTCGTACAGAATGGAAACAGACCCTTCAACCCAACTTGCCCATGCTGACCAAGATGCCCCGCTGCACTAGTTCTGCCTGCCTGTGGTTGGGTCATATTCCTCCAAACATTTCCTATCCACGTACATGTACCAATGTCTTTTAAATGCTGTTATTGTTCCTATCTCAACTACCTCCTCTGGCAACTTGTTCCATACACCCACCAACTTTGTTGTGAAAATGTTAGTGCGCGTGTGTGTGTGTGTGTGTGTGTCTTAAACCGTTTATTTTAATCTGTGCTTTTCCTACAGCAAATAAATGGTTTGCTCCAGTCGTTTTGACTGGATCTGTAAATCCTGCTGTATGCAGGATGTGAGTACAGATAAGGCAGTGACTTGCCATTGGCCTGGTCAGGCTGCTCTGCTCTGCTCCGCAAGGCAAGAACTAGTGAGACAAATTAAATGAACAACTTGCATCATGTCCCTGTGATATGTCAAGAAAGTCTTTTGTTGCCTTATCTGTGTTCGCTTCAACTCCATGTCAGTTCATTATCCAGCAATCTTGTGGCAACAAATGCAAACATTGCAGTAAAAAATCAACTTCTCAATTATTTACATTGAAGACGAGCTGACTCTGTTTGTGTAAGGCTTCCATTATCCAGTGGAGTTGCCTGGCATGCAAACTGCCCTCCTTTTAAAAGAGTTTATTCTTTTGTAAATTGGCTTTGAAGTAAATGGGAACTGCAAGGGACATATTATTTATTGCTTTTCATTCTCCACTTCTCTCTGCAATTGTTGTATATTCAATTCCTGTTAATAGTTTACAGCTTTTACTGCACAAGAGGGGAACTTGCCAATTAAAGATTTTAAACATACAAATCACCTCTAAGAAACACTGGACCAAGACATCCGCACATTGCCGACCACGTCTCAAATTGCTGCACAGCATCGTTACCAAGGAAGCAGTGATGAAACGGCAAAATTCAACAGTTCAATGAAATATGGAGCCTTACCAATGCTTGTGTATTCCACCAATGTAACGTCTCATAGCCTGGTATTCCCGTTGAATGCAGAACTCTGCACGTTTTTGAAAAATGAACTTGTGTGGCAAAGACCTACATAATCAGAACCACACTTGTTGAGCCCTCTGAATTGGGGATGGAATAGACATGGTGACACACATACATCGTTCCCTGAAAGTGATGTCCAGGGCGGCACAGCGACGCAGCTGGAAGAGGTCATAAGTTCATGTCATAAGTGATAGGAGCAGAATTAGGCCATTCGGCCCATCAAGTCTGCTCCGCCATTCAATCATGGCTGATCTATCTCTCCCTCCTAATCTCATTCTCCTGCCTTCTCCCCGTATCCTCTGACACCTGTAATAATCTAGAAACTACATATCTCTGCCTTAAAAATATTCATTGACGGCCTCCACAGCCTTCTGTGGCAAAGAATTCTACAGACTAAATAAATTCCTCCTCATTCCTTCCTAAAGGAACGTCCTGTAATTCTGAGGCTCTGACCTCTAGTCCTAGGCTCTCCCACTAATGGAAACATCCTCTCCACATCTGATCCATCCAAGCCTTTCACTATTCTGTATGTTTCAACGAGGTGCCCCCTCATTCTTCTAAACTCCAGCGAGTACAGGCCCAGTGTTGTCAAACGCTCGTCGTAGGTTAACCCACTCATACCTGGGATCATTCTTGTAATCCTTTTCTGGACCGTCTCCAGAGCCAGCACATCCTTCAACAAATGGTGCCCAAAATTGCTCACAATGCTCCAATACTCCTGAGCTGTGTGTGTGGAGATTGCAAGTTCTCCCTGTGATCACGTGTGTTTCCTCTGTTCCATCTTCTTCCCACATCCCAATGACCTATGGCTTTGTAGGTAAATTGGCCTCTGTGAACTGCATCTAGTATGCAGCGAATGGATGAGAAAGTAGGATAACATAGAATTAGTTTGATCGGGCGATCTATGGTCAGCATGTAGGCTGATCGGTCTGTCTCCATGCTTTATCTCTAAACTAAACGCAACAGGTAGTGAAGAAAGCATTTGGCTTCATCGGTCAGAGCATTGAGTACAAGAGTTGGGAGCATCATGTAACAACTGTTCAATTTAGTTTATTGTCACGTGTACCGAGGTAGTGAAAAGCTTTTTGTTGCATATTGTCATGTATGCCGAGGTACAGTGAAAAGCTTTTTGTTGCATGCTAACCAGTTGGCAGAAACATAATGCATGATTACAGTCGATCTATTTACAGTATAGATACATGATGAGGGAATAACGTTTAGTGCAAGGTAAAGCCAGCAAATACTGATCAAGGATAGTCCGAGAGTCATTAAAGAGGTAGATAATAGTTCAGCACTCCTCTTTGGTTGTGCTAGGATGATTCAGTTGCCTGATAACAGCTCGGAGCAGCTTGTTGATGAAACCTTACCAGGAATATTGTGTGCAGTTCTGAAAACCTTGCTATAGGAAGGATGCCATTAAGCTCTAAAGGGGTGCAGAAAAGATTCACAAGGATGTTACGGGGACTGGAAGGAGCAACTGGGTATGCTGGGAGCTAAAGCTGACCTGCCGGGCGTGAATAAAAACATGAAAGGCCGAGATAAGGTAAATGCTCAGTCTTTTTTTCAGGATAGAGGGAGTCTAAATTTAGGTTTAAGGTGAGAGGGCGAAGATTTAAATGAGACTTTAAAGTGCAGGTTTTTCACAGTGGTGGGTACATGGACCGAACTGCCAGAGGAAATGGTAGAGGTGGAATTACAATGTTTAGAAGATATTGAACAGGTAAATGAATAGAAAGGTTAGAGGGAAATGAGCCAAATGGAAATAAATGGCACTAGGTCAGGTTGACAACTTGGTCAGCAGTTGGGCTGAAGGGCCTGTTTCTGTGCTGTATGTCTATGAATCAATGAGTCAATAACTGTATGGATACCTGTTTCAGCGCTAGACTCATCTATATCAATATGGATGTAACATTAATAAAAGATTGGGTAAATGTGGTGTGATTGCCAAGTCAATATTTGGGAGACAGCGACTAAGGTCATTTGTAAGTTGAGTATAGGGGGGAAAAAACAGTAACCCCAGGGTAATCAGACATTGTTGTCTCTTAAGAACACAGGCCGCTAGTTTCACCATGGTTGGCTATTGAATTTGACAAGCAATCGCTTTTATTATCACGGGCAATGATAGGTACTCTGTTAAACAACGCAACATACAGCCTTTACTATTTTTGGCTTGCTGTAATAAAAATAAACTTAAAGCTATTAAAAGGACCACTATTTTCTAAAATCCTGCAGGGAGAAATATATTTGTTATTGCAAGTCTGGAACTCTCTAGGCCCTAACCCCTTTTCCCCATTGACACAAATGTTTTTAGAGATACAGCATGGAAACAGGCCCTTATGCCCACTGAGACTGGATGACTTTTGAACACCCGTTCACACTAGTTCTATGTTATTCCACTTTCTCATCTACTCTCTATACACTGGGGGCAATTACAAAGAGCCGTATTTACCGACAAACCCGCACGTCTTTGTGATGTGGGAAGAAACTGGAGAACCCAGAGAAAACGCACACGGTCACAGGGAGAACGTGCAAACTCCACACAGACAGTACCCGGATTGAACCCAGGCTGTGAGGCAGCAGCTGTGCCACCAAATCTAACATATAACACACGATTTTCTATAAGTCGAGGTTTCTGAGAAGCACAGCTATTGTATTATAGCAGAATTACCTAAATGCTTCTTGCATTTTTTTTTTTTAGCCATTTCCCATCTCAATTGTTTCACTAGATTGTGAACTGATATTTTTATGCCTTGTGTTTTCCAGTCATCTCGGAGTCGAAGCCCATCCCCCCTCAGGCGGAGCATCAGTCCCAGTGAGTGGAAAACATTTTTAATGTAACAATCTGGAATGATTTAGAGGTTTATTCACAAATATCCAATGTAACCATCAAAGTAGTGAAAGCCTCCGGCAGTAGGCTAGTTAATGTGCTAGCATTAAAACTCCTTTGCATATTACTTTAATAACGGCTCTGGCCACAATGAGCTGTCACCGGCCCACTTGTTACAGTGGGTGGAAAAGGCCAAAGGCTGTTGTACGGCCAGGTCAACCAGTGATGGCCCCCTGTAGCAATATCCTACCCGTTCAGATGTTGGCACTGTATTTGGAAGATCATGTGAATAAACATTGGGCACCTGAATAATAATAAGTGGTCGCCAATATTTATCAAACCCCAGAGGCGGCACGGTGGCATAACGGTAGAGCTACTGGTCTGCAGCGCCAGAGACACGGGTGCGATCCTGACTACGAGTGCTTGTCTGTACGGAGTTTGTACGTTCTCCCCATGGCTTTTCTCCGAGATCTTTGGTTTCCTAACACACTCTGAAGTTTAACGGGTTACAGGTTAACGGGTGGGCGGCGCGACCGACGTCGCAGCGGCCTCTGCAGTCTGTCTGTCTTTTTTTTATTTTTTTGTCCCGTTGAGGGTATAGTTTGTAGTGGGTTTTTAAATGTGTATGTGTGGGGGGTGGGGGGTGGGTGGGGGAAACTTTTAAATCTCTTCCCTGCACGGGGACCCAACCTTTTCCCTGTCGGGTCTCCGTTGTCGTTGGGGCCTAGCACCGTGGAGCGGCCTCCAACCGGAACGAGCTGGGGGCTCGGGTCACAGAGCCTGCGGAGCTGCGGACCTACCATCATGGAGCTGGCCGGCTTCGGAGCGTGGAGAGCTGTAGCTGCTGCGACCCGACTCCGGATGATGGTGACACCGGGAGCTCACTGGTCCCTGGTGGGAGACTGCTTTGCGGGGCACCGGCAACGGCGACTTCTCCCGCCCGAATTGCGGGGTTGAAAGTGACCTGGAGCGGGGCCTTACACCGCCTGGCGCGGCTTTAAATGGCCGCGGACTTGCTAGCGTCCGCGGGGGGCTTTGACTTTGACATCGGGAGAAGAATGGAGAGTAGGGGAGAGACAAGACTTTGCCTTCCATCACAGTGAGGAGGAGATTCACTGTGATGGATGTTTGTGTAAATTGTGTTGGTGTGTGTCCTGGCTCTTTTCTTGTATGACTGCAGAAACCAAATTTCGTTTGAACCTCATGTGAGGTTCGAATGACAAATAAATGGTATTGTATTGTAAGACGTAGAGGTTTGTAGGTAAATTGGCTTGGCATAAATGTAAATTATCCCTAGTGAGTGTGGGATAGTGTTAGTGTGTGTGCTTCGCTGGTGCAGACTTGGTGGGCTGAAGGGCCTGTTTCCGCACTGTATCTAGAACTAAAACAAAAAAAACCATGCTGCTGCCTTAATTCTGGCTGATATTCGGACACATAATCGTGTCTCAAATGCCAGAGGCAGTCAAGTTAACATAAAGTGGCCACTAACCCGTTTAGGGTGCTCGATCAAGAATATTGGCGCCAAAGGATGTCTTCTGGTCAGAGAATGCGTTGTGACCTCACCTACCCCATTTGAGTAATAATAAATTTTATTTATGGGTGCCTTTCAAGAGTCTCAAGGACACCTGTTGGAGTACTGTTGGAGGTACCAATATCACGCCCATTTTCTCATATTGTTTTAGCGTGTGTGCCTACATCAACTGATCAACACAAGGTCGCCTGAATATAACTTCTTTAGCAAATGTTATCCCATTCGCTATGCCTTTCAGCCATGCATGTGCTGGCGTGACATTGCCATTCAGTGTAACCGATGTGGTTGAAATGGATGCAAGATAAAGTTCCAACCTCTACATTGCAGCATGTATGAAAGCAGAGATCTTGAGTCTGAAATAAAGTTTATTATTACCACTTAATTCGCATTTTTGGCTGACTGTTTATCATGTCATGACTGCAGCCAAATTTAAAGCATTTTAAGATGAACAAAGCTTGGTGCTATGGCTATAAAAGCAACTTCCATCCATTGTTAAATGTTTGGTAAAAAATAATGAAACACCTAACTTGGATTGGAAAGTGCAATAATTTAACACACTCCTCTCACTGATGTATAGAACTCTTACTTGGCAACCATTTAAAATTTAATTTTGTCATATTCTGGAGGATAATCCGACCCACATAAATGTAGGAATTATTGGGAAAACACGGAGCCCTCCCTGAATAAATTAACGCTTGATATTTTTTTTCATCTTATCTAGGACGCTGAAGAACTAAAGTTGAAGAGTTAAGAGGTTGATCGACTTCTGAAAACTACCTGAATAATGCCAAAATAAGTTTAGTGGCCAGAAGCAAATATGTATGAAAAATCCATGTTTTTCAATCTTCAGGGAAACCATTGTTGTTTGATTTTGTTATTAACAGGTGTTGCTTAATTGTTACAACATTTTAAATACATTAATTGTGCTGCATCATCATAACTCATCATACGTCGAACCCCTAGTCTGCAGGTACACAAATCCTCCAAGGTGCCAGAACACATTTATAAGGGAGCTACATCTGTGCATAGGATATTTATCATTGTAAATGGCGTCATTGAATATTGAATCAGCTGAAGTGCAATTCTGAACACTAGACTTTGGGAAGAACATCAAGAACCTGGTGAGGGTGCAGAGGAGGTTTATCGATGATGCTGGAGTGGAATGCTAAGAAGACGAATTGTTCTTTTTACAGGAAATGAATAGAGGTAGTTGAAAATTATTATGTGTGTTGATAGAGAGCAGAGTTGACAGAATTTTCCACACCACTGGTTGATAAATGTACACTGGTCATTGATTTAAAGCAATTGGCAAAAAGACTAGATGTGAAATTACAATTTTTTAAATTTTATTATTTTTTAATTTTTTAATTTTTTTATTTTTTACCCCTTCATCGAGGATGATCAGTCATTCTCTGCTGGACGATATGGTGGAATCAAATTCCATTGTAATGTTCCAAGGTAATTGGATATGCTCTTGAAGAGAACCAATTTGCAGGGCAATCGGGAGCATGATAATAAATTGGGTATTTCATTTAAGCCACCAGCTTTTTCTGAGAGGCTAAAAGGCCTCTTTCCCTGCTGTAAAATTATAAATATGATTGTGTTAAAAATCATGTGTGATTATAAAAATCATTGATTGGTTATGGCCAAAGCTGCAATGTTTCTGCAGGTGTTGTGATCGCAAAATACATTGATAACTATTGAAAGAATTTAACTAAGATTAAAACAATTGGGGCGGTACGGTGGCGCAGCGGTAGAGTTGCTGCCTTACAGTGCCAGGGACCCGGGTTTGATCCTGACTAAGGGTGCTGTCTGTACGGAGTCTGTACGTTCTCCATGTGATCTGTGTGGGTTTTCTTCGAGATCTTCTGTTTACTCCCACACTCAAAGGGCGTACAAGTTTGTAGGTTAATTGGTTTGGTATAAATGAAGAGTGTCCCTAGTGTGTGTAGGTTAGAGTTAATGTGCGGGGATCGCTGGTCTGCACGGACTCCAAGCGCCTGCTACATCTAATGTAGGCTGTATTAAGAAAACTGTCATGGTTTTATAACCTATGGGGTTGGAACAGTGGCGCAATGGTAGATCTGCTGTCTCACTGCTCCAGTGACCCTGGTTCGATCCTGACTGTGGGTGCTGTCTGTATGGAGTTTGCACGTTCTTCCTATGACCGCATGGGTTTTCTCCGTGTTCTCTGGTTTCCTGCCACATTCCAAAGATGTGCAGGCTTGAAGGTTAATTGACATCTGTAAATTGTCCCTAGGGGGTAGTATAGAACTAGTGTATGGGTGATCATTGGTCGGCGTGGACAGAGGGGCCTGTTTCCATGCTGCAACTCTAACTAAACGAAACATCGGAATTGTCTGCTGTTGACCCTCAGATTGCGATAAAAGTGTGATACGAGGCTGTATGTGAGTGCTACATGCATGTGTAGCATCAACATATTTATCATTTTGAAAGCTTTATCATCTTTATTCTGCACAATAGTATTTTTAATCATAGAAAATCAAAACAGTCTAACAACTGCAAATAGAAATCCTACCATCATTTATGATTAATTAATATAGGCGAATGTAGGAACCACAGTCACGTTTTTCTTCAGCTGTTCACTCGTTTGTTTTTTTTTTCCCCTGTAGTCTATGTATATATTAAATTCTTTGGTAAAATAGACCTGTTCCACACAGTGCCCTCTTATTTATATCTGTGAACTGAGTTCAACTGCAGCTGCAGCAGATGGGTCAATAATTTCCTTTGCCCTTTGGCTCTGTGGGTCTTTAATCAAATTAATTACTTCTGGATTAAGTTTGAAGCAACAAATTAGCCACACAAAAAAAGACAAGAAAAACTGACGCTTAAAAAAAGAAAATGAATCGCACCACAATCAAATAATCGCAGATGTTTAAAGTCTGCAATAAAAACAGGAAATGCTGGAAACACTCGGCTGGTCAGGCGGCATCCGTGGAAAGATAAACGCAGTTAACTTTTCAAGTCAAAGGGCCTTAAAGTTTCCAGCATTTTCGGTTGTTATTGCAGGATGGAAGGAGCTTAGGCTTGCAGCTGACCGGTGCTCATAGCTGACTGAGTGCTCGACATGAGAAAGCACCCATCCCACTGCACGCGCCCCCTTTATCTTGAAGAGCATAATCTTTGAAAGGAACATGGCATCAGGAAAACAAAACTTTGACTTTTCAAAAGATGTAAAACACATCAGTTTTATCGCTCATGTCCTAATGACTGCAAAATATAATGTACATAGAAAAATTTGCTCTGCATTTGTTGTACTGTTATGCTGAATTGTTCAGACTTTCAACAGCCAAAAGGTCTGCAAGGACAGCTAAGACCACCTGCAACTGTGGCCTCACACAGATCAGATACTTGAAAGCTCACACTAAACCTGGAGGTTTCCCTTTTGGTCTTTATGGACTGCTCCTGACAAAGTCCTTTGTACCTCTTGGATGTTGCCGCTTGCCAGCTATGCTTATAAAATGCACAATAGACATATTCTTTTTAATTTGGGCTCGGTACTTTCAAAGAGAAATTTTGCTTTTTTTTTTTACCCTCAGGGAAGGGAAGGAGATAATGTTATTAATTGCTGCTTCGGTGTTGCCACTTGATTTCCCCAAAATATTAAACAAATATTAGCCACAGTGATCCATGTAACAAATTATTTTAGATATTTTGTACCTAGCAGGGTTCCTTAGCGGATGCACAAGATTTCATTCTTGTGGTAGTCAAAGCTGTTGTGCTTATTTTACAAAGAGAGAAGTGACCATTTCAAATTACAGTACTGTATTCACTGTTTATGGCTAACTTTTGAAAATGGTACTAAACATTCATGGAGTGTGCTTTTAAAAAACATTTTTAATGATTTAGATACTTATTTTATACTTTTAATGAATTGACACAATAATTTATAGTTTGCAATGGAATTGTATGCATTGTGTCCCATGACATAATGTTGTGCAATTATTCAGTTGAATATTGTACGTCATGTAATGTGTTTGGAAAACATAAATAAATTCTTCCATTTTTAAGTCTTTACATTGTGCTTGATATTGAAAGATTCAAAAATATATTAATTAGTTGCATTTATAGAACACCGAGGTCATGTATTGACCAATCGAATAAGGTTTCTGAATTATATGATAAACATAATGATAAGGTGATTTTGGTTTGTGGTGACTTAAATATTGATTTACTGAAATATAATGATCATACAAAATGACAGAATTTGTTAATATTATGTTTAGCTTGAGTTTCTATCAGTTAGACTATAAAGTAGACTATTAGTGACTAATATAAGTGATCATTTGCTTGTTTTTACAGTTGGAGATTAACAATGTCAAAATTAAGAACAAAGAGACAGAATAATTTGGTTAGAATAAAATCACCAGAGGCAATTGTAGCTTTTAAGACAGAACTCTTGAATTATGACTGGCAAGAAGTTTATGTAGATGATATTAATGAATCATATGAAGCATTTTTAGAGACATTCTTGACAATTTATGACACATTGTCCATTGAAAGAGTATAGACACAATTCCAAAAAGAGGGTGAAATCATGGTTAACAAAGGGGTTGGAAAAAGCTTGTAAAAAGGAAAATGGGCTTTATAGGGAATTTATTAAATGTCAAACAAAGGAAAAGGAGGACAAGTACAAAAAAATATAAAAACAGACTGACATTAATTATGAGATCACAAAAAAAGATTATTATGTTCAAATGTTGCAAAAACATAAAAATAATATTAAGGCTACTTGGAGTGTATTTAATGATTTAATTAAAAATAGTAGTAAAATGGATTTTCCAACATATTTTGTAAAAAAATGACAATTCAATCATTGAAAATACAGAGGACATTGCTAATGAGTTGAATGATTTCTTTGTTAATGTAGGCCCAAATTTGGCAAAGGAACAACCTTCCTGGAGATGAAAACATAAATTTTGATTTTGAATTTAACAACAGCAATTCAATGTTCCTTGTTTGTGAGTGATGTGTAGAAGTAGTCAGAAAGTTTAAGGATAAAAAATCAACTGATGGTAACACCATTGATATGTAACTTACAAAATAAGTAATTGATTGTGTCCTTGAGCCTTTTACCTATATATGCAAGAAATCCTTTCTAAAAGGTGTATTTTCCCACTAAAATGAAAATGGCTAAGGTGGTTCCAATCTATAAAAATGGTGACAAACATATTGTATTAAATTATGGACCTGTGTCTTTGCCACCTCAATTTTCTAAAATACTTGAAAAGCTATTTGTGAATAGACTTGATGACTTCATTGAGAAATATGAGTTATTAAGTGATCATCAATATGGGATTAGGAGTTATCGATCGACATCTTTAGTGGTGATGAATTTTGTAGAAATTATAGCAACAGTAATAGATAAGAAACTACACACTGGTTGTATTTATTGATTTACGTAAAACATTTGATACAATTGATCATTCCTTACTTTTGCAGAAATTGGAACGCTATGGTATAAGAGGTGTCACACAAAATTGGTTGGGAAGTTATTTAAGTAATAGGTTTCAAAATTAAAAATTAATAATACTGAATCACAGCTTAGAAGAATAACCTGTGGTATTCCACAAGCGATTACTGGGACCTAAGTTATTTATACTTTATTTAAATGATATTTGTAAAGTATCCAATACATTGAAGTTTGTTACGTTTGCGGATGATACAAATGGATTTTGTTCAGGGAATTATATAAAATAACTATTGAAAACAGCAGAAAGAGAATTGATAGTGCTAAAAAAATGGTTTGATATTAATAAATTATCCCTAAATTAAAATTACATTTTTTTATGGTGTTTGGTGGTGACAGGGTTAATTATGAAATAAAATTGAATTTAAATGAAATCGAAAGAGTATATCAAACAAAATTCCTGGGAGTGATTATAGATCATAAACTTTGTTGGAAGCCACATATAGAATACATCAAATGGAAATTATCTAAATCCATTGCTATTCTTTACAAAACAAAGGATCTGTTGAATAAGAAGTGTTTGTATATATTGTATTGCTCGCTTATAATGCAATATTTGTCATATTGTGTTGACGTTTGGGGAAATGTATATAAAACAAATATAGACCCTATAATTAAACCCCAGAAAATAACTATTAGAATAATACATAAAGCTTCTTTCCGTGAAACTACAAATCCATTATTCATAAAGTCCGGTACCTTAAAATGTTTGGATATTATGCATGTAAAGACATTAGAAATACTTTTCTGAGTTAGGAATAAAAGCCTTGCTGTTAGTATTCATTAAAAAAAAATTAAATAAAAATTAAGAGAAGGACATTATAATTTAAGAGGGTTGTGTATTTTTGAAACATGCAAAGTAAGAACCAATGTAAAATATAGATGTGTCTCAGTTTTGGGAGTCAAAATGTGGAACGGCTTAGTGATGAGTTGAAATTTTGTAGCTCTCTGTTGAGTTTCAAAAAAGCCTTAAAATATAAAATAATTAAGGATTATAATGTAAAATGATTAAAATGTAAAATAAGTAAAGATTACAATTGAGAGTAAATTTTATTTTTTCCTTTGTAATGCTGATATTCTGGGTAATCTTATGGATTGTATAGGATAGGCAAAAATAAGCTTTGTGGCTTCAGCCTATTCCTTTTTCGGTCATTGATTATGTGAACGTTGTGTGAAATGGATACAGTGTTGGTTCATATTCACACAGATTGTAAAGTTTTGTTCTTTTTAATGTATGACCGAAATAAACGATTCATTCATTCGTGCTTGAAAGTAATGAGAGTTTTGGGTTCACAATGATCTCAAATACTGGAATTTTGTGTAGAAGTGCTGGAGTAACTCAGCGGGTCAGGCAGCATCTCTGGAAGACATGGATAGGGGACTTTTGGGGTCCAGACCCTTCTTCAGACTGCTTTCAGGTTGAGACATTTGATTCTGGCTGCGAGTTCCAGGATAGGGGGCACTGAGTTTTATTTAGATTCTCTAAAACTTGGCATGGTAGCGCAAAGGTAGAGTTGCTGCCTTGCAGCACCAGAGACAAGGGTTTGATCCCGACTACGGGTGCTGTGTGTACGGAGTTTGTATGTTCTCCCTGTGAGCATGTAGGTTTTCTCCGAGATCTCTCCATTGTGAGAGGTACGGACAGGGGTTTCTGCGGCAACAGACGGGATGCGAGGATGGTGTGCTGCCTTCCTGGTGCCAGGATCCAGGATGTCACGGACAGAGTGCAGAAAATCCTCAAGGGCGAAGGTGAACATCCGGAAGTGGTAGTGCATGTCGGCACAAACGATGTCGGAAAGAAGGGGATGAATATTCTGCAGCGTGACTTTAGAGAGCTCGGAAAAATGCTGAAAAGCAGGACCTCCAGGGTTGTTATCTCCGGTTTGCTTCCAGTTCCTCGTGCTGGCGAGAGCAGGAACAGGGAGATACGGGACCTGAACGTGTGGCTGAGGAACTGGTGCACGGGGCAGGGATTTAGATTCCTAGATCACTGGGATCTGTTTTGGGGTAAGGGGGAACTGTACAAAAGGGACGGATTGCATCTTAACAGGTGTGGGACCAGCATTCTGGCAGGCAGGTTTGCCACTGCTACACGGGTGGTTTTAAACTGAATAAGGGGGGTGGGGTGTCGAATGGGCTAGTGGAGGATGGAGTTAAAGGGAAAGGGTTTCTTAAATGTGTGAGCGTAGAGACAGAGGGGTGTAAAATGAGGGTAGAAGCAATAGGTAGCAAGGTGAAAAGTAAAAGTGGCAGGCCGGAAAATCCAGGGCAAAAATCAAAAAGGGCCACTTTTCAACAACATTGTATAAGGGGTAAGAGTGTTGTAAAAACAAGCCTGAAGGCTTTGTGTCTCAATGCAAGGAGCATTCGTAATAAGGTGGATGAGTTGAATGTGCAGATAGCTATTAATGACTATGATATAGTTGGGATCACGGAGACATGGCTCCAGGGTGACCAAGGCTGGGAGCTGAACATCCAGGGATATTCAATATTCAGGAGGGATAGAGAGAAAGGAAAAGGAGGTGGGGTAGCGTTGCTGATTAGAGAGGAGATTAACGCAATGGAAAGGAAGGACATTAGTTTGCAGGATGTGGAATCGGTATGGGTAGAGCTGCGAAACACTAAGGGGCAGAAAACGCTGGTGGGTGTTGTGTACAGGCCACCTAACAGTAGTAGTGAAGTTGGAGATGGTATCAAACAGGAAATTAGAAATGCGTGCGACAAAGGCAAAACCGTTATAATGGGTGACTTCAATCTACATATAGATTGGGTGAATCAAATTGGCTGGGGTGCTGAGGAAGAGGATTTTTTGGAATGTATGCGGGATAGTTATCTAAATCAACATGTAGAGGAACCAACGAGAGAGCAGGCTATTTTAGACTGGGTATTGAGTAATGAGGAAGGGTTAGTTAGCAGTCTAATTGTACGTGCCCCCTTGGGCAAGAGTGACCATAATATGGTTGAGTTCTTCATTAGGATGGAGAGTGACATTGTTAATTCAGAAACAATAGTTCTGAACTTAAAGAAAGGTAACTTTGAGGGTATGAGACGTGAATTGGCCAAGACTGACTGGCAATTAATTCTAAAAGGGTTGACGGTGGATATGCAATGGAAGACATTTAAAGACTGCATGGATGAACTACAAAAATTGTTCATCCCAGTTTGGCAAAAGAATAAATCAGGGAAGGTAGTGCATCCGTGGATAACAAGGGAAATCAGGGATAGTATCAAAACGAAGGATGATGCGTACAAATTAGCCAGAAAAAGCAGCATACCGGAGGACTGGGAGAAATTCAGAGACCAGCAGAGGAGGACAAAGGGCTTAATTAGGAAAGGAAAAATAGATTATGAAAGAAAACTGGCAGGGAACATAAAAACTGACTGCAAAAGTTTTTATAGATCTGTGAAAAGAAAGAGATTAGTTAAAACAAATGTAGGTCCCTTGCAGTCAGAAACAGGTGAGTTGATCATGGGGAACAAGGATATGGCGGACCAATTGAATAACTACTTTGGTTCCGTCTTCACTAAGGAAGACATAAATAATCTGCCGGAAATAGCAGGGGACCGCGGGTCAAAGGAGTTGGAGGAATTGAGTGAAATCCAGGTTAGCCGGGAAGTGGTGTTGGGTAAATTGAATGGATTAAAGGCCGATAAATCCCCAGGGCCAGATAGGCTGCATCCCAGAGTACTTAAGGAAGTAGCTCCAGAAATAGTGGATGCATTAGTAATAATCTTTCAAAACTCTTTAGATTCTGGAGTAGTTCCTGAGGATTGGCGGGTTGCAAACGTAACCCCACTTTTTAAGAAGGGAGGGAGAGAGAAAACGGGGAATTACAGACCAGTTAGTCTAACATCGGTAGTGGGGAAACTGCTAGAGTCAGTTATTAAAGATGGGATAGCAGCACATTTGGAAAGTGGTGAAATCATTGGACAAAGTCAGCATGGATTTACAAAAGGTAAATCATGTCTGACGAATCTTATAGAATTTTTCGAGGATGTAACTAGTAGCGTGGATAGGGGAGAACCAGTGGATGTGGTGTATCTGGACTTCCAGAAGGCTTTCGACAAGGTCCCACATAAGAGATTAGTTTACAAACTTAAAGCACACGGCATTGGGGGTTCAGTATTGATGTGGATAGAGAACTGGCTGGCAAACAGGAAGCAAAGAGTAGGAGTAAACGGGTCCTTTTCACAATGGCAGGCAGTGACTAGTGGGGTACCGCAAGGCTCAGTGCTGGGACCCCAGCTATTTACAATATATATTAATGATCTGGATGAGGGAATTGAAGGCAATATCTCCAAGTTTGCGGATGACACTAAGCTGGGGGGCAGTGTTAGCTGTGAGGAGGATGCTAGGAGACTGCAAGGTGACTTGGATAGGCTGGGTGAGTGGGCAAATGTTTGGCAGATGCAGTATAATGTGGATAAATGTGAGGTTATCCATTTTGGTGGCAAAAACAGGAAAGCAGACTATTATCTAAATGGTGGCCGACTAGGAAAAGGGGAGATGCAGCGAGACCTGGGTGTCATGGTACACCAGTCATTGAAAGTGGGCATGCAGGTGCAGCAGGCAGTGAAGAAAGCGAATGGTATGTTAGCTTTCATAGCAAAAGGATTTGAGTACAGGAGCAGGGAGGTTCTACTGCAGTTGTACAGGGTCTTGGTGAGACCACACCTGGAGTATTGCGTACAGTTTTGGTCTCCAAATCTGAGGAAGGACATTATTGCCATAGAGGGAGTGCAGAGAAGGTTCACCAGACTGATTCCTGGGATGTCAGGACTGTCTTATGAAGAAAGACTGGATAGACTTGGTTTATACTCTCTAGAATTTAGGAGATTGAGAGGGGATCTTATAGAAACTTACAAAATTCTTAAGGGGTTGGACAGGCTAGATGCAGGAAGATTGCTCCCGATGTTGGGGAAGTCCAGGACAAGGGGTCACAGCTTAAGGATAAGGGGGAAATCCTTTAAAACCGAGATGAGAAGAACTTTTTTCACACAGAGAGTGGTGAATCTCTGGAACTCCCTGCCACAGAGGGTAGTCGAGGCCAGTTCATTGGCTATATTTAATGGGGAGTTAGATGTGGCCCTTGTGGCTAAGGGGATCAGAGGGTATGGAGAGAAGGCAGGTACGGGATACTGAGTTGGATGATCAGCCATGATCATATTGAATGGCGGTGCAGGCTCGAAGGGCCAAATGGCCTACTCCTGCATCTAATTTCTATGTTTCTATGTTTCTATCTTCGGTTTCCTCCCACACTCCAAAGATGTAAAGTTTTGGAGGTTAATTGCCTTGGTTTAAATGTAAATTGTTCCTAATCTGTGTAGGGTAGTGTTGTGTGAGGATCGCTGGTCAGCATGGACTCGGTGGGTCAAAGGGCCTGTTTCCGTGCTCTATCTGTAAACTAAACAAAAAAACTAAGACTCGTGCACAAAAATATTTGCAACTTATGCAGTTATTGTGCAAACACGAAAGATTAGTTAATGAAGGTTCCTGCATGGTAATAAGCCTCGAACATTCAGATACTCCTTACTTGTATAAAATGAGTGTTGCTTAAGAGGTAGACACAAAGTCCTGGAGTAACTTAGCGGGTCAGGCAACATCTCTGCAGAAAAGGAATGTTTTTGCTCTGGAGAAAATGAGAATGCTTAAGAAATGCTTTCTCATATGGGTTCGAGATTGGATCACAAGGGATACAAAAGCTATCCAACATGCAGGCAGATAAGAGTTTGTCTCACAGACATTGTGGGCGGAAAGGACCTGTTCCCATGGTGTACTGTTCAACGTTCCATGAGCCGGAGGAAGTAGAGACACCAGCTCCTCCCGCAACTTCCATTGTCTTCTTCTAGGTGATGGTGGAGAGTTTGCAAGAAAGACCATAGATCCCCCAATAATCATCAAGCTAGGGTATGTGTGTGTGTGTGGGAAAGATGTGCGCCTGGGGCATATCTGAGGGTAACTGCTGGTGAGATTATTGGACCATAATCTGTCTGTTGAGGAAGAATTAATGTTGACAACTCTTTAATAAATATTTTAATCAGGCCTGGCTAGGTGTGGCAAGGTGGCGCAGTGGTAGAGTTGCTGCCTTGCAGCACCAGAGACCCGTGTTCAATCCTGATTACAGATTCTGTCTGTATGGAGTTTGTACGTTCTCTCCGTGAATGCGGGGGGTTTTCTCTGGGTGCTCTGTATTTTCTCCCACACCAAAGATGTACACGCTTGTAGGTTAATTGGCTTCAGTAAATTGTAAAATTGTCTCTAGTGTGTGTAGGATAGTGATCGCTGGTCGGTGCCTGGAACAAGGGCCTGTTTCCTCGCTGTATGTCTAAAGTAAAGGCAGCTCCTTGGCCGTGGTACCTTTGCTGACAAAGATCTGCCCTTTAGGATTTTAACTGACGATTTATGGGAATGTTGCATGTTTTGTTGTAATTTTAAGTTTGGAGAAATGAAAGTGCTTGCAACTTGTTAAAGCTGCACTCAATTTGTAAGTTAATCCTGCTTACCCTGAAGAACATGTCATATGTTATTGGAAGCAGTGGGGCCTGGGTAATTCAGCCACTGCTCTCTCAGAGACCAATGTAGATGTGGTATACATGAAAGGCCAAGCCACAAGTGATCACAACCTTTTCATCTCCCACCAGGACATTTGTATCTGTCAGAAAATCAAACGTTGGATTTTAAAACTGGTCCATTTAAATCTTCGGTAGTAAGCAATAATCACAGCTTGAGGTTCCAAGTGCTTTCATCCAATTTAAACAATGGGGGTTATCACTTAAATCCAGCATTCAGAACACTTGATCAACAAATGCAAAGAATGAAATGGATGGACAACTTATTTTCCCAACATAGGATCAGAGGCAGTGCTGGCTAAGCATCATATTAAAAAAATCAGCAAGCACCAGTCCAAATAAATCTGTATGTTTGTGTTTTTTAGCTTCCTGTTTTACCGGCTGTTTTTTGACGAATGTCTATCAGACACCAAACACGGGGTAGACAGAAAAAACAGATATTGAGTCTTTATTAATGGGGCAAAGGTCACGTCTCAGTTGTGTATACGTCACTTTTCTCATGTTCATTGACATCATGTAGGGCACATGAATGGTGAGCTGAATGGCCCTATGGTACACTATGGTACACTATGTGTTATATGGTACACTATGCCATATTCTATCAATAAACAAAAGAAAGCAGGAAGTGATCATTCGGCCTCTGTTGCCTGCTCTCCCATTCAACAAGGTAGTGGCTAGTCTTCTGCCTCAGTGCCAATTCCCTGCACTTGCCCCTTATCCCGTAATTCCCTTCATATCTAGGAATCTTTTTTTGCCATAGAGGGAGTGCAGAGAAGGTTTACCAGACTGATTCCTGGGATGTCAGGACTGTCTTATGAAGAAAGACTGGATAGACTTGGTTTATACTCTCTAGAATTTAGGAGATTGAGAGGGGATCTTATAGAAACTTACAAAATTCTTAAGGGGTTTGACAGGCTAGATGCAGGAAGATTGCTCCCGATGTTGGGGAAGTCCAGGACAAGGGGTCACAGCTTAAGGATAAGGGGGAAATCCTTTAAAACCGAGATGAGAAGAACTTTTTTCACACAGAGAGTGGTGAATCTCTGGAACTCCCTGCCACAGAGGGTAGTCGAGGCCAGTTCATTGGCTATATTTAAGAGGGAGTTAGATGTGGCCCTTGTGGCTAAGGGGATCAGAGGGTATGGAGAGAAGGCAGGTACGGGATACTGAGTTGGATGATCAGCCATGATCATATTGAATGGCGGTGCAGGCTCGAAGGGCCGAATGGCCTACTCCTGCACCTAATTTCTATGTTTCTATGTTTCTATGTAATCTTAGTCTTGAATACACTCAGTGACAGAGCCACAGTGATACAGCCCCCTTGTGTATAGAATTCCAAAGATTCATGTCAGTCCTGAAAGGCAGATTGTTTATTTTCAGGCTGCTGGCTTCACAATGGGTGAAAAATATTGTCATTCTAGTGCGATTGGAACTACTAAGCAGGTGTAAGTTTATTCATTTTAGTTGCCAATGTCTTACATATTTAATGTTTCAGTCTCGCATCTTGGGACAAGGTACTGAAATGTTTACATGGACAAGAAGGATATGGAAGCTTTGGAGTGGGTTCAGTAGAGGTAGAGGTTTGCCAACAGGATGCCTGGATTAGATGGTATTTGCTGCAAGGAATCGGTGGACAAAATTGGATTATTTTCCTTGGAACGCCAGAGGAAAAAAAATTATAGAAGTTAGTTTCACTGATTAATTCAGATAAGCGAGATGTTGCATTTTGGGAAGTCAAACCAGGCAGGATCTTCACAATAGGCCTGGGGAGTGTGGTAGAACAGAGAAATTCAGGAGTACAGGTACATAGCTCGCTGAAAGTAGCATCACAGGTAGACAGGGTGGTTAACAAGGATTTTGGCACAGTGGCCTTCATCAGGCCAGGTATTGAGTATGGAAGTTGAAATGTTATATTACAGCTGTATAAGACATTGATGAGGCTGCATTTGGAGTATTTGGGTCAGTTTTGCTAGAGGAAAGATGACATTAAACTGGAAAGAGTACATAGGGTGTTGCCACGACTCAAGCGCCTGAGCTGTAGGAAGAGATTGGACAGACTAGGACTTTATTCCTTTGAGTCCAGGAGGCAGAGGGATGAACATAAAATCATGAGGGCAATAGACAAGGTGAATGCATTCTATTCCCCAGGGCTTGGTTATACATGTGCGTGTGGTGTGTGTGTGGGTGTCTTGCTCATTGACACTAATCCTACAATAAACCCATTGACTGAGTGTCGTATTGATGTTTGCAGGATACGTGTTTGCATTCCATAAAATAGCCCAACATCGCAGAGGAATGTTGGAAATGAAGGGGCAAATGACATCCACTTTCTTCGTTGGTGGATTTATAACTGTTGCTCGCAGGTCTGTACACCCATTATGTAGCTTTCTATTGAAACTCTGCAGGCCGTTCCAGAAGGAAGTTGATAAATAAACTTTCTAAGTGATCCTTTGGGGCCAAGAGGGCCATGGCATTGATAGGCCCACAATGGTCTCTCCACCAAGATGGCCCCAACTCTAGCTATGGTGAATTACTCTGTGAGGAGGGACTGATCAGATTTATTCCTCCCCACCAACCATACCATCACATGCTGCTCATTAGTTTTTGTACATTTGACACAAATTGCTGGAGTAACTCAGCGGGACAGGCAGCATCTCTGGAGAGAAGGAATGGGTGATGTTTAGGGTCTCGACCCGAAACGTTTGCCATTCCTTCTCTCCAGAGATGCTGCCTGTCCCGCTGAGTTACTCCAGCATTTTGTGTCTACCTTCGATTTAAACCAGCACCTGTAGTTCGTTCCGACACAGTTTTTGTACAGTGCTGGCCGATCACCATTCAAGTTCCATGCTGATTCCATTTCAGTGGCAAGAGACTTATTCAGCATTGAAGGGTCACAAGAAAAATGTGGGAGATTGTTGCATTTCACGTGTTGCAAATCAAATGCATGCCTTATTGCATTACCAAAGTGATTAGGAGCAGGCTATAACTGGTGGAAACTGATGTGTGTGTCAGTGTGTGCATTGTAAAGCTTAGGTGGTTAATCCAAGAATAGTTTAGAATCCCTGTAATAACTTACAAAACATAAGTAGTTTGCAGAACAAAAATATGTCATGCTATTATTGTAACCTTTAATTATAATAATGAAAAAGAATCGGCTTTATCAAGGAGGGAGAAGTTTTATAAGGAATATTTTCCGACTGATGTGACTTTCCTCAGGAGCCACTCTCTCAGTCTGAGCTAGAACATTCACAAACATGGATCCGTGGATCTCCCGGTTGCAAACTTCTCTTCCCATTCCCATATTGACCTGGGACTTCTCCTTTACCAGAGTGAGGCCAAATGCAAACTAGACCAGAGGGAAGCCAAATGCAAACTAGAGGAACAGCACCTCGTATTCCACTTGGGTAATTTACAACCCAACAGTAGGAACATATGATCATTGAACTGGTGAGGAGAAGGCAGAAAAATGGGATTAGGAGGCGGAGATCAGCCATGATTGAATGGCGGAGAAGACTCAATGGGCTAAATGGCCTAATTCTACTCCTGTAACTTGTGAATGTGAATTCCCGAACTTTAGGTAACTAACCAAAACCAACCCGCCCTCCTTCTTCCCCTCTCCCTTTCTTTTCTTCCCCTCTCTTTCCCATTCCCTACCTGGACTCGCACCTATTTCCCCCTACGCTTGCACCTACATTCCTTCTCTCGCTTCACTATTCGCAACTCTTCAGTTCTTATCCCACACCTTTCATCCCTGGCGTTTGTCCAACCGTCTGCCTAGCAAAAACCTTCCTCCCTCTTATCCACATATCATTTGCTAGGCTTTGTCCTGCCCCTCCTCTCTTCTAGCTTCCCACCTTCTCCCACCCTCACCCTACCGCAATCCGTCTGAAAAAGGGTCCCGACCTGAAACATCAGCTTTCCATATTCTTCAGAGATGCTGCTTGACCCGTTGAGTTACTCCAGCACTTTGTGCCTTTTTCTGGATTTGCTGGTTGCTGTAGAAGGGGCTGTAGACACCCTCTACTGATTGGGAACGGTGTGTTGCCATGTGCCTTCTCTGTCCGCCCACTGCCCAAGCCACAGTGAGAGCCGAGTAGCACTGGAAGCACTGAACAGACTCACTGGGGCTCACTCAGTGGATCAGTGAAACTGGGTGGCAGCCCCTCTCTCAGGATTTGTCACTCTCCCAGCACTGCTGTTTCTGTTATCCTGTCCCACACACTATGCGTTCATTTCTGACTTACGGAAAATTTGGGCTACAGACATTTTTTAACCTTGAGATTGTCTGCATTGGAATATTTATGGGATCCGCCTGCCCTGTGCTTGTAAGACAGGCTGGTTTCTGATGAACTGCCTCCTGCTCGTCACTCACAGAGTCTATCACTGTCTTCAGAAATACCAATAGTAAAAACTGGAAACATTCAGCGGGGTCTGAAATAAAAACAGAAACTGCTGGAAACACTCAGCAGACTCATTATATGATTCCATCATCGGCATTTTCTTTTTGATTCTCATTTACTGTCTCTGTAGACTTTGACTGAAAGGCTATCCAGTCACATCTGGCATTTTGGCATGCCAGGGAAGTTTGAGAGGAGGGAGTTAAACCCATCACTCAAGCAGGAACAGCAAGAATTAGAGTGGTTAGCGTTAGAACTAGTAGGCATAGGCTGCTCAGCCCAGGTCTGCTCAATTATTCATCTGATCTTCTCACTAGACCCTTTCCCGAGCTCATATGCTTTCATCATCTTAATTTCAAGAAATCTATTATAGAAACATATAAAATTCTTAAAGGATTGGACAGGCTAGATGCAGGAAAAATGTTCCCGATATTGGGGGAGTCCAGAACCAGGGGTCACAGTTTAAGAATAAGGGGTAGGCCATTTAGGACTGAGATGAGGAAAAAATGTTTTCACCCAGAGAGTTGTGAATCTGTGGAATTCTCTGCCACAAAAAGGCAGTGGAGGCCAATTCACTGGATGTTTTCATGAGGGAGTTAGATTTAGCTCTTGGGGCCAAGGGAATCAAGGGATATGGGGAAAAATCAGGAATGGGGTACTGATTTTAGATGATCAGCCATGATCATATTGAATGGCGGTGCTGGCTCGAAGGGATGAATGGCCTACTCCTGCACCTATTTTTCTATGTTTCTATTAATGTCTGTTTTAAATAAACTCATTAACTGAGTCTTCACAGACTTCCAGCGTAGAGAACTTCAGAGATTCACCACTGTCCATGTGAATAAATTTCTCTTTGTCTTGGTTTGTGACCCATATTTCAGGAATCCTCAATCAGCAGAAACATCTTTCCCGCCGGACCCTTAAGAATTTTGTATGTTTCAATGAAATCTACTCTCATTCTTTTACGTAAACTCTGGAGACTCCAGCCTGCATAATTTCTCCACACAGGGCTGACGTGCCATCTCTGGAACCAACCAATGAACTCCTTTGTTGCACCCCTTGCAGGGATAATAGATCATTTGTTGAACACTGTGCACAACGCTTCAGGCACAGTCTCACTAATCAAACCACAATGTTCTGGAGGAAATCAGCGGATCAGGCAGCATCTCCATCCAAGCTCCATCCAAGACAGCAAGAAATTGCAGAAAGTTGTGGATGCAGCCCAGACTATCACACAAACCAACCTCCCATCCAATATCTCCAACTACGCTTCGCACTGCCTCAGCAAGGCCACCAGCATAATCAAGGACCAGTCTCACCTCAGTCACTCCCTTTTATTCTCCCTCCCATCAGAACAGAAGTTTGAAAATGCATACCTCCAGATTCAGGGACAGTTTCTTCCCATCTGTAATCAGGCAACTGAGTGGTTCCGCTCATAGAAACATAGAAACATAGAAATTAGGTGCAGGAGTAGGCCATTCGGCCCTTCGAGCCTGCACCGCCATTCAATATGATCATGGCTGATCATCCAACTCAGTATCCCGTACCTGCCTTCTCTCCATACCCTCTGATCCCCTTAGCCACAAGGGCCACATCTAACTCCCTCTTAAATATAGCCAATGAACTGGCCTCATCAGCTATAATGCGGTCGTGACATCCCATCTACCTCATTGGAGATCTTTGAACTATCTTTGATCAGACTTTATCTTGCACTAAACGTTGTACCCTTTATCTGAACACTGTGGACGGCTTGATTGTAATCATGTATAATCTTTTCTTTGACTGGGTAGCACATAAACAAAAGGTTTCACTGTACCTCAGTACACGTGACAATAAAAAACCAAACTAAACGGAACTAAACTAAATCTGTGGAGGGAATGGACAGGTGATGTTTTGGGTTCAAATTCAATCTGAAGAAGGGTCCTTCCCAAAACGTTGCCTGTCAATTCCCTCTACAGATGCTGCCTGACCTGCTCAGTTCCTCCAGCACTTTGTGTTTTACTCAAGATTCCAGCATCTGTAGTTCGTTGTATCTACAGTCCCACCAAAGCCCTATACAATTGAAGAAAGTCATCTTTAGTTAAACCCTTTCATAATAAAGACCAACATTTGCTTTCCAGAGATTGACACAAAAGCTCAGTGGGCCAGGCAGCATCTCTGGAGAAAAGGAATAGCTGACATTTAAGGTCAAGACCCTTCATCAGACTGAGAGTCAGGGAGTGAGACACTTTCCAGACACTTTGCTTTCCAGACTCTTGTTGCGTTTTCACTTTCAGTCTATAAGGATAGCAAGGTCCATTTAAACATTAATGTTATCCAATCTCACACTATTTAAAAATATTCAGCTTTCTGTTTTGTGCACCAGAGTGGATCACCTGACATTTTTCCACATTATATTACTCCTGTCACATTCTTGCCCAATCACTCAGCTTATCTCTATCCCCAATGGAAGCCTCTTTACACCATCCTCTCTTCTCACAGCCCAAACCAGTTTTGTATCATTGCCAGATTTGGCAATTGATTACTTCCCCCGCTTTACCAAATCACTGAGGTTAATCCTGAACAGTGGGGATCCAAGCATAGACTATGTGGTATCCAATAAGTCACAGGGCATCAACCTAAGAAAGGTTTGTTCATTCCTACTCTATATTTTCTGTCCTATAATTAATCCATGCCAGTATATTACACCGAATGCCTTGTCTTAAACATTGCTGACCAACCCTCAGTGAGGGAACTTATTGAAAGCCTACTGATTTACAAATACTACCCCCTCCCGACAACTCCATCTACTTTGCCCACCACATCGTGGATTTGTCAAACATGTTTTCCCTTTCACGCTGGTTCTGCTCAATCCAATTATTTTTTTCAAATGTTCTGTCAGAATGCCATTCATTATAAATTCCAGCATTATCCCTTCTACTAATGTTAGGCTAACAGGCGTAGCAGTAGAGCTGCTGCCTCACAGCATCAGAGACAAAGGTTTCAGCCTGACCGCGGGTGCTGTGTGTGCGGAGTTTGCAGATTCCTCCTGTGACCACGTGAGTTTTCTCCGGGTGCTCTGGTTTCCTCCAATATTCCAAAGACGTGCAGGTTTGTAGGTTAATTAATTTCTATAAATTGCCTGCTAGTGTGTAGGATGCGAAAATTGGATAACATGGAAGGGCCGGATTCCACGGTTCCACTCTAAACTAAACTAAACGAAGTTAAGCTGAGCTAAACTGGACTAAACGTCAGTATTTCCTTGTTTACTCTCTCTCCTATATTAAATATTAAACATCTGCATGAAACCTGTCCAAGGATGTCAAGGTGATGACCTCTTTTCCACTGTGTCACAGACCAGATTTGAAGCTAATCGAAGGGCCGAATGGCCTACCCCTGCACCTATTGTCTATTGAAGCAAATTTGATGATGATTAGTTTGCTTGGCATGATATTTAAAACAGGATTGTTATGTGCAACATTCACAAAATTTATTCCCCATCATTGGCTGGCCAGAAAAAAATTGGATGTCACCTTGCTTAAGGGCTCCAATGAATGAACTAATTAATTTGTTCTGCACTGTACTGAAAGCTAATTGTAGACTTGGTTCCAGGGAAGCGTGACTATTCAGTCGCAACAGGGCACCTGATGTGTCAGGACAGTGGTATCATTGTGTGAAGGGCTTATTAATGACCTTGATAACTGCTATGATCTGGTGGCCTCTTCAGAATCTCAGATGTCACATGTTCCCATCCTTAGCAGCTCAAGAGCCTTCCTTCTTTCAATATCCATAAATTCTTTCGACATTGGTGGGAAAATTAACGTGCTATTCACAAACTATGGGGATGCGTGGCACTCTAGCTGGGTTGTATTGCAGAAAGCTTACATGCATGGGAATGTTTGCTTCAGTATTCCCACGATGTGCTTGATATGTAGAACATAGAACATAAAGCAGTACAGCTTGGGAACAGGCCCCTGCATAATGCTGATAGCCACTGCAGATGTTGGTTTATACCGAAGATAGGCACAAATTGCTGGAGTAACTCAGCGAGTCAGGCAGCATTTCTGGAGAAAAGGAATAGGTGGCGTTTCAGGTCAGAACCCTTCTTCAGACTGAAGAAGAATTCTGACCTGAAACGCCACCTATTCCTTTTATCCAAAGTTGCTGCCTGATCTGCGGAGTTACTCCAGCATTTTGTGCCTATGTATAGGAGCAGGCACTTCAGCCCACAATGTCTAGACCAAACATCAGTCAGAGGGTGGTGAATCTGTGGAATTCTTTGCCACAGAAGACCGTGGAGGCCGTCAGTGGATATTTTTAGGGCAGAGATAGATAGATCCTTAATTAGTACGGGTGTCAGAGGTCATGGGGAGAAGGCAGGAGAATGGGGTTAGGAGGGAGAGATAGATCAGCCATGATTGAATGGTGGAGTAGACTTGAAGGGGTGAATGGCCTAATTCTACTATTCCTCATGACCTTATGATGCCAAGATAATCTAATCTTCTCTGCCTGCACATGACCCATACCCCTCCATTCCCTACATATCCATGTACCTAACTGAAAGCCTCTTAAGTGTTGCTATTGTATCTGCCTGCACCATCACTCCAGGCACCCACATCATCAGTGTAAAAACAAGCATTGCACATCTCCTTGGAACTTTTCACCACCACACAGCTATGTCCTCAAATCCTTGATCATTCCACCCTGGAAAATAGTTTCTGACTGTCGACTTATTTAATATACTTCTATCAGGTCTCCCTTTAATCTCTGATTTAAATAATCCAAGTTTGTCCAACCTCTCCTTGTAGCAAGTACCTTCTCATCCAAGCAGCACTGGTAGTTCTCATAAATAGCTGTAGCTTCAACAATGCAACTGATGAGCAGAAGTTAATTCATCTGTAAAATGAATGATGTTAGGCATAAATAATGTATTCTGTAATATTCATAATATGAACTCTGCCACATCACTTACAACTAAACTAAGAAATGATTTTTAATTTTTAATAAAGTTTATCAACCTAAAACATTGTCTGTGTGTTTCTCTCCTTGTCGGTGCTGCCTGATTAGCTGTGGCTTTCTGAATGTTTCCGTTTTTATTTCAGATTATAGGCATCCAAAGGGTGTAGAGGAGATTTGGTCTCCTTAAACCAAGCTGGCAGTGTGTGAGTTGTTACCTGTAACTCCCTCAGACTGAGTTTTGTCACAATTTATCACAGAGCAGGAGCTGGCAAGGCAGATGTAGGAGAGGTTGCAGAAGACAACCTAGATGGGAATGTGATTCTTGATGAATTTACTACCTGCTATTGTAATGACTAAAGCAACCTTCCTTCTTCAGACCAAATATGGAGTAGGAATTCTGTTTTGAACTCCTAACATGTTAGAGTGACACAAAATGCTGGAGTAACTCATGGCAGCATCTATGGAGAGAAGGAATGGGCGACTTTTCGGGTCGAGACCCTTCTTCAGACTGATGTCAGGGGAGGGGGCAGGATAAAGATAGAAAGGAGGCGGAGTCAGTGGGAGAACTGGGAGGGGGATGGAGAGAGAATGCAAGGGCTAAGGTAGAGAAGTCAATGTTCATACCGCTGGGGTGTAAACTACGTAGCGTTATGACTGGCATTGACTGGGTCGTTTACACCCCAGTGGTATGAACATTGACTTCTCTAACTTCAAATAGCCCTTGCTTTCTCTCTCCTTTCCCTTCCCAGTTCTCCCACCAGTCTTACTGTCTCCACCTACATTCTATCTTTGGCCCGCCCCCTCCCCTGACATCAGTCTGAAGAAGGGTGTCAACCCAAAATGTCGCCCATTCCTTCTCTCCATAGATGCTGCGTCACTCGCTGAGTTACTCCATCATTTGTGTCCACCTTCGATTTTACCAGCATCTGCAGTTCTTTCTTACACATGTTACAGGGACATGTTAATATGTTTAAAATAAATGGGTTGGCATCTCAGATAGAGCAATATGATATGTGTAAGCGAGTGTGGAGTTATCTTCTATGCTTTACAGAGTGTGTTGACTTGCAACATGTTCGCCACATGGTGGCATTGTTGATCCATGACTGATTCATATTTCATATTCACTCCATTCACATCCCCCTCCTCCCACCTCTGCACCACACACATTCTCCAACAAAATTCAGACACTACAACCTTTGCTTATTTTCCAAAACGGTAACATGACCGGTCACATCTCGGACTTAATCATTTCTGCATGTCCAAACAAAGTGGTTATACCCTGTGCAGAGAGACCAGATACAGCATCTAAAAAAAACAAGCTTTGATTATAAATACACTTTCCAGCCATTAAACTTAAGTGTATCATAATATTAAACTTCAGAAAGAAAAGCTGAAGGAAGAACGAATAGAATAGAAAGCATATAAATCCAAATTATTATACATTTTGAGATTTGGACAATAGACAATAGGTGCAGGAATAGGCCACTCGGCCCTTCGAGTCAGCACCGCCATTCAATGTGATCATGGCTGATCATCCACAATCAGTACCCCGTTCCTGCCTTCTCCCCATATCCCTTGACTCCGCTATCTTTAAGAGCTCTGACTAGCTCGCTCTTGAAAGCATCCAGAGTCGGCCTCCACCACCCTGAGAGTTCCACAGACGCACAACTCTCTGTGTGAAAACGTTTTTCCTCATCTCCGTTCTAAATGACTTACCCCTTATTCTTAAACTGTGGCCCCTGGTTCTGGATTCCCCTAACACCGGAAACATCTTTCCTGCCTCTAGCATGTCCAATCCCTTAATCTATATTACTAAAAGTCTGATCTTGACCACTTCCTGTTATTCTGTATATTGATTTTAGAAAAAAGGCTGACATTTACAGCTATGATTTTTGGCCATCTTACACAGTCCCCCTCCGCTGCGCAGGACAAGAGGATTTTTCCTATCGATGAAAAATAAAAGAGTTATTAGTGTTTAAAAAATGTTGAGATTCTCTCTCCTGAAGGTCACGCCCCTTCCAGAAGGACTATAAAACACGGAAGTGTTGAGTGCCTCAGTCAGTCTCTGCAAGATGGGGGAGCGAGAGGGTCGTGTCTCGCAGTCTGAGCTGTGAATAACATTGAACACATGTTTACTAAACTGTGAATGGTTTTACTGACCTACCAGTGCCCTTAATGTGGTTTGAAAATATAGTTTGGAAATGCTAAAGCTTTGTTGCCTTTGGTTTGGAAATGCTAAAGCTATGTTGCCTTTGGTTTGGAAATGCTAAAGCTGTGTTGCCTAATTAAATTTGCCTTGCCGAATTAAAGTTGCCTTGCCTAATTAAAGTTGCCATGCCTAATTAAAGTTGCCATGCCTAATTAAAGTTGCCATGCCAAATTAAAGTTGCCTTGCCTAATTAAAGTTGCCTTGCCTAATTAAAGTTGCCTTGCCTAATTAAAGTTGCCTTGCCTTCTATATAATTAAAAATCTAATCTTGACCACTTCCTCTTTGCGCTTTATATTGAATTTTAGAAAAAACGGTACCACGTACGGCTGTGACTTCTGGCCATCTTACTCAGAGCCCCCCTCCGCTCATCAGGTGCCGAGGATTTTTCCCATCGATGAAAAATAAAAGAGTTATTAGTGTTTTAAAAATGTTGAGATTCTCTCTCCTGTCAATCACGCCATGAAGGCCACGCCACTTCTGGTGGGAGGGGGGAGGGTCTATAAAAACCCAGAAGTGCGGGTGTGACTAAGTCTCTGCAAGATGGAGGAGGGAGAGGTCACAACTCGCTGTCTTTAGTGGCCTTGCATCCTGCTTGAAATGGTATGAAACTACACTTGAATTTGGTGGCCTCGCACCCTACTTGAAGTGGTAAGAAACTGCACTTGAAATGGAATTTCAAGGAATAGCCGTGAGTCAATTGCCAGCCCACCAGCCGTGAGTGAGTGAACTGCCAGCACAACTGGCTTGAGTGACTGAGCCGCAAGCACAAGAATCCATTCGGCCCACAATGTCCATACTAGCCCTCTGGAAACCAGTCACTTCAGCCCATAACACCCATACTAGCGCTCCAGAAAGCTCCCCCCTCCCACTGGCCCACTGAGGTGGAATATTGCGTTGGGAAACCAGCCCTCCCATGTGATGCTGGGACCCAGCGGGTCTCACTTAGTCTAGTAATCTTTTATGTTTCAATAAGATCCCCTCTCATCATTCTACATTCCAGAGTATACAAGCCCAGCAGCTCCATTCTATCAACATATGACAGTCCCGCCATCCCGGTAATTAACCTGGTGAACCTACGCTGCACTCCCTCAATAGCAAGAATGTCCTTCCTCAAATTGGGAGACCAAAACTGCACACAATACTCCAGGTGTGGTCTCACTAGGGCCCTGTACAATTGCAGAAGGACCTCTTTGCTCCTACATTCAACTCCTCTTGTTATGAAGGCCAACATGCCATTTGCTTTCTTCACTGCATGCCTACTTTCATTGACTGATGAATAAGGACCCCCAAATCCCATTGTACTTCTTCAAATGATACTGTCTCCGGAAGGAGGAGGAGAACTTCTTCAAATCTCTCTGTCCTGGACCTCCTCCATGGCCGGAGTGAGCACCACTGGAAATTGGAGGAACAGCACCTCATATTCTGCTTGGGGAGTCTGCATCCTGATGGCATGAACATTGAATTCTCACAATTCTGTTAGCCCTTGCTGTCTCCTCCCCTTCCCAGCTCTCCCTCAGCCCTCGGGCTCCTCCTCCTCCTTTTTCCTTTCTTCTCCCCCCCCCCCACCCCCCATCAGTCTGATGAAGGGTTTCAGCCCGAAACGTTGCCTATTTCCTTCGCTCCATAGATGCTGCTGCACCCGCTGGGTTTCTCCAGCATTTTTGTGTACCTCCCATTGTACTTCCCCTTTTCCCAACTTGACTCCATTTAGATAATAATCTGCCTTCCTGTTTTTGCCACCGAAGTGGATAACCTCACATTTATCCACATTAAACTGCATCTATCATGCATCTGCCCACTCACCCAATCTGTCTAGGTCACCTTGTATCCTCATAGCATCCTCCTCACAGTTCACACTGCCTCCCAGCTTTGTGTCATCTGCAAATTTGCTAATGTTATTTTTAATTCCTTCATCTAAACCATTAATGTATATTGTAAATTGCTTGCGGTACCCCACTAGTCACTGCCTGCCATTCTGAAAGGGGCCCGTTAATCCCTACTCGTTGTTTCCTGTCTACCAATCAATTTTTTATCCATGTCAGCACTCTACCCCCAATACCATGTGCTCTAATTTTGCCCACTAATCTCCTATGTGGGACCTTATCAAATGCTTTCTGAAAGTCCAGGTACACTACATCTAGTGGCTCTCCCTTGTCCATTTTCCTAGTTACATCTTCAAAAAATTCCAGAAGATTAGTCAAGCATGATTTCCCCTCCGTAAATCCATGCTGACTCGGAACGAACCTGCTACTGCTATGCAAATGTACCGCTATTTCATCTTTTATAATTGACTCCAGCAACTTCCCCACCACCGATGTCAGGCTAATTGGTCCCTGTTTTCTCTCTCTCGCCTTTCTTAAAAAGTGGGATAACATTAGCTACCCTCCAATCCACAGGAACTGATCCTGAATCTATACAACATTGGAAAATGATCACCAACGCGTCTACAATTTCTAGAGCTACTTCCTTAAGTACCCTCGGATGCAGACCATCAGGCCCTGGGGATTTATCTGCCTTCAGTCCCATCAGTCAACCCAACACCATTTTGTGTCTAATGTGAATTTCCATCAGTTCCTCCGTCACACTAGATCCTCTGGCCACTAGAACATCAGGGAGATTGTTTGTTTTCTCCTTAGTGAAGACGGATCCAAAGTACCTATTCAACTCGTCTGACATTTCCTTGTTTCCCATAATAAATTCACCTTTTTCAGTCTTTTTCCTCTTCACATACCTACAGAAGCTTTTACTATCCTCCTTTATATTATTGACGAGCTTACATTCTAACCTCATCTTTTCTCCACGTATTGTCTTTTTAGTTATCTTCTGTTGCTCTTTAAAAGTTGCCCAATCCTCTGGCTTCCCGCTCATCTTTGCTATGTTATACTTCTTCTCCTTTATTTTTATACTGTCCCTGACTTCCCTTGTTAGCCACGGTCGCCCCTTACTCCCCTTGTAATCTTTCTTCCTCTTTGGAATGAGCTGATCCTGCACCTTCTGTATTGTTCCCAGAAATACCTGCCATTGTTGTTCCACTGTCATCCCTGCTAGGATATCTTTCCAGTTAACTTTGGCCAGCTCCTCCCTCATAGCTCCATAGTCTCCTTTGTTCAACAGTAATACTGACACCTCCAATTTACCCTTCTCCCTCTCACATTGTAGATTAAAAGTATCATATTATGGTCACTGCCTCCTAATGGCTCTTTTGCCTCGAGTTCCCTAATCAAATCCGGTTCATTACACAACACTAATTCCAGAATTGACTTCTTCCTGGTAGGCTTCGGTACAAGCTGCTCTAAGTATCCATCTCGGAGGCACTCCACAAACTCCCTTTCTTGGGGTCCAGTACCAACCTGATTTTCCCAGTCTACCTGCATGTTGAAATCTCCCATATTATGATTTTCTGATTGTAAAGAAAACCGTTCAAGGACGTTACAATCGCAGGTTCCTGATTAAATTGGAGGAGGGGAGTTGCTCAGATTGCTTACTGTTCCAAAGTTTTAAAAAGAGGGACATTGGGCAAATTTTTTTTTTTTTAAATGAATGTGTGCCTACCTGTCATAATTTGAACAGCAATCAATCCGGATAGAATAATAGATCCTCCAAGTCTTTTATCAGTTGCTCAGTTTATGTTTTATACAACATTACAAGCAGTTCCCATTTTGAATATTAGACTTAAAATTCAAATGAAAAAGGTATAATATTCATAACCTTGTTTAGGACCAGAATAGCCTAGTTTCTGGTCTTGCATCAGTTCTGGTCAATGCATTTTCTGCAATGTTATAAAATGAAATCTGCTTTTGATGATGTGGGTAATCATATACTTAAACTATAAAAGAAGATAAACATGCTAAATATTTACTATCGGATAAATAGGTTCATCAGTAGTTGATTCCCTTCCATTTTGTTCTCTTCTAAAAATGCTGAACTGTAAAATCTTTCTCAAGTACCTTTTTAAACCAAACATTTTAGTAAACATCTGAGCTAAATCCGTTTGTCATGCTTTGTAACAGGGGATCAATGGTGCACTATAAATCTATCAATATATTTAATGTTTCATATTTATAGCTCTGCATTTAATAATGAAAATTGTGCAATTTTCAACATCAACATATTGCAAAGATTTACAATTCTTTTTGAAAAAGCCCCACATATTTGAAAGGCTGAATTGGAGATTGCCAAAGCAGAGTAAACCAAATTACTATACATTTTGAAATTTGTTATGATTTTCTGATTGTAAAGAAAACCATTCAAGGACATTACAATCACTGGTTCTTGATTAAATCGGAGGAGGGGAGTTCAGCCTGTTCCAAATTTTCCAATGGAGAGGCATTGGGAAAATATATATATTTAAAAATGAATGTCCTAACTGTCATAATTTGAACAGGCATCAATCCTGATAGAATAATAGATCCCAATCCTCTGAGCCTTTTATCTGTTGCTCAGTTTATGTATTTTACAAAATAAAAAGCAGCTGCCAATTTGATTACTAGACTTTAAATTTAATGCATAAGGGTATAAAATGCATAACCTTTAAGACCAGAATAGCCTAGTTTCTTGTTTTATATCAGTTCTGGTCAATGTATCATATTCTGCATTGACCAGGCATTAACCCTGTGCTTGAGCAGGTCAGTCCAAGGTTGAGCACACCATGGACACACCATTGATCCTTATTTACATCTGATTGAAACCTGCTGGACAATCCCAGGATTGGGACCCTGGTGTTGAAGGGTCACCAATACCGTTTTGGGAGCATTGCTCTGGATATGGGTAAGCCTTGCTGGAAGAGGGAGATTGGAAGAAGAAGTCAACCCAGTGTTGGCTAGTTTGGTGAATGGAGCATCAAATCTAAGGTTTAATCTCCTTAACCTGTTACGCAGGTTACTAACACCCATTTGAAAGGTTTTCTCTTTTGATGTCTATACCAGTACAGCAAGTGGTGCACTTCTGCTCAGAATGGACACTTTCTTTATCCATCTTAATGGAGACTCATAAACTTTCTTAATGCCTGTAACACTGAAAGAGCATTGTCTACCTTATAGGCCATGGTGTCTATTAAAGACCACACTTTCCATTTTCACCACAGCACAAAGCCTAAACACCCTAAAGACAAGTGCAGTGAGAACAACCATGACTGCACCAACAATTTCTTCTGTTTTACCGTAGAGTTATTCCCATGTTAGTGTTTTCAATTATCTCTACTCTTTTCCTAATGAAATAATATACGTGCAACTGTGAGTAAACCGAGAGAAAAATAACTATTTCCATTTTAAATTAAAATCCCCTGGGTTTGGAGAAACCCTGTTACCATTGGTGCTGCCTGGATGGGATGAATGCACAAGTCCTTTTCTTTCACATTAATTTATAGGCTGGATTAAAACGAGTGAATTGGAACAGAGTTTGGATTATCTGCTCACCTCCTTGTGGAACAACAGAAGACTTGGGAGGAAAGAGGGAAAATAAATTCAGTAAAACCATAAAAACTTGAAAACAAGATTTAAGGAGAGACAAGGAATTTGCTTAGAACTGAAAGGATCTGAGTCATGAAGCTTCCTGCAGTTTCATCTGCAGGATTTGTATATTTGCTGCCTGAATTAAATAAATTAATACAGAAATTACTATAGAAATTAAACAGAATACAGTCTCTGATTTTCATTAAAGTAATCTAACACTCCCTGGCAGACAGAAACATCTCTTTACCATCCAACTTAGTTTCATTTCATTAATTCCTCTATTGCCACAGTACCTCCCCAGGAGTCTGACTATATCAAGACATGTCTTTTGCTTATGTCTCACTATAGTATTTCATTTCAATAGTTTTTTTCCTGTAAAACTTAAGTGAAATACTGGAAGGTCACGGCCAAAGGAAATTAAAAAATGGGTGCAATGTATGCAACATATTTTTCCTTTAAATGTCAGTTAGTCCTTTGCTTCTCCCACCTCCCTCCGGTCGTATTTTCATTATTGGGAAGGAAAAGCTTCCAGACTTAAAATTGCAGTGGGCAATGGCTCAAATGCCAATAAGCAGATTGCAGGGACAGTTAATGAGTCGATCCTTCATCACATGAACAAGACTTCATCATCTAAACTTTTGCTTCCTAACCCATCTGCTAAGTGTAGGAATGGAGTATATGCCCAATCAGAATCAATGGTGCCTAAGTGAAAATGGAAATGGAAACTTCACGTTCCTTGGTGTGAATCTTACTAATAATCTGTTATGCACCAACCACATTGAAGCGACAGCCTAAGAAGGCACTGATGCCTTTACTTTCTGAGGAGGTTGAGGAAATTTGGCATGTCTCCAGTGACTCTTACAAACTTCTACAGATTCAACATACTGTTGGCTTTGCAACACAGTTTGGTTTGGGAACAGCTCTGCCTAAGATCGCAAGACATTGCAGAGAGTTGTGGATGTAGCCCAGTCCATCACACAGACCAGATTCCCCACTATTAACTCCATCTACACTTCACACTTCCTCGGGAAAACAGCCAACATAATCAAAGACTTGTCCCACCCCAGTCATTCCTTCTTCTCCTTGTTCCCGTTAGGCAGAAGATACTGAAGCTTGAAAGTGTGCACCATCATATTCAGGAATGTTTTCTTCCCCTACGTTATTAGGCTGCTGATTGGTGCATCCATAAGCTAGGGTACTGTGCAATTTATCTCCACCCCATTGTGGTAATTGGACTTTGTCTACAGAACTGTTGCGCTATAATGCTGACAACTATATTCTGCACTCTGTACACTTTCCATTGCTCTATCTATGGTTCTTGAGCTTGGCTTAATTGTATTTATGTATAGCAGTATCTGATTTGATTGGATGGCATGCAAAACTAAGCTTTTTCATTGTATCTCAGTATACATGACAATAATAAACTTAAACCTAAACCTAAACTAAGCAGTTACATTTTACTGGTCATAGAAAGATGGGGCACCTGTTAACAGGGTGAAACAACGGGTGCAGGGCAAATCATCTCAAAAGGCCACTGCAGCAACTCACCACAGCTTCATAAATTCAGTTCATAAGGTCATAGGTCATAAGGTCACAAGTGATACGAGTAGAATTAGACCATTTGGCCCATCAACTCCGCCATTCAATCATGGCTGATCTATTTCTCCGAATCCCATTCTCCTGCCTTCTTCCCATAACCTCTGACATCCTTACTAATCTGTCAATCTCCGCCTTAAAATATCCATTGACTTGGCCTCCACAGCTGTCTGTGAATGAATTCCACAGATGTACCACTTCTTCCAAAGCATCTCCCAAACCCTAATCCTTTACCACCTCCAGTATAATTCTATAGGAGGTAGCAGGGACACGGGGATATCCCCAACTGCAAGCTTCTCCCATTTTCCACCTCCACTGAACTGCACAACCTCCTGACTTGGAAATATACTGCTGCTTCTTTGAGTCTGAAGAAGGGTCCCAACTCACAACATTGCCTGTCCATTCCCTCCAGAGGTGATGCCTGACCCGCTGAGTTACTCCAGCATTTTGGGTTTTACGCAAGAATCCAGCATCTGCAGTTCCTTGTGTCCTTGCTGGTAAAGGTATGTCCTTTTACCTTAATCCTGAGACTCCCTGCAGTAGAGGACCATCACCAGGCAGAGTGCAATGGTTCAAGATGCTGAAGAAGGGTTCCCACCCGAAATGTTACTTATCCCTTTTCTCCAGAGATGCTGCCTGATCCGCTAAGTTGCTCCATCATTTTGTGTCTAGCAATGGTTCAGGATACTGGTTCACCACCATCTTCTCAATAAATTTAGGGATGGGCAATAATCGCAGCATTCTCCAGATCCCAGAAATATTATTTGTATAAATCGCCTCTGTTTCTGCATGTTATAAATATCTAGAAATGTTGACTATGAAGGTAATCAGGCAGAAACCTGATTCCTGGTACTGAACCTGCATCTTCCATTGGATTTCCCACCACTGTCTCCCAACCCACTAGCTCCCAAAGTCCAAGATAAGAGAGCAATCTCAGATATGCCACCTGACTGGTAAAGAAAGGAGCTGGTGCTTTGGATATATTCAAGGGGGAGTTTGACAGATGTTTAAACTGCAAGAGGGTCAAGGAATACGGAGGGAGCATGGAAAAGTGGTGTCAAGGTCATGAACTTGGTGATGCCCCCTCCCCTCAGAGAAAAGATATAGAAGTGTGAAAACACACATCTCCAGATTCAGGGACAGTTTCTTCCCAGTTGTTATCAGGCAACTGAATCATCCTACAAACAACTAGAGAACAGTTCTGAACTACTATCTACCTCATTGGACTATCTTTGATTGGACCTTACTGGCTTTATCTTGCGTTAAACGTTATTCATATTATTCCCTTTGTCATGTGGATGGCTCAATTGCAATCATGTATTGTCTTTCCACTGATTAGTTAACACGCAACCAAAGCTTTTCACTGTACCTCGGTACACGTGACAATAAACAAAACTCAAACTCAAATGTCTTCTCAAGCAGGATCAAATCCATAATAAAACTAATATTCCAATGATTCGTCGATAACCAAAGATTAAACTGAACATTACCACCTTTGGAGAAAACGGGTGGACAATTGACAATTGGCAGCAAGATTCATCTTGATACCAGACCATCATATTTCATGTTTATTGTTCTACTTACACAATATCTTCTCACCACAAATTAAAATACCAGGCTGGTGTTCGTTGGCTCCAGATCAGTTGCTGAATGTTTCCGCAGTCTTCTCGACCATGTGTAACATTTGCGAATAATTTGTGGGATCTTTGAATCTGCCTTAATGATGGTTCAATGCTCCCAGCAACAGTCCTGTCCAGCAGCTGTCCTGTTGTCCTCATTGATATCTCAGTGTTGTTCATCTTCTCCTAGCAACGTCAGCAGCCCACCTCACCACCCACCCAATCCATCAATCCCTGCTTTAAAAATACTCAAATGACCCGACCTCCACAGCCATCTGTGGTTCCACAGATTCACCGAGGTTCCACAGAGGAAGAATGGAGATAAAGAAATTCTTCCTCATCTCCATTCTGAAGGTGCATCCTTTTATTCTGAGGCTTTGTCCTCTGCTTCTTAGCCCTCCCATTACTGAAAACATAATTTCCACGTCCACTCTACCTCTGCTTTTGTTATCCGGTAGGTTTCACCGAGATCCCTGCTCAACCTTCTAAACTCATCACCTACCCAAGAACCTCATCCTCATGGTCACCATCCTTTGTCAACCAAGATATAATGAAAGCATTTATTTTGAGAGGACTAGAATATAAAAACAGGAATGTAATGCTGAGGCTTGATAAGACACTGGCCAGACTGCGTTTGGAGTATTGTGAGCAGTTTTGGGCCCCCATAACTGAGGAAGGAGGTGCTGGTGTTGGAGAGGGTCCAGAGGTGGTTTACGAGAATAATCGCAGGAATGATTGGGTTAACATATGATGAGTGTTTGACGGCACTGGGCCTGTACTCGTTGGAAGGGGGACCTCATTGAAACTTACCGAATAGTGAAAGGCTTGGATAGAGTGAATGTGGATAGGACGTTTACACTAGTGGGAGCGTCTAGGGCCAGAGGCCATAACCTCAGATTAAAAGAAGATGAGGATGAATTTCTTTAATCAGAGGGTGGTGAACCTGTGGAATTCATTGCCACAGACACCTGTGGAGACTAAGTCAATGGATATTTTTAAAGCAGAGATATATATTCTTGATTCGTACAGATGTCAGGGATTATGGGAAGAGAAGGTGTATGGGGTTGAGAAGGGATCTGCCATTATTGAATGTCAGATGAGACTTGATGGGCTGACTGGCCTAATTCTGCCTTCATAACTTATAAGCTTATTAACTTAAGTACATATAAGAAGCAAACTTTCCTCTTACTTCCCCCTCTGAAGAAAGATACAGGTGGTTCGGCAATCCTTGACCCCAGGCAACCCTGCCCCCTCCCCCCACCAGTTCTCCTGTTCCAATCTCTGTCCTGACTGAGCTGCCAATGTCCACGTTGCAATGCTCTCTCCGCAGGCCGCACAAGGACCTGGCCAACACTAGTCTTTTCTTTTTGTTAGGCAGCTGCTCTTTCAAATCACAATGGCTGCTGATCAGTGCTGCTGGAAGGCTTCAAGTCCTGCAGTGGGGACAAATTCCAGCTGGGCAGAGAGTAGTCACCCATCACATACATCCCCTCCTCCTGGAACCTGCCTGTATATTCCACACGGTCGCAGATCTCATGCCCATGGCCTGAGCCTGCAAATGGCTGCAGTTCTTACACCACTCTCTTCCACTCACTCAGGCTAATGAACAGAAAATCTAGGTTACAGTATCACATCAATATCCTATTTCTGTTTGCACAAAGTCTGGCGTCCTTAGTATATAGCTGTGAGATTCATAAAAGGGAGCTTACAATTACCTTTGGCCAATTACAGAATGAAATGAGGGTTTTTTTTGCCCAGTGGTCCTTTAGGAACCTTGTGCAATTGCTCAAATGTGTTGCCAAGCGGGTGATTGAAGAAAAAAACAAAACAAAGGCCATGATTAATTTATCTTTTTTATTCCATTTATTTTGTGCCAAAAGTATTCAGCTGCCTTCATTCAGGATGTTTTTAAGCTGCCAAGTGAATCTTGTCACGACTGTCATGGAAACTGCAACGGAAGTTGATCGGTGATAAACAGATGAACCGTCTTCCAAAAACTTGTACAAGAAACAGCCTTGATAGAAAAACATATTTACTAAAGAAATCATTCAATCCCTTTGAAACATATGCTTTAAGGATGTGACATCACAACAAAAATGCAGCTGTTCCTCACTTGATGTTCTATACTCCGCACAGTTGAACATTCATAGCTTTCTGTGCCATATGGAAGTCATTTCTCCTTTTTACAATTAATTAAAATTACACTTTGAGGCACAATATAAGAAGTGAAAGAAGAGTTGAATTCAAATCTCCAAGCGCATTAAATCTTGTAAACACAAATAACTGCAAATGCTGGAATCTTGAACAAAAAACACTGTACTGGAGTAACTCAGCAGGTTTGACTCCGGCACTCCTGCTGCCTGACCTGCTGAGTTACTCCAGCACTTTTTTGGTTTTTGCCTTGAATCTTGTGTTATTTTCCCAGTTTTTCATGGTTAGATAAAGGTTACCCCAAAAACTAAGCTTGCAGAGATGAAAATGTCTATGTGTGTGAATGCAGATCTCTCTTATCAATGTATGTTTTCCTTTGATGTGGGTACCATGTAACGTTGGAGCGAAAGGATCATCACCTTTCAGATATGTTTCAATTTTTTTAACATAAATGTTTTATATTACTTTAGTTCTTTAATTCAGTACTGTATTTTTTGTGGTCACTCTGTAAAATCGGATGTGTACAGCAAATTATACTAGTAAGATTAAACGAGAACTTACCAGTTTGAAGTTTGATCTTGATTTTATGAGGAGTTATGATGAGCGATTACGTGAAGAAGGCCGTCATCCCACTTGGTGCGTCATACTTCAAAGCAGCGGTATGGAGTCACAGAAACAAGTAGTTGACCTGAACATAGTAACATTTTGAGAGCTGGAACTACCATATGACCTTGATAATATGAGGGTGGGAGCGGTGGGCACGTAATCGCTCATCGTAACTCGCGGCCCGTCTGGACTTAGCCCCCAATCCAGCAGGCAAACGCTGTAATGATTTTCCTGCAAAACAAAAACCAATCCCAGAGGTAAGTTTAAAACTTACCTTGTTGTTTTAAACTTACCGCTGGACAGCGCAAATGCTGCCGCCAGTCGGCTCGATTGCGCAAAGCGAGTCAACGTAATGACGCGCCAAGTGGGATGACGGCCTTCTTCACATAGTCACTCACGTGACTCCGAAGTAAAATGACACATTTCGGTTGTCCACCGGTGATGATTGGCCAAGATCAATAGTTTAATAGCCAAGAGAACTTGCCTGTTGTCTCTGAGATTCTATTGGGTCAAGTAGATAATTTGGTTTGACATCTTTGTATTTCTTGTGCGGACATGATCTGGATGTAACCTGGGTGTGAACTGCAAGCTTGTTGCTCTGGTCATTTGGCAAAAATCCAAAAGATGAGAAATAAATGAGTGGCCCTCAGAGACGTGCTTATGCCTGCTTGGTTGACTCGCTATAGAGTGAGTACAATGGTTGCTGCCAATTTATAAAGATACAGGTCGGCAAAATGCAATCCCTACTCGACTTCACAAGTTCACAAGTTATAGTAGTAGAATTAGGCCATTTGGCCCATCGAGTCTACTCCGCCATTCAATCATGGCTGATCTCTGCCTCCAAATCCATTTTCCTGCCTTCTCCCCATAACCCTTGACACCCGTTCTAATCAAGAATTTGTCTAACTCTGCCTTAAAAATATCCACGGATGGCGTCCACAGCCCTCTGGTGCAATGTGTTCCACAGATTAACTACCCTCTGACTAAAGAAGTTCCTCCTCACCGCCTTTCTAAAAGAGTGCCCTTTAATTCTGAGGATGTGACTTAGATACATGCTGGTCAAAAGAAATCATTGTATAGTCATGCTATATCTCAACTCTCCATGAACATAAAATATCTACAACCTTCCTCTATATTAATGCTAGTTTGGTTTATTTGAGGTAAATTTATTTGACATTTTTCATGGTAAAGGGACTGAACTGTGATGTTCCACTGTGTGCCTCCAACCTGCAAGCTGTTGGACTGGCAGAGTGGCGCAGAGGTCGAGTTGCTGCCTAACAACATCAGAGACCTGGGTTGGATCCTGACGATGGATGTTGTCTGTATGGAGTTTGTACGTCCTCCCCGTGACCACGTGGGTTTTCTTCAGGTGCTCCAAAGACTTACAGGTTTGTTTATTAATTGGCTTCTGTAAAATTGCCCCTGGTGAGATTGTGATCGGCGTGGGCCGAAGGGCCTGTTTCTATGCTGTATCTCTAAACTAAATGTAAGACATTTGGGGGACATTTATTGTGGTCACTGTCAGCAGGACGATTTCTTTGGCTTTCCTTCAGTTGCTGATGACATTGAGGTGAGATGGATCGATTTATCCCAGTGCTACTGGGGACTGGGATAAATTCCAGCTACAGAGGGACTGTTAACCTTTACAGGTAGACTCATCAGAAACCAAGTGCAATGAGATTTCTAATCTGGCTTTTAAAGCCAAATAATGAACTTTCAGTCTTGTAATTGTATCATCAGTTCAACCGGATTATAGGTTAGTAAGAGGAAACATTACCTTTCCCTATTGCACAGTGAATTTCCTGTTCAGTGTTGAAAACTTGCCTTATGAACATTCATGGCTGTGCCTGTGTCCTGTTTCAACTTTTTGTCATAACAGCAACATGTGGGAGATAAATTTAAGAGAGGGGATAACAGGATAATTTGAAGGCTGAGGGGGAAAGAGAGAAAAGCATTTTCCCTGTGGAGTTCTGAGCCTGAATCAAGTCCAAATGAACGGGATGAACATCTTTCTCTTTCTGCCTCAATGGCCATCAAGGGTCTGGAGTGAAAGGCATTTGGCTCTTCTCAGTCAAACTCCCTGCAGAGACAAGTTCACAGCTGCGCAGAATTGTTCTTATGACTGGCACTAATTAGCGCTGAAAAGTAGTGAAATCCCAGTGACCTTCAGAAACTGCCTATTTCACATTTTCGTCTGACTTTTCAATCCTGTTTTGTTCACTGCAAATAAAATGTTATTGTTTGGGCTTCCCCATTATTACTAGGAAGCATTGGCAGCACCTCAGCAGATGTGTGCTGGGACATGGAGTATGATGAATGTTATGGATATAAATCAAGGGTAGATTGAAAAATATTGCCCTGTAGACTCTCACCATTTACAATTGTAGGCAGGAAGCATTAGGGAAATAAATCCCCTTGAATTGTCCGTAAAGCTGAGAGTTCATCAAGTAGTGTAATCAGATGCTGTTTCATGAAAAAGGGTCATTCCCAAAGTACTCCTAAAGCCAAGTATTTATTTTATGAGATTTATAGTACAGCAGATTTTCAGAACCCTACCTCATGCTACACTGTCGGGGGAAGAGAATATAAACTGTGGAATTGCTAGGAATTCATCCCCATCTGCTTGAGAGATAAACATGAAGTTGAGTAACTATAAGCACAAGGCTAAATGTGTAAGAAGGAACTGCAGATGCTGGTTTAAATCAAAGATAGACACAAAAAGCTGGAGTAACTCAGCGGGACAGGCAGCTTCTCTGGAGATAAGGAATGGGGGACATTTCGGGAAGGCTTCTAACCGGAGATGCTGCCTGTCCCGCTGAGTTACTTCAGCTTATTCAGACGACAGATGACACAATGGGCTAAGTGTTCGGCTGGCGACCGGAAGGTAGCCGGTTCGAATCCCGCTTGGAGTGCATACTGTCGTTGTGTCCTTGGGCAAGACACTTCACCCACCTTTGCCTGTGTGAGAATGTGTGTGTGATTGGTGGTGGTCGGAGGGGCCGTAGGCGCAGATTAGCAGCCACGCTTCCGTCAGTCTGCCCCAGGGCAGCTGTGGCTACAAAAGTAGCTCACCACCACCGAGTGTGACTGAGGAATGTATGAATAATGCGATGTAAAGCGCCTTGAGTATTCTAGAAAGGCGCTATATAAATCCCATCCATTATTATTATTATTATTGTGTCTATCTTCTACGTATAAGCTATGTTCTACATAACACAAGGCAATTGGTATTGGTTTATTATTATTACTGTAATGGGATACAGTGAAAATCTTTATTTGTGTGTTTCCCGGTCATATCATACTTTACTGTTCAAATCAACCAAGCTTGTCCTTAACATTGATCTCCCACCTTGCACAGTTGATTGGTCATGCTCTCCCACTCTCCGTCTCTCTCTCTCTCTCTCTGAGCTCATCCTGCGTCGTTCCTCTTGGTTGATTTTGGGGCAGCTCGTATTGGTTCCATATTGGTTCAATTCGGGTGCTCTGGCTCACTCCCACATCTCAAAGACTTGGCTGTAGGGCGATTGGTCACTGTAAAAATGCCCTAGTACATATGGGTTGCGGTAGAATAGGGTGGGGGGAGGGGGTTTGAAAGGCATAAAGAGCAAATGTATTGCGGAGAAATTAGTTGCAGGCACTCTGCTTGAGGTGTGACATTAACATTGAACAAAGATTGTTCGACTTGTGACTGATTTTTTCGTGTTCGTTTTCTAGGTCTGCACAAGACTTGAGAATCGTTAATTTACAACAGATATCTTTAGTGCTTTTCTCAATGCTGGCAGCCAGACAACTCAAAATGGCTGCACACCACACACTACAGACAGGATAAACTATATACCAAAACATCTCCCTTTGTCCTGTGCAGCACGCCACCTGCTGCACAGGAGGAGCAACGGGTCTTCTCACCCCACACAGTCCACCAAACATCACATTCTCCCTTTCCAGTTTGAACGTCTCCATTTGGCTGGACCTCGCTTCACTCTTTTTTCCCCAGCCTTTTTTGCGGTTCACAACCCTTGCTAAAGGCTCAGAATCAACAGAGTTTTCCTCTTTTGAAGAGATATCAGTATTTGCTTTATCTGTATGCTGTTATTTCTCCATTTGACTGTAGTTTTTCTCGGCATTCGTCAGCGTTTTGGATGCGAATGCGATTGTTTTTTCCTTGCCGTTCGGCGCCGTTTGTGAGATTACAGCTCCAAGACCATAAGGCGATGCATCGTCGGCCAGTGAGATCGGTTTTGATGGGTCATAGTGGACCAAACGCATCTTCTGGGCGAGCATCTCCTTCAACTTGGTGAATGCATGGTCACACTCTTTGGACCAGTGCCATTTGACGTCCTGTTTTCGCAGGTTGTTCAATGGTGCGCACAAAGTCGAAAGTGCCGGTATGAACTTGCCATAGTAGTTCACCTTGCCCATGAAGCTTTCAAGCAGCTTCACATTTTCGGGCATCGGCAATTTCACAATGGTGCCACTCTTTCTTCCGATGGCTTCACACCACTTGCCGAGATCACATGTCCGAGATATGTGACCTGTTGTCGGAAGTATGCGCACTTGTCCATGCGCAACTTCATGCCGTAGTTGTTCAGTGCCGTGAGGTCCTGTTTTAGGTTCTGCAGGTGTTCTTCCTCTGTCCGGCCGGTGACAATTATGTCATCCAGGTAGGCGGCTACGTACGGATACCCCACAACCAGATTGTCGACCAGTTTCTGGAAGATGGCGGCGCCGGTGGCCGGTTCAAAACGACAATCAGTTGTATCTGAACAATCCCTTGTGTGTGTTGATCATGAGCAGGTTTTTTGTCTCGTTGTCCAGTTCCACTTGGAGATACGCGTCAGACATGTCCAATTTTGAGAAGTACTGTCCTCCTTGCAGCTTGATGAACAGCTCGTCCACTCTTGGTATGGCGTGTGATCAATGTGCAATTGGTGGTTTATAGTCACTTGTAGTCGCCACAGATGTGCACCTTGCCGCAAGGCTTCTGAACGACAACTATTGGGTGTGGCCATCTGAATGGTCCACATGGGTGATAATCCCATTTCTTCAAGCGGCAGAGTTCCATGTCGATGGCGTCCATCCAACTGAACGGAAACTGATCTTGGTTTGAAGAACTTAGGGACGGCTCGTCTTTGAGTATGAGCCGTGCCTTCATCTTTGTGCAAGTCCGGTCCAGGTGCGGAAAAAGGCCGAAACTGGTCAAGTACGTCTGCAGGTTGTTCTCGCACTTGCTGACCATGTTGCAATCGTGTCGATTGACAATTGCCATAGTTGATCCATCGTAGATCAAGGTGTCCATGAGAAGCTTGAAAGCATGGATCCAGTCGATGGCGCACAGGGATGTACCTTCTTTACCAACGACGATCAGTGGCAACATCAGTGTCATACCATTACAGGAAACGGCGACAGTGCATTTGCCTTTTGTGGGAATGGTCTGTCGTCCGAAAAGGCGGATGTTGGCTGGTTTCAGTTTTGGCGATCTGATCCTCTCCCAGATTTCCTGACCCACTAGTGACACAGCCGGACCAGTGTCCACCTGGAACTGTAGATCGACGTTCGAGACTTGCAGCGAAATCCACGGCTTGTCTGTGATCGTAGACACACCGAGCTCTTCAATAGAAATGGTCTCTGCGATTTGGTCGACTGCATTTTGCACTTTCTTGCCCTTTCTCAGCTTTCCTACGGATTGACACACTGCCAAGTTGCCTGTCTATGCTAATTCCATTTGCCTGCATTGTGCCCATGTTTGTCTAACGTTTCCTATGCATATACATGTCCAAATGTATTTTAAGCATTATAGTTGTATCTGCCTCTACCACTATTTTAATTGTAATTGTATCTGGATCTACCACTTCCTTGATTCCTTCCTTATACCGATAAACCTCTGTTTGAAAAACCTGCCTCACAGGTTCCCTTTACATTTTTTCCCTCACATCATATATCTTTGCCCTCTAGTTTTAGACTCCCATATGTCTAAAAGACCGTGACAAGCGGTTGTGGTGGGGTAGCTCTGTTGGTGAGGAATGTAATTCAGGCCCTTGCGAGGGATGACATAGAATCAGGAAATGTAGAGTCAGTATGGATAGAACTGAGGAATTGTAAGGGTAAAAAGACTCTAATGGGAGTTGTCTACAGGCCCCCAAACAGTAGCCTGGATATAGAGTGCAAGATGAATCAAGAGTTAAAATTGGCATGTAACAAAGGTAATGCTACGGTTGTTATGTGAGATTTCAACATGCAGGTAGACTGGGAAAATCAGGTTGGTACTGGACCCCAAGAAAGGGAGTTTGTGGAGTGCCTCCGTGATGGATTCTTAGAGCAGCTTGGACTGGAGCCTACCAGGGAGAAGGCAATTCTGGATTTAGTGTTGTGTAATGAACCAGATTTGATAAACGGAACTCGAGGTGAAGGAGCTATTAATGAGGGAGGAGCTGGCCAAAGTTGACTGGAAAGATACCCTAGCAGGGATGACAGTGGAACAACAATGGCAGGTATTTCTGGGAAACAATACAGAAGGTGCAGGATCAGTTCATTCCAAAGAGGAAGAAAGATTCCAAGGGGAATAAGGGGTGACCGTGGCTGACAAGGGAAGTCAGGGACAGTATAAAAATAAAAGAGATGAAGTATAACATAGCAAATATGAGCGGGAAGCCAGAGGATTGTGAAATTTTTAAAGAGCAACAGAAGGTAACTAAAAACGCAATACGTGGAGAAAAGATGAGGTACGAAGGTAAGCTAGCCAAGAATATAAAGGAGGATAGTAAAAGCTCCTTTAGGTATGTGAAACCAGAAAAATTAGTTAAGACCAAAGTTGGACCCTTGAAGACTGAAACAGGTGAATTTATTATGGGGAACAAGGAAATGGCAGACGAGTTGAACAGGTACTTTGGATCTAAGGAAGATCCACTTCACTAAGGAAGACACAAACAATCTCCCTGATGTACTAGTGGCCAGCGGTTCTAGGGTGATGGGGGAACTGAAGGAAATTCACATTAGGCAGGAAATGGTGTTGATTTGACTGATGGGACTGAAGGCAGATAAATCCCCAGGGCCTGATGGTCTGCATCCCAGGGTACTTAAGGAAGTGGCTCTAGAAATCGTGGATGCATTGGTGATCATTTCCCAATGTTCTATAGATTCAGGATCAATTCCTGTGGATTGGAGGGTAGCTAATGTTATCCCACTTTTTAAGAAAGGCGGGAGAGTGGAAACAGAGAATTATAGACAGTTAGCCTGACATCGGTGGTGGGGAAGATGCTGGAGTCAATTATAAAAGATGAAATAGCGGCACATTTGAATAGCAGTAACAGGATCGGTCCAAGACTGGAATTTAGAAGGATGAGAGGGCTTCTTATTGAAACATATGATTATTAAGGGTTTGGATGCACTAGAGGCAGGAAACATGATCCTGATGTTGGGGGAGTCCAGAACCAGGGGCCACATTTTAAGAATAAGGGGTAAGCCATTTAGAACGGAGATGAGGAAAAACTTTTTCACACAGAGGGTTGTGAATCTGTGGAATTCTCTGCCTCAGAAGGCAGTGGAGGCCAATTCTGTGGATGCTTTCAAGAGAGCTAGATAGGGCTCTTAAAGATAGCGGAGTCAGGGGACATGGGGAGAAGGCAGGAATGGGGTACTGATTGTGGATGATCAGCCATGATCACATTGAATGGTGGTGCTGGCTTGAAGGGCCGAATGGCCTACTTCTGCACCTATTGTCTATTGTCTTTTATCTACCCTCTCTATGCCCCTCATAACCTTTGTAAACCTCTATAAGGTCTTCTCTCAACCTTCTTTGATCTAAGGAAAACAGTCCCAGCCTATCCAATCTCTCCCAATAACTCAAGCACTTCAGTCCTGGTAACACTCCTGTCGATTTTTTCTACGTCTTCTTTAGTTTAATTACTTCCTTCCTATAGCTTGGAGTCCAGAACTAGGAACGGTTTCTCTCTGTTTACCCTGTCAGATCGCCTCTCAAGTACTTTGTTCAGAGAACAACTCTGGCTTCTTCAAACCCATATGACTTAAGTCTCTCACCCTGGGAATACTTCTACTTAATTCAATTCAACTTTAATGTCATTGCACAAATACTGAGTATGGGTACAACGAAATGCAGTTTTGCGTCAGTCCGTAGTAGTGCAATATAGAAATAAAAAATAAATAAAAAAAGAGGATACAGAACAATAAAAAATACAGAATAATTAAACAATGGGGACGGAGGGACCGGAGGAATCTATCGACGGGACTCCGAGTTCAGCAATGCGATGGTATGATTGTAGAAGCTGTTCCTCATCCTACTGGTACGAGACCTGAGGCTCCTGTACCGCCTCCCTGATGGGAGGAGGGCAAACAGTCCATGGTTGGGGTGGGAGGGGTCTTTAATGATCTTCCCAGCTCGTTTCAGACACCGTTTTCGGTGGAGGGCATCCATGGCAGGGAGCGGGGCACCGATGATGTGCTGGGCGGTTTTCACCACCCGTTGTAGTGCCTTCCTGTCCGCAACAGTGCAGCTGCTGTACCATACCGTGAAGCAGGCGGTCAGGATGCTCTCGATGGTACACCGGTAGAAGTTGGTCAGGATCTGGGGGGACAGGTGGGCTTTCTTGAGCCTCCTCAGGAAGTAAAGTCGCTGCTGTGCCTTTTTGATCAGCTTGGAGGTGTTGAGGGACCAGGACAAATCCTCCGAGATGTGTACCCCGAGGAATTTGTAGCTGGAGACGCGCTCCACCTCAGTCCCGTTTATGTGGATGGGAGACACATCGAGAGTTCATTTCTTCTTAAGAGTTTAAAGAGTTTATCGCTTTTTAAACATTTATTAAAAAGGTTTAAAAAACATTTGCTCCGGTACATTTGGTAGGATAGGTTTGGAGGGATATAGGCTGAGTGCCGGCAGGTGGGACTAGTGTAGATGAGGCATGTTGTTTGGCATGGGGAGGTTTGGCCGAAGGGCCTGTTTCTCCACTGTATGATTCTATGACTGAAAATAAAATGAAGTGTTTCACAGGATTTTCCAATCTTCCAATTTCCACAGTCAACTCCTGTTCAATCAAAAAGGAGAATCTTCAGACTCCAGTTTTGTGTACCTTTGAATCTTCAGACTCGCTGAGTTACTCCAGTGCTTTGTGTAAACTTGCATCTGCAGTTCCTTGTTCTACTGCACACAGATTACAATGGGTAATAGGGTGGTGGGTGTAGTAATCATATTACATCATTGGACGTGATCCTTTGGGACTTTATTTTACAAAACTCCTGCCGAATGAACAAGCCTGAACAGGACAAGCCTGTCCTTGTTTCTGGGTGAATACAGTCCTTCAGCCGAGTTGCACAAACTATCTTGTTCCCTGCTTCTCTGTTTGGACCCTCTGGCCTATTTACTTCCTCATTGGATTGATGATTCCCATTGCCTGCAAGCTCCACAGGGTTTTAGCTTAGTTTAGATTAGTTAGACATGCAGGGCAGAAACAGGGCCCTTCAGCCCACCTAGTCCGCGCCGACCAGCGATCCCCCGTTATGCAGCACTAGGGACAATTTACAATTTTTACGGTTCAATTAACCTACAACCCTATGCGTTTTTGGAGTGTTGGAGGAAACCAGAGCTCATGAAGAAGACCCACGCAGGTCAGAGGGAGAAGGTATGAACTCCGTACAGACAACATCTGATCAAACCAGGGTCTCTGGTACTGTAAGGCTGCAACTACACTGCTGCAACACCGTGCCACCCCTGTGTTGGGCTCACTTGTAATTATGTGTAAAACCTTATATTCTTAATGAAGAAACAAAGCCCACAAATCACTTGGACCAAATTCCTGGAAGATTTCCCCTCGCAGCTCGTCATTATGACCACACATTGTACTCACCTCCCATGCTAATGCTTTCACCGATGTAGTTGCGCAGCTCCACACATCCCTTCAACAAAGGTGCGGTGGCCCTGACCCGGTGTGGTGGTAAGGGAATAGCAACAGCTAGCAAAAGTGAAACACAGACCCATGAACTACCCTGGTGGCCTTCTGACGAGATGTGCGCGCAAAGGTTTTTTCCATTAAAAAAAGTATAAACATCTTTGAGGTATATAAAGTTAAGAGGGGAATTGATAGCGTGAACACACAAAGCCTTTTTCCCAGGGTAAGGGAATTAAGAATCAGAGAACATAGGATTAAGGTGAGAGGGGAAAGATTTAATAGGAATGTGAGGAGCAACTTTTTCACATAGAGGGTGGTGAGTATATGGAACGAGCTGCCAGAGGGGGTAGTTGAGACAGGTACTCTAGCGACATCTGATTTAACAGGTACATGGACATATAAGGTTTAGAGGGATATGGGCAGATTGGACTAGCGTATTCAGGGATTTTTGTGGCATGGACAAGTAGAGCCGAAGGGCCTGTTTCCGTGCTGAATGACTACCTGATGACCAAAGCTATTTAGATGCAGTTGAAAAACACTTACACGATTTAAAAGATAATAAATGAACATAAAACTTAAATAAATTAATTTAAAACATTATTGTTCATTTAAACAAAACAAAGCACTTACCTTTACATAATATTTCAGTGAAGGTGGAGGATCTCATTCAAGTGAATGAGTCTAGAGGTGGAGCAAGAGATCAGGTGTACTGGGTCTATAAGTGTAGGAAGGAACTGCTGATACTGGTTTACACCGAAGATAGACACCAAATCCTGGAGTAACTCAGCGGGTCAGGCAGCATCTCTGAAGAGAAGGAATAGGTGACGTTTCGGATTGAGACTGGATCTATAGTTCCTTGTGGCTGGTAGTTGTCTCCAGAACCTCTGGATATTGGTAACGCAACCCAGCCCTGCTTTGCTCTAGTGCTGCCTTCGCAAATAATTTCCAGATATCAATGGTTGGTAAATTCTTCAAGATTTCCCACAAATTACTTACAAATTAGCTGGATTTTTCAGGTGTTAAGATCATTACACCAAAGCCAATCTGTACCCTGATAGAGCAAGTTTGGAAGGTGCATCACTGCTTCACCAAGTGACGGTAAACCCCTTGATCCAAGGTTTTCTATTGTGCTTATAAAGCTAGTAGCAAACTGAAATAGTTCTTACTTTACCTGACTCCTGCAATATCTACTGCAATATCTCATTGGTGCATCTGAGCCTTTGAGAAGCAGTTTAAGTTTGCCTGGTTAAACTCAAGATTGACCATAAATCGACGGGCAATTTCCTTTACGCCTGATAGAGAAATGAACCGTGTTCAATTCCATCAATGACACCGAAATACTTTGGCCTTGGTCGTGCACCTCTAGCTCTAGTTTACTAAGAGTACTGTAAAAGGATTAGAGAATTAGTATATTCATGGATATATCAAGCCAATGTTGCTTCACTTCAGCAAATCATAAAATTAATTGAGATAAAAGTTTGCGCTCCTGACAAGATTGAGATTGAGAGATTTGGAGAAGCTGGAGTTTGGCGAGGGTCGGCTGGATGCGATGGTGGAGGGATTACCTTATAGGTTGGAACTTGTGTTTTGCTATCTCTTCTGGTCTTCAGGAATACGTGAGGAATAGTGAGTTGCTCTTTCTGTGGATGACCGCAGACGTGGGAAAGGATATTCTGGGAAATTCACAGAGTGACCACTTTTAGCTCATTGGGCCCAGCATCTGATAAGGTCGGCGGACAGTGTGTTCTGAATCTAAGGGGAAGAGAAACAAACTAAATGTTGTTACAACACTGGTCAGATAATGCAAGATAGCAGTTGAATTTAAGACGAGCTTCACGTGCACTCTTCCTTGTGCTGGAATAAGTCCAATCAGATACCCAAATATCCGTATTCAATAACAATAAAAAAACCTTAATGCTTCAATGGTTCTTTTATTGTCACATGTGCGAAGTGCTAATACAGTGAAATTATTTTTCCTTACAACCGGTCCAGTTGAGTATTGTCATACGCCCGATCCTCGATTAGCAAGTGTACAGAAATAGTCTACTGAGCCTGCATGCAAGAGGCGCCCATTGTTTGGACCATTTTCAAATTCCACGCTCCAGTTCTATGAGCATTAGGAATTGTGTTTGAATAAAATCATTATCAGAATTCACATTTACTTTTTAGGCAGTTCAGTTTCATGGTCATCTTTTAAAAAGTTTTGTGTTACCCAGTCCTTATTTACTGACCAACTTTGTTCATTAACTAATTGTAAGATTATTCTTTCTGCTGGCCTGATCCAGACCTTCTGACTGTCTCTCAGAGTATCTTGTCCATGTTTGCTGTTTCATTGCTTCACTCCTGGCCTGGACACCCCCATGCCTCCCAGACAGCCTTGATCCACTGCAGTTTGCCTACTGTTTAAAACTGGTCCAGATCCCTGGGACTACACTCATCAGGAACTGTAAAGGGCCTGTCCCACTGCGATTGCATGCGTCTAGCGCGGTCAAACGTGGTCGTTTGAGGCGTATGGCCTCGCGGGGCCGGTCCCACTTCGATCGGCTGAGGCGTATGACGTTGTGCGGGGCTGGTCCCGACATCGCGCGGGGCTCCAAAAATCTTGCACTGTTCGAAAATTCCGCGCGTCAACGGCCTGTCGGCCCGCAGCCGCATTGAGGCCGTACGCAACGTTTCAACGGGCGTACATAGCGTCTTGACGTCGTACGCAGCGTCTTGACGTCGTATGCCTAGCGTGTGGTGTTGCGCGATGACGTCACAGCTCGGCGTGCCGTTGCGCGATGACGTCACCACCCGACGCCGTGCGATGTCCAAATTCAGTCGGCCTGCCTCCTGCCCAGCTGATTGGTGAGTTTGACGTAAATTACGTCACGCGTGAACTTTTCGCGTACTTAGTGCATACTTACCGCGAATTTAGCACAAACTCAGCGCGAACTCCGTTTCCGTTTGGTCGCGCTAGACGCATGCAATCGCATGCTGGTGGGACAGGCCCTTTATGTTACGGTGCTGAGAAACTATATTCTGCACCCTGATTAGACACGGAGTGCCGGAGTAATGCAGCGGGACTGGGATTCTTCTCTCTGCTCTACATGTTGTACTTTTATGGCTCGACTGTGTTCATGTAGTATTATCTGATTTGATTGGATAGAATGAAAAGAATGTTTTTTTTACTGCATCTCAGTAAACACGACAATAATAAATTAATATAAATACCGATGAATATTTCAAAGATCGAAGCCTTGATATTTCTTTTGGACTTTATAATGTGGGGAAGTGATGAGGTGGAAGCTTCATCCCAGCTCTATGCGTGCGGGTAGAACCCTCACACAAACCGGCTGTGTAGTGATCAACTCGGAAGCAGAGACAGGGATGGCTTGAGGCTAGAATCACTCTGGATGGGGCAGTTTGAATAGAGGACCTTACCTGAGTTAAAAGAATGTTCCCTCACTTCACTGGCTGGTTGCCAATCTGGTAGATCAGATTGTCCATTCACTGCTGATTTCAATGGGTGATATCAAAGGGGATGATTGCTCAGCCAGATTATTGTGAAGGTGGTGCAGGGAAAACTACTCTTCTGTCTCATCTAGACGGCAAACTTTATTTCCGCCCCCCTTTATGTGTTCTCATTGTGCTTTAATTTTGAATTCCACCAGCAGAAAACCAGTGAACAGGCAGTGAACTAAATTTGGAGACCACAATCCTCCCTTTTTCTAGATATAAAAGTTCACGGATTTGATATGCATTCCCCACATCTCTTTTTTTTGAGATTTCCATTATTTTCTTTTTATCTCTGCAGTTAATAAAATCACTCTGATTTTCCTTTGACCTTTGCAATACAACACAGATGTGGTGAGGTATTTCTGCTCCAAGCTGCAGTAAAATATTCCATTGATTAAAAATGGCTTCTCCAATAATGATGAACGTTCACTGCTATTGTGGGATTAAAGTTAGAACAAAGAGAACTAAACCACATTTGTCCCAGTCATAAAGGTTTGTCCAATTAAGATTAAAATATGGTTTTCTTCACTTCTGTCCTGTAATTTAAAAATTTGTGGTTATAATATCTGAGTGGGAATTTGTTGTACCATTGAATTTAAAGTAACCATTGATGTGAAATTCTCAGATAAAATCTCAGTATGTCTTAGTTTAGAGGGAAAATTATGATTTGTTTCTTTCTGGAAATTGTGATATTGATTTTAATTATGAACTTAAGTTTTGTGGCTGCATCTCACTGCAAATAGAGTCATAGTCATACAGCGTGCAAATAGGCCCCTGTGCTCAACTTGCCCACACCGACCAACATGCTCTATCTACACTAGTCCCACCTGCCCGTGCTTGGCTCATATCCCTGTAAATCTTTCCCATCCACATATCAGTGTAAATGTCTTAGTTTAGTTTAGTTTAGTGATACAGCACGGAAACAGGCCCTTTTGGCCCATTGGGCCGACCAGAGGCCCCCGCACGTTAACACTATCCTATACGCACTAGGGACAATTTTGTTTTACATTACCAAGCCAATTAATCTACAAACCTGTACGTCTTTGGAGTGAGGGAGTAACCCAAGATCTCGGAGAAAACCCACGCAGATCACGGGGAGAACGGACAATCTCCGTACAGACAGCACCCGTAGTCAGGATCGAACCCCGGGTCTCCGGCGTGCATTTGCTGTAAGGCAGCAACTCTACCGCTGCGCCACTGTGCCGCCCGTAAATGTTATGTTTAATAACAATGTTGTGACATGAACTTGAGCCCAAATCTTAAGTCAAATGTCTAAACTGGTGCTTCCCTGCTGAGCGTACACATCTGAAAGTCAAGTGTGGAACCTATCTCAGCACTCGGGCTCCACTCAGCCTTTGGGCCAAATGAATGATTGGGTCAGTAAAATGTGGCTGATATCAGCTCGACGATAAGATTTCTTGAAAAGATGACCACAAACTTGTACTGAGGGAGAATGAACCTGAATGCCACTGTAGAATTCATTCATTCGTATTTCTCAATGTTACATAACTGTCATTATAGTTTAGTTTACTTTATTTTAGACTGTAGACATCTACAGGCCCTTCAGCCCACCGAGTACATGGCGACCATCACCCGGGTCTCTGGCGCTGTAGGGCAGCAACCACCACTGCGCCACCGTGCCAGCCCAGTTCAGATGTTTGTTATTTAACTTACATTATTTAGAATGTAATATAAATGAAAGTAAACTTCAAGAACTGTGTATATCACATGATGGTGTGACTTTGATATGTTATTAGTTGAGTGTATATTGGAATCTCTTTCCTTGATATTTGCATTGGTGAACGTAGAATAATACAGCACGGAAAAAAGGCCCTTCGGCCCAACTTGCCCACCCCATTCAAGATGCCTGTGTTTGGCCCATATCCCTCCAAAAAGTTCCTATCATATACCTGTCCAAATGTCTTTTAATATTCTTATGGTGCATGCCTTAACTATCTCATTTGGCAGCTTGTTCCATATACTCACCACGCTTTGTGTGAAAAAGTTGCCCCTCGAGTTCCTATATCATTTTACCACTCTCACCTTAAACTTATGTCCTCTGGTTCTTTATTCCCCCACTCTGGGAAGAGCCCTAAGGACTAAACGTCTCTGTGCATTTACCCTATCTAATCCCTAATGATCTTTTACACCTCTATAACATCACCCCTCATCCTCCAGCGCTCCAAGGATCATAGTCTCAGTCTGCCCAACCCCTCCCTATAGCTCAGCCCCTCAAGTCCTGGCAACATGCTCGATCAGTGACGTGAAAAATCCTGCATGCATTACATAACACAATATCTCACCCCCTGCACCTCAGCACAGGAGCCCCTCAGGGCTGCGTCTTGTCACCCTGGTTATTCTCACTCTACACAAACCAATTCACATCCCAGCATAGTTCAGTTAAAATTTATAAATACGCAGATGACACAACCATCATAGGTCTCATCTCGAACAATAATGAAACAGAATACCGCACTCAAACACACAAAGCAGTCACTTGGTGCACAGATAATAACCTCTTACTCAACACATCAAAAACACACGAACTCATCATTGATCTCAGACGTAAGGCACAACCCAAGACCCCCCTACTCATCTCAGGCGAACCCATATCCACCACTGACTCATTCAAATTTCTTGGCACTCACATAAGCAATAACCTCAAATGGAAAATCAATTCAAATCACATCTACAAAAAGCCAACCAAAGACTCTTCTTCCTCCGCCAGCTCAAGAAGTTTAGAGTAAGGAAACACCTCCTAATCAAATTCTACACAGCCATCATCCAAAACATGCTCACTTCATCAATTACAGTCTGGTTCAGCAGTTTAGACACTCACTCCCGTAATAAATTACAACGCTTAGTTAACAAAGCATCCAAAATCATCAGCACTCCCCTTCCATCAATAGAATCACTCCATCACAAACGGTCTGTGTCAAGGGTGAAGAAAATCATCTCTGATCCCTCCCACCCAGCTCACCACATCTTCCACCTGCTGCCATCAGGAAGGCGCTACAGCTCACTGTCCGCCAAGACATCTCGATTTAAAAACAGTTTTTACCCACACGCAATCCGAATTATGAACACACTATGATAACAGCACACATTCTCCCCATGCATGTACAGTATATTGTATGATGTTGTGTTTTATGTTATGTTTGACGGGAATCAGCCTACCTTGTAACATCCTGTACTGAACCTGAATTCCACCAGCTTGACTGTGTGGTCATTAAATAATCTAATCTAATCTAATCTAATATCGGTGACAAGTTTGTAATATTTCTGCTTGCAGAGTAACAGTGGATTACAGGAGAGCAGTGACATCTTCCTACAGATTTCTGAGGCATGGATCACCTACATCAGGTACATTGAAGTTCTGGGAGGATATTACAATTGCTATTCAGTATAATCCTCCAAATCCACAGGCATGATAGGTGAACTGATGTCAGACAATAGACAATAGACAATAGATGCAGGAGTAGGCAATTCGGTCCTTCAAGCCAGCACCGCCATTCAATGTGATCATGGCTGATCATCCACAATCAGTACCCCATTCCTGCCTTCTCCCTATATCCCCTGATTCCGCTATCTTCAAGTGCCCTATCTAGCTCTCTTTTGAAAGTATCCAGAGAACCGGCCTCCACCGCCCTCTGAGGCAGAGAATTCCACAGACTCACAACTTTCTGTGTGGAAAAATGTTTCCTCATCTCCGTTCTCTCCAGGCCAATGTCACCATCATCTGGAGTCCTAAACACACTCAGTTGGTTCGGATGGACAGACCAGGCCATTTACTCTGAAGAAGTCTGAAGAAGGGTCTCGACCCGAAACGTCACCCATCCTTTTCCTCCAGAGATGCTGCCTAACCCGCTGAGTTACTCCAGCACCTTGTGTCTATCTTAGGCCGTTCATATGCCTGATGGTGTACTCCTGAAAGAGATACCCTTTCCCGCTGCTCCATCATGGCTGTGAATTTCCGGGTGGACAGTGGAAAGATCTACGGACTTTCACAAAACCTCCTTGATAATTTGTAACATTGCACCGACTCATGGGAACTCCTGGTCCATGCTGGCTCAAAATGGAGAAGGAGTCTCGGTCCCCAAAATGTCACTCATTCCTTCTCTCCATAGATGCTGCTTGTCCCGCTGAGGTACTCCAGCATTTTGTGTCTATCTATGTAGAATGAGAATTTAGGTTGGCGTTGAGAACCTGCAGCCTACACATTGTGTGGTCACGGAAGCCCAACATACATGGCCAGGAGGACGGGAATATCTCCATGTTTCCCACCCATCTGCTCACTCAAGCACCTCCTTCCCCACCCGTGGTAGAGACCTCATCTTCAGTCGAAGAGTGGAGAGGGCCTGAGGGTCATTAAGAAGAGAAATAGCAGAGCACTAACCAAGTGTGAAGTAATCGAGACCAGGATTCTCCAATGAAGGTAGTGGTGACGGCAGGCAGGGCCAGTGCAGGATATGTTGGCGAATTTGAGGAATACATTTTTTTTACAGGTTTTATTTAGATATGAGTTGGGTGTAAGAATTAAAACTTAAAGCAATAGAAACTCTACTTGTGATTTGGTAACACGTATGTTCCATATGTAAGAAGGAACTGCAGATGCTCGTTTACACCGAAGATAGACACAAAATGCTGGAGTAACTCACGGGTCAGGCAGCAGCTCTGGAGATCTGCCATCTGCCATATGAAGCCTCCTGCCACCACTCTGAAGAAGGGTCTCAACCCGAAAGGTCACCTGTACCTTTTCTTCAGAGATGCTGTCTGTCTCACTGAGTTACTCCAGCATTTTGTGTCTATCTTCGGAATAAACCAGCATCTACAATTCCTTCCAACCAAATTGTCCTGTTGGCCATTCAACAAGTTATTGCTGTCTCACAGTCCACTGAATTGTCCTTAAATGCATCTGACTATCAGGGACATTTAAAATCAATCTGGAAGGGTTTAAATGAATTTTTAAAAATTAAATTAAAAATAAGATGCAGCCAATATTCAGCATTCAGTGCATAGCTCAACCCAAACATTTGAACAGGATCACCAACCTAGGTTGAAATTAAATATAAGAAGCACAAACTTTAAAAAAAGGTAAGAGATTAATTGCAACCATTAACATCAAGAAAAATGAAGGAAAAACGGAACACTTACGTACACTTATCTCTTTAATCTAACTTGGTGATCCTGGTCAAATGCCTGGGTTGTGCTACACACTGGAGCTATCTCTGGCACCATGTTGAGCGCTGGCTGCATCCATCCCCCCCAGTGTAGGACATGTGCTCTCAAGTCCCCCAGTACTGACTCCAGCAGCAGAGCCCGAGATCAAAGGCGTTGCCATCGGAACTCCACCCTGTTCCTGATGTCCACATTGCAGAGTGCAGACAGGTGAATCAGAAATGAGCTGAGCCACGCTTTCGTCAGTTGGAGGTTGCGTGTGGTCAGCACATTTCCGTCCATTATCTACTGGCTGTTTCCACAAAGTCAGATAGAATTTGCACAGCAGCCTCACCAGAACACTGCCCTTGCGGTTAAATATTCCAAGAATCGTAATCCAGGATTTCATGAAAACAATGATAAGGGTCTCGACCCGAAATGTCACCTATTCCTTCTCTCCAGAGATGCTGCCTGTTCCACTGAGTTACTCCGGCATTTTGTGTTTAATTCTTTGAGTTTGGTCTTTTCGATCTCTTTTTGGTCTCAATTGGGTTATAATTACTTGGCAGTATGTACCCGGTGATGGAATTTGATGAAGTTCAATATAAATCCTTCCTCTCTGTGTAACTTTGCTTTGAGTGTACTCTACTTCCGGATTGACCATTAACCTAACCTAAACGTCCAAGCAATAACTTTAACACGCACTGGGTGAATAAAATATCTACTGTGCTTTTTTTTTGTCCCAAGGAATTCATTTTGTATTTCATCCTGAACTAATCTATACATCCTGCAAGTGTCTTTATGATTTATGAGGCCTTGCACAGGATCCTCTGCTAAACATGTCAAGGCATGATGTGGGAAAGCACAGATTGCCCATGGTCCTGGCTTTACCCAGAAGGTAATCATTGCAGATGAAAGTCTTGAGTCCAGAAACTAGGTCAGCAGAGATTTGTTAAAATGAGTTCCAGATAAAACTCCATGTTGGTTATGCCATGACTATACTCCCTGTTACAGGAATAAAGTTACAGCCATATATTCCCTCATAACATTTGGCCATTTGACCATTCAAGTTTATGCTGACACACAGAACAATCCCATTTCCACCCTCGTTTTCTCTGTAACCTATTTCCTTCAAAGTTCCTCATATTATACCGTTCGCCTACACACTAGTTGAAAATTACATTGGCTAATTATCCAATCAATCTGCATGTCTTTGGGATGAGAGAGGAAATTGGAACACCCAGAGAAAAAAGCGCAGTCGCAGGGAGAACATGCAAACCTCACACAGGCAGCACCCAGAGTTAGGATTGAGATCTGCTACGTAATGTAACGTCCATCAGGGCAAATAAATTCTATTACATAACCCAACGGTGTTTTCAGAAAACGGATAAGATGAAATGGAACCCATGGAATAGAAATAGTCCTTTGGCTAAAGTTGTCTATGCCAGTGTTTATGTTTCATCCCAGCTGCCCATCTTTCCCAATTACCTCCATCGGCATCACCTTCTATTACTTTCTCCCTCATTTGCTATTCTGGAACTTGTATATGCGTGTCTCCAATTCACCTTAATCTCCCTGAGTGTAAACTAGTTTAATCTCAGATGATTAAAGCCTGCTGCAGCTATAGTTAAAGGGTCATCTCCAGGAAGTCAGGAGCATCCAACTCTTTTCAGGTAGGTTCTTTCTTTAAATTTTCACTGCTGGTGGTGGACACCCATTCTCACCTCTTTAATTGCACCAACATCTCGATTGTCTCCTCAGACTCCCCCCCCCCCCCCACATCTTCCAGTCCATCACCACGTCTGGGTACTTCTATGTGATGGGTTCTCTGCCTCAAAGAACAGTTAATTTTATTAACCATCTTCCCAGTCTTCCACCACACTGCTTCTACCCTAATCTATTGCTCAACCCACTTCCTCTGCAATCTCCACTCTACCCAATGTTGGGAGATCAAGAGGAAAAACCTTTGGGCATGTTTGTAGTTAAGGTCTGTACTAATATGCAGGATGCCTTGAACATTGAGCAGATGGGCCCCACTGCATTAGATTAGATTAGATTAGATTAGATTAGATTAGATTAGATTAGATTAGATTAGATTCGTTTTATTGTCATTCAGACCTTTCGGTCTGAACGAAATTTTGTTTCCCTGCAGTCATACATATAATTAAAAAAAATGGCAAAAACACACATCAACACAAATTTAACATCCACCACAGTGAGTTCACCAAACACCTCCTCACTGTGGTGGAAGGCAAAATCTTAAAGTCTCTGTCTCTTCCCCCTTTGTTCTCCCTCTGTGCCGAGGCGACGGTTCAAACTCCGCGGGTGGTTGCTGCCTCCGCCACAACTCCAGGGCCGAGTCGGGTCTCCGCCGCTGCTGCTGCTGCTGCCGCCACCGCAGCTTCTGTGCCGAGCCTGGTCTCCGCTGTTGCTGCTGCCGCCGCTACACCTTCGGGGCCGAGTCAGGTCTCCGCTGCTGCTGCTGTTGCTGCTACAGCTCCAGGGCCGAGTCAGGTCTCCGCTGCTGCTGCTGCCGCCGCTACACCTTCGGGGCCGAGTCAGGTCTCCGTTGCTGCTGCTGCCGCCGCCACAGCTCCAGGGCCGAGCCGGGTCTCCGCTGCTGCTGCTGCCACCGCTACAGCTTCGGTGCCGAGTCCGGTCTCCGCTGCTGCTGCTGCCGCCGCTACAGCTTCGGTGCCGCCCGCTCCGCCATTAGGCCTCGGCGCAGACGGAGACGGGGAATACGACCGAAGAAAGTCGCATCCCCCGAAGGAAGAGACCAAAACATGTTTCTCCCACCCCACCCACACACATACACAACTTAATAAAACAAAATTAACTAAAACATGACAATGAACAAAACGAAAGAAAAAAAAACAGACGGACTGCAGGTGGGCCGCAGCTGTTAAGCCAGCGCCGCCATCTTGAACATTCTGGCACAGGTAACCTGCAGGCTTTCTTTAATGTGTGTTTTTACGTATAACAACATTTCTCGCCAGAGAACCATACATCAAAGAGAGAATCCATTCAACCACTGCGCCTGAAAGGTTTCTTTGAAAAAGCTATCAACTGAGCTTCACTCTCTGCCCTTTCTCCAAAGTCTGTTAATGTCTCAACTTAAAATATTGATTCAATTCACATCCAAAAACTGCTATAAAATGAGTTTCTGCCATCCTGTAATGTGAGGTCTTCCGGGTCACGAGTCAAGAATCAAAGGTGTTTAATTGTCATATGCACTAGGAACAAAACAAAAAATGTCACTGTACCTCGGTACACGTGACATTAATAATAACCCTAAACCTAAACCAATGAAATTGTTACTTGGTCCTGCTTTACACGCACATTTAGCACAACAACATAACAATTAAATATACAATAAATGATTAGTTATTCCAGATAAACTAGACCATGATAGTGCATGCCAGGGTGCACAGGGCAAACCTTGACAGTGCAAAATAGTTCTTTCTAAGACAGGGGTGTGGTTCAAGAGCCTGATGATTGATGGACAGAAGCTGTTATTGAACCTGGAGGTCACAGTTCTGAGGCTCCTGTACCTACTTCCTGATAGTAACAGTGAGATGGGAGCATGGGCATGGTGGTGTGGTCTTTCATGATATCAGTTATCTTCTTGAGGCAACGCTTCCTGTAGTTCCCATTGATGATGGAGAGATCAATACCCCTGATCATGATGGACCATGCAATGTGCATCACTTTCTGCAGCCCCCTTCATTCCTGAGTGTTTGATTTACTAAGGCAGGCAATAATGCAACCGGATGTACACCTGTAGAGGTTTGAGAGAATATTGCTCAAACTTCTGAGGAAGAGGAGGTGTTGGCGGCGCGACTCACCCGTTGCAGCGGCCCCTACAGCCTGTCTGTCTTTTTTTATTTTTTGTCTAGTTAAATGTAGTGTTGGTGTTTTTTTTTAATACTAGCTTTAAATGTGTATATGTGGGGGGTGGGGGGGGGGGGAGGGGGAAACCGTTTAAAATCTCTTCCCTGTCCGGGAGACCCGACCTTTTCCCTGTCGGGTCTCCGTTGTCGTTGGGGCCTAGCACCGTGGAGCGGCCTCCAACCTGAACGACCCAGGGGCTCGGGAGACTGTGGAGCTGTGGAGCTGCGGACTACTCACCATCTGGCCGGCCTCGTAGCATGGGGAGCGGTGGTGACTCGCTGCTGCGACTCGACTCCTGGGGCTCGGAGGCTCCAGCAATGCAGCCGCAGGTCCGGTGGACTGGGACATCGGGAGCTCGCGGGTCCGGGGGGAGAGAGAGACCGCTTCCCGGAGCTCCCGCAACGCGACTTCTCCAGCCCGTGTCGCGGGGTTGGAACGACCTGGAGCGGGGACGTACATCGCCCGGCGCGGCTTCATGGCCGTGGGACATTCCAGCGCCCGTGGGGGCTCCAACTTTGTGACTTTTAGACCGGGAGCGGGGCCGTAAATCGCCCGGCATGGCCTAAAATGGCCGTGGGACTTATCATCGCCCGCCTGGGGCTTGGATATCGGGAGAGACATGGAGAACAGGGGAGAGAAAAGACTTTGCCTTCCATCACAGTGGGTCCACTGTGATGGATGTTTGTGTGAATTAAATTGTGTGTATGTCTAGGAAATTGTCTTTGTTTGTATGGCTGTGGAAACAGAATTTCGTTTGAGCCTCACTGAGGCTCAAATGACAATAAATTGTATTGTATTGTATTGTATATTGTATTGTTGATGAGCTTTATTCATTATTGCATCAATGTACTTAACCCAGGACAGATCATCAGAGATGTGTACGTCCAGGAACTTGAAGTTGTTGACTCTCCCAAACACCGTCCTGCTGATAAAGACAGGTTCACAAACCATCAGCTTTCCCTTCCTTATGTCAACAATCAGCTCATTAATCTTGTTCTGGCACCACTTAATCTCTCTCCACTCATTTTAATTCTCCGGGTAAAGTTATTTTCTCCCAAAATCTACCATGGCCAATTATATTAAACATTTGCATTCTGTCCACCAGTGAAACCATTTCTACCTGAATATGAGCAAATACAATTTCCTGTAACCTTCTCATGGAGAACAAGTCAGTGGCATAGCAGTTAAAACAGAGAATGCTCTAAATAGAGAAAGTTGTTTCCTTTTCATGAGAGAGTTAGATCTAGCTCTTAGGGCTAAAGGAATCAAGGGATATGGGGAAAAAGTAGGAATGGGTTACTGATTTTAGATGATCAGTCTGGTGAACCTTCTTAGAGGGAGTACAGAGAAGGTTCACCAGACTGATTCTTGGGATGTCAGGACTTTCATATGAAGAAAGACAGGAAAGACTCGGCTTGTACTCGCTAGAATTTAGAAGACTGAGGGGGGATCTTATAGAAACTTACAAAATTCTTAAGGGGTTGGATAGGCTAGATGCAGGAAGATTGTTCCCGATGTTGGGGAAGTCCAGAACAAGGGGTCACAGTTTAAGGATAAGGGGGAAATCTTTTAGGACCGAGATGAGAAAAAAAAATTTCACACAGAGAGTGGTGAATCTCTGAAATTCTCTGCCACAGAAGGTAGTTGAGGCCAGTTCATTGGCTATATTTAAGAGGGAGTTAGATGTGGCCCTTGTGGCTAAAGGGATCAGAGGGTATGGAGAGAAGGCAGGTACAGGATACTGAGTTGGATGATCAGCCATGATCATATTGAATGGCGGTACAGGCTCGAAGGGCCGAATGGCCTACTTCTGCACCTAATTTCTATGTTTCTATGTTTCTATGATCAGCCATGATCATATTGAATGGTGGTGCTGGCTCGAAGGGCCGAATGGCTTACTCCTTGCACCTATTTTTCTATGTTTCTATGTTTTCTAAGCATATCGGCATTGGTTTATTATTGTCATGTGTACCAAAATACAGTGAAAAACTTTGCTTTATGTGCAAAGCTAGGCATACCGTACATGAATACAACAGGCAATGCAAAAAGAGAAAAGAAACAAGGAAACAGGAATCAGCATATCTTCTTTGGGTGAAATTTATGTGCAATAATTAGTAGTTTAAGAAAGGAGGGCTCAATTGATTGGATGTAAGGCAATACAAAGTGATCCTGAGAGGCAGCTGAGTCACTTGACTGATTTATAAATCTCACATATTTTGAAAGTTTACAACTTACAGTATAATAATTAGGAAGAATACTCCCGTGTTGTCTATTTTGGGGTGTGGGGCAGGAAGAGGGATAACCATCACTTTGGCAATGGCAGCAAGATGTTGTCAGAAAATTATAGTTTGCATCTACTCTTTATTTTAGGAAATGCAGTGGGTTTGCAGTAATGTCAGCTGTGCTATTTTGAGCAATGTAGAGGAAATCTTAACTGTAACAAAACAATTACTTGATGCTGAGGCTTTAAACTGAGGGATAAGATTGTCCCACATTAGTTTAGTTTAATTCAGCAAGGAACGAGGCCCTTCAGCCCACCAAGTCCATGACGACCATCAATCACCCGTTCACATAGGTTTACAAGGTTTACAGGGTTTATTCCCGAGATGGCGGGACTGTCATATGCTGAGAGAATGGAGCGGCTGGGCTTGTACACACTGGAGTTTAGAAGCATGAGAGGGGATCTTATTGAAACATATTGGATTGTTAAAGGTTTGGACACGCTAGAGGCAGGAAACATGTTCCCGATGTTGGGGGAGCCCAGAACCAGGGGCCACAGTTTAAGAATAAGGGGTAAGCCATTTAGAACGGAGACGATGAAACACTTTTTCTCACAAGGAGTTGTGAGTCTGTGGAATTCTCTGCCTCAGAGGGCGGTGGAGGCCAGTTCTCTGGATACTTTCAAGAGAGAGCTAGATAGGGCTCTTAAAGATAGCGGAGTCAGGGGATATGGGGAGAAGGCAGGAACGGGGTGCTGATTGGGGATGATCAGCCATGATCACATTGAATGGCGGTGCTGGTTCGAAGAGCCGAATGGCCTACTCCTGCACCTATTGTCTATTGTCTATTGTCACATAGTTCTATGTTATTCCACTTTCTCATCCGCTCCCTACACACAAGGGGCAATTTTAGAGAGGCAATTAACCTACAAAGAGGATGCTGATACCAGAATGGAGAGAGGTAACAGCTCCACTGCAGCTGCACTCTATGCATTGTAATTATCCTTGCAAGAATCCACAGGGCTGTCCCCCGACCTCCAACCAAGCCCAAACACATTCCCATCCCTCATCCACATCTGCCTCTTACCAATACCTATTCACAACTCTAATGGCCCTGTCCCACGGTACAAGTTCATTCCAAGAGCCCTCCCGAGTTTGCCCTGATTCGAACTCGGAGATTTACCGTAATGGCCACTCGTCGGTACTCGGGGCTCTCGTGGACATTTTTCAACTTGTTGAAAAATCTTCACGAGTCTTCCCGTGCTTACCTGCCGTAAGAAAGTCTTCCCGATTACCTGCCGTTAGCGTTACGAGCCGCTAAGTGATGTCCCCGAGCTCCGAAGTACCCGCTACATTCATTCTCCGTGCTTACCACGAGTTTGATTTTTTTTAAACTCGGGAGTGCTCTTGGAATGAACTCGTACCGTGGGACAGGGCGTTTAGTATGTCAGTTACATTCAAACATGTTTTCGGCCTACAGATGTTAACTTTGGGAAGGTTATTTATCTGACTGAACTCAGGGCTTTTGAGTGTGAACAGAATTGAAGATTCCTCGTGATTACGCCACACTGGTATTGGTTCAATTTTGTCATTAGTGATCAATCAAAATATGAGTTAATATCTTTAATGTTTTGTCGCCAGTATTGTGTCTGGTGCCCAGAATTGTTTGCAATACTTGATCTGAGGCAAAGCCAGAGATTAGTGGTTCTCACACAGCCTCCCTGTTTATACTGTATATTCCATGCCTCTATTTTTAACTCCAGACACTGCCCTGTCATCTTTAGGGATTTGTATATTTGGATGCCAGGGTCACTCTTTGCCCATATGCACTTGTCAAATTCGGACCATTATAGACTTGCTCAGTAAATTTGAAGGGATAACAAGAACTTATACAAACCAGAACTCCTGCTGTTGCAATGTATACAGCCATTAATCACATAGTCAAGAGTCAAGAGTGTTTAACTGCCATATGTACTGAGAACAGAACAATGGTATTTTTATTTGCAGCAGCATAACACTCATGTAAACACAATAATAGCTAACATATAATAATGCACTTATGCATATGCACTTCATCCTCCAGCACCTAGACCACCAGGGGACCTATGCGAGGATCCTGTTTGTTGATTTTAGCTCTGCATTCAACACCATTGTGCCAGAGCTACTACACTCCAAACTTTCCGAGTTGACTGTGCCTGAACCCCCCTGTCAGTGGATCACCAACTTCCTGACAGACAGGAAGCAGCATGTGAGGCTGGGAAAGCACATCATAGGAGCACCGCAAGGCTGCGTACTCTCTCCTCTCCTCTACTCTCTCTACACCAATGACTGCACCTCCACAGACACCTCTGTTAAGCTTCTCAAGTTTGCGGACAACACAACCCTGATTGGACTGATCCAGGATGGGGAGGAATCTGCCTACAGACAGGAAGTGTCACAGCTGGCGTCCTGGTGCCATCGCAACAACCTAGAGCTCTATGCTCTTAAGACAGAGGAACTGATTGTAGACTTTAGGAGAGCCCCCCCTCCCCTCACCCCACTCACCATCAACAACACCACAGTCACATCACATCCAAGGACCTTAAGTGGGGGGGCTACCATCGACTCCACAGTCAAAAAAGCACAACAGAGGATGTACTTCCTGCGGCAGCTGAGGAAGCACAATCTGCCACAGCCAATAATGGTCCAATTCTACACAGCCATCGTAGAGTCTGTTCTCACCTTCTCCATCATGGTCTGGTTTGGCTCAGCCACCAAGCACGACACCTGGAAGCTGCAGCAAATCGTCCGATCAGCAGAGAAGGTTATTGGCTGCAACCTTCCCTCCATTGATGAACTGTACACTGCAAGGGTCAGGAAGCGAGCGGACAAGATCATATCTGACCCCTCTCACTCTGGCCACAAACTCTTTGAATCACTTCCCTCTGGAAGGCGACTCCAGATTGTCAAAGCTGCCACAGCCAGACATAAAAACAGTTTTTATCCACGAGTAGTTGCTCTACTCAACAGCCAAAAATCTGTAGCCTCCCTTTGATCTGGTATTTTGTTGGTTCACTTGCTTGATCAATGGTGTTTTATCATTAATGTTTTATTATTATTAATGTTTAGTGTTTTCCGAATCATTCGTAACTGTCACTGTATGTCATGTTGTTACTTGTGGGCGGAGCACCAAGGCAAATTCCTTGTATGTGAATACTTGGCCAATAAACTTACTTACTTACTTACAAAATTCAATAGGTTAATAACCACAATACTAGTGCAACAAAGCCCAGTCCTTAGTGCAACAAAGACAGTACATAGTTCATAGTATAGTTAGTGTTTTATAATGTTCCAGAGCCTGATGTTGTTGGGCCTGATGTTGTTGGGAAGTAGCCATTCTTGAACAGTTTTCAGACTCCTACACCTCCTCCCCAATGGTGGGAGGGAAATGAGAGCATAACCAGGGTGATGTAGATTTTTGATGATGTTGGTTGCCTTTTTGATAGATCTCTTTAATAGGGGGAAGGTCAATACCTGTGATGGACTGGACAGTCCATCACAGGTATTGTGTCTACTTGTGTCTACTTGTCTTTGTAATCTCATTCGTTCCTGGGCATTCAAGTTGCTGATTCAGGTCCTGATGCAACCTTGTTGTTTTAACAAAATAAGATGGAGGAGGCAGCCTCATCGCAAAGGCACCCACCAACTGTGTGAATGTTAAACTATTTTGGCAGCGGTAGAGTCTGGCCACTGCAGCCTGAAGTTGGTTCCTGCTGATTTTGGATTTATAAGTTCACAAGTTTAGTAGGATTAGACCATTCAGCCCATTGAGTCTATTCTGCCATCTTCCAGGGAATCCCCTTTTCTCCCCATAACCCTTGACATCCGTTCCAATCAATAATTTGTCTATCTCTGCCTTAAAAATATTTGCTGACTTGCTCTTTTCAAAATTGTACCTTTGATAATATTATTTCCAAATTAGTTTTGCCAGACTGTATAATTTCTCACATCTTCCATCTGCCAAGTTCCTGTTCCTTTTGCCATCAGCTTATTTCATGCTGTAGTTTCTGACTAATCATATAATTACGTTTTGTTTTTTACTGTTAGAACGTAGACATAGAACATAGAAAATAGGTGCAGGAGTAGGCCATTCGGCCCCTCGAGCCTGCACCGCCATTCAATATGATCATGGCTGATCATCCAACTCAGTATCCTGTACCTGCCTTCTCTCCATACCCCCTGATCCCTTTAGCCACAAGAGCCACATCTAACTCCCTCTTAAATATAGCCAATGAACTGGCCTCAACTACCTTTTGTGGCAGAGAATTCCACAGATTCACCACTCTCTGTGTGAAAAATGTTTTCCTCATCTCGGTCCTAAAAGATTTCCCCCTTATCCTTAAACTGTGACCCCTTGTTCTGGACTTCCCCAACACCGGGAACAATCTTCCTGCATCTAGCCTGTCCAACCCATTAAGAATTTTGTAAGTTTCTATAAGATCCCCCCTCAATCTTCTAAATTCTAGCGAGTACAAACCGATTCTATCCAGTCTTTCTTCATATGAAAGTCCTGACATCCCAGGAATCAGTCTGGTGAACCTTCTCTGTACTCCCTCTATGGCAAGAATGTCTTTCCTCAGATTAGGAGACCAAAACTGTACGCAATACTCCAGGTGTGGTCTCACCAAGACCCTGTACAACTGCAGTAGAACCTCCCTGCTCCTATACTCAAATCCTTTTGCTATGAATGCTAACATACCATTCGCCTACTTTTAATGACTGGATTGGATTGGATTGGTGTACCATGACACCCAGGTCTCATTGCATCTCCCCCTTTCCTAATCGGCCACCATTCAGATAATAGTCTACTTTCCTGTTTTTGCCACCAAAGTGGATAACCTCACATTTATCCACATTATACTGCATCTGCCATGCATTTGCCCACTCACCCAGCCTATCCAAGTCACCTTGCAGCCTCCTAGCAGCCTCCACACAGCTAACACTGCCCCCCAGCTTCGTGTCATCCGCAAACTTGGAGATGTTGCATTCAATTCCCTCGTCCAAATCATTAATATATATCGTAAATAGCTGGGGTCCCAGCACTGAGCCTTGCGGTACCCCACTAGTCACTGCCTGCCATTGTGAAAGTCCAGATATAACACATCCTCTGTCTCTATGCTCACACATTTAAGAAACCCTTTCCCTTTAACTCCATCCTCAACTATCCCATTCGACACCCCACCCCCCTTATTCAGTTTAAAACCACCCGTGTAGCAGTGGCAAACCTGCCTGCCAGAATGCTGGTCCCCCACCTGTTAAGATGCAATCCATCCCTTTTGTACAGTTCCCCCTTACTCCAAAACAGATCCCAGTGATCTAAGAATCTAAACCCTGCCCCGTGCACCAGTTCCTCAGCCACACATTCAGGTCCCGTATCTCCCTGTTCCTGCTCTCGCCAGCACGAGGAACTGGAAGCAAACCGGAGATAACAACCCTGGAGGTCCTGCTTTTCAGCATTTTTCCGAGCTCTCTAAAGTCACGCTGCAGAATATTCATCCCCTTCTTCCCGACATCGTTTGTGCCGACATGCACTACCACTTCCGGCTGTTCACCTACGCCCTTGAGGATTTTCTGCACTCTGTCCGTGACATCCTGGATCCTGGCACCAGGAAGGCAACACACCATCCTCGAATCCTGTCTGTTGCCGCAGAAACCCCTGTCCGTACCTCTCACAATGGAGTCTCCCACTACAATGGCGTTGCCTGCCTTAGGCCTTTTTGGTTTTGGCTCAACAGCCCTATTCGCATCGCAAGCCAGTCCGCCGCTCAGTGTAAAAACGTCTTCTGTCCCGACAGCTTCTAAGCGGGTGAACCTGTTCACAAGAGGTACAACACCCGGGGACGTTGGCATTCCATGCTTCCCTCCCACCTTCTCTCTTCCAGTACCTTAGGTGTAACAATCTTACTGTAGGACTTGTCGAGGAATGATTCCCCAACACAGTCCTTCAGGAGCTCTACCTGGGTGCACTTGTCACATTTGTAGCAGCCAGAGGCACCAGCAGCACTGTTGCTCCTCAGACCTGAGGATTAATTATTTAATAGAATTATATGGACTAATGGATAAAGAATTGACTTTATCCATTACTCCATTGCAAGTTTTTTCCCTGTTCTGAAAACAATCAGCCACCACCATCTTTAATCTCCAGTCATTGAACAAAATTTATATCTGTATCACATTTTTTCCCAGTTCCTTGGGCTTCCATTGTTAAAGTCCATCTGTGTGACATTTTGATGAATGTCTTCCATGTGTCCATACATACAGGTATATCTACTGCCCTCCCTGGATCAGCCCTCTCTGCTACCTCAAAGAATTCAATCAAGTTGGACAAACCTTGACTCGAACAGTCCTTTCCAGTTTACTAAGCTCATAATAGTTCATGTTCATCAGTGATAGGAGCAGAAGTGGGCCATTTGGCCCATCAAGTCCAGTCTGTCATTCAATCATGGCTGATCTAACTCTCCCCCTCAACCCTATTCACCTGCCCTCTCCCCATAACCCCTGACATTCGTACTATCTATCTCTACCTTAAAAATATCCATTGACTTGGCTTCCGCAGCCTTATGGGGCAATGAATTCACTACTCTCTGACTAAAGAAATTCCTCCTCATCTCCTCCCTAAAGGAACATCCTTTTATTCTATGGGTGTGACCTCTGGTCCTGGATTCCCCCACGAGTGGAAACACTCTCTCCACATCCACTCTATCCATACCTTTGTGAGTGAAAGACTAATTAGCTCTTGATAATGACTTCCAATAGCTAATGCAACTAATTGTTCCACCTTTAAGAGCCGTTTAGTACAAAGATGCAGTTAACCAACCCCAAATGACATAGTAAAACAGCATGAAACAGCAGAAGTTGTATTGCATGCCACAGAGTTTTTATGCTTTATACAATGGATTTGAAGGCAAGCACAAGCAATGTTAAATGAGGTTTACCATGGTCATCTCTTGGTGCATTGTGCCTTTCCAAGGCGACAGCATTGCACACAATAATGTGAGCATTGCTATGGTAATTTAATTTCTAAATGCAAGAACAAAGGTGTTTCAGAAATTGTGGAGCTTTGGTTTTTAAAATAATTTTTAACAATAGAAAAGATGGCCTCCTTACGCTTAAATTAGATGGGCTGTTCTTAAAAGAGTTGGTTGGAAAATCTACAGCAGGAAATGATATTTGAATCTTAACACTTGGACTGGGCAAGGACTTTTATTTTCTTCATAGAGAGCCTGAGTTCCAATCCTTGCTAGGGTGCCTGCCTCTGATATCACAATGCCTCATCATCTGCCAGTGAGTGTGGTTTGGACACCCACCTCTGATAATCCACGGAGAAAGAACAGCTCTGCCCCACTGCTTGAAGCAGCAGTTCTCTTAAAAACACATGGCAAGAGATTATACACAGAGAACAAGGATTCACGATACATATGTTGGTGGCTTGCAAAGTGTGGCCATAAAGAAAATCTGTCCCCAGAGCATATATGATAGTGGGAAGTGTACCCACCCCACCACCACCACCACCACCACCACAATGCCATTGATAATCAGTCCTAGTGCAGGGAGAATTCCATTCATGTTCGTGTGTTCATTTAAATTTTCTTCCAGCCTTCTTGAAATGGCTGAACCTTCCATTCCATCCACTTCCTGATTCAGCTATTTATATGTGCAGATCATATTGCATCTGGCAAACACATGGATATCTGGCATGCATCAGAAGTCTATTCCGCTTCTTTGTTAAAAGTCAAACTGGCTATAATGGAAAACAGCAGAGCCACACAGCCACAGTATAGGACAAGTTCTGCAATCGGGCGATAATGACAAAATAAATCCCCTTAATCATTGTGTTGAAATAATTTTTCCTCATTTTTGAAAACTAATACTCAAAAGATATTTTGTTTATTAATTATTTCATGTTTAAATACTTAAAAACCCATAAAAGTCCTTGTTGAAATCCGAGCCAAGTATAGTGCTAATAAAAATCTGCCAACTGGCATTGTTAAATTGCTTTCAAATGTTTGGTGGAAACCAGAATGTCTGCTGTTTTTTTTTAAATTACGAAGAGATTATGGAATAGTTGTTTCAGTTCTTGTTAAAAACCAATGGTAAGTATGAATTAAGGTTTCCCATGTCCGTGAGTTTATTTGCATAGTGGCAGGTTAAAGCCAAGTGCATGCAACTCTCTGGCATAATTATTCACAAACGAAGAGACGTTTGACTTGGCCCAACAGTGGAGTGGTTTCTATTTGTTTAGTTTGGGTTAGAGATGCAGTATGGAAACGGGGCCCACTGCCCTCCGAGCCCACGCCAACTGTTGGTCACCTGTTCACACTAGTCTATGTTATCCCACTTTTGCATCCATTCCCTACATAGATTAGGGGCAATTTACAGAGGCCAATTAAACCAACACAACTCCACGTCTTTGGGAGGTGGGAGGATGCCGGAGAAACCTGGAGTAAACCCACAAGGTCACGGGGAGAATATGCAAACTACACGAAGACAGCACCCGAGGTCGGGATTGAACCCGTGTCTCTGGCGCTGTGAGGCAGCGGCTCTACCAGCTTGCCACTGTGCCACTCTTCTTTGCAATTCCTGCCTACAGGAGACCTGAATCAGATGGATCCCCATTCCTATGACACATAAGACATGGATGTGCAGGGAATGGAGCAATATTAATCACATGCTGGCAGAGGAGATTATTTAACTTGATATAATGTACAGCACGGACATTGTGGGACGAAGGGCCTGCTCCTGTGCAGTACTGTTCTATGTTCTATGTTCCTACATCACTGGTGAGCTGTAGAATGATTGTCAGCTGAGAAAAGGGGATGGTGTGAAATGAAAACAGCAAACCATTCTGCAAGACACAAAGTGCTGGAGTAACTGAATGGGTCAGGCGGCATCTCCGGAGAACATGACTAAGTGATGTTTCAGGTCAGGACCCTTCTTCAGACTGACTGTGCAGGGGGTAGTGAGTAAGCTGGAAGAGAGGTGGGGGTGGGACAAAGCCTGGGGAGTGATAGGTGGACACAGGTGAGAGAAGTTTTGATTGGCAGATGGTTTGCCAAAGGCCAGAGGTGAAAAGACATAATGTGTGAGATAAGGAGATAAGGATGAAGAAGTATGAATTGTGAAGCCAGAGGAAGGAATATAGGTAGAAGGTTTGGGGGAAGGGTGAAGGATTTGTGTCTCCAAACCCTTCTTCAACATTATTTCGGTTCCTCTCCTCATGGATGCTGCCTGACCTATAGAGAATCTCCAGCATTTTTCATTTTTACTTCAGATTTCTAGCATTGTCTTTTAAAAAAATGTTTGGTTGGACGGGAAGTGTGCTGTTGACCTAACGGTAAGAACTTTAGACTTTAAACTTTAGAGATGCAACACAAAAAAGGCCCTTTTGCCCACCGAGTCCGTGTCGACCAGCTATCATCCCTTACACTAGGACTATGCTAAGCACTAAGGACAAATAACAATTTAACCAAATCCATTTAACCTACCAACCTGTACGCCCTTGAAGTGTGGGAGGAAAGTGGAGCACCCGGAGAAAACCCACTTGGTCACAGGGAGAACGTATTAATCATCAGATAGGCAGCACTGAACCCGCGTCTCTGACGCTGTAAGTCAGCAACTCTACCGCTGCTCCACTGTGCCGCCCCATGCCACTGTGCCGTGAGAAAGGTAGTGATTTAATGGAAACCTGAGGGGCAACCTTTTCACACAGAGGGTGGTTGGTATATGGAACGAGCTGCGGTAGGTTGTGGTAGGTACTATAACAACATTCAAAATACATTTGGACAGGTGCATGTATATGAAAGGTTTAGAGGGATATGGGACAAATGCAAGTGTAAATGGGGCAGCTAAGTTGGCATGGGCAAGCAATAAATAAAACATACCTTTATCAATAGAGCTTCAGGAGGGGGAAGGTTACTGTAATCCATTTAATGGGGTGAAGATGAGGGTGATCTTATAGAGGTATCTTATAGATCATGAAGGAAATAGATAAGATGAATGCACAGATGTTTTAACCCAGTGTAAGGGAATCTAGGACATAGGTTTAAAATGAGTGGGAAAAGATTTGATAGGAATCTGAGGCACAACTTTTTTCCCCACAGTGGGTGGTAGATATATGGAACAAGCTGCCAGACGAGGAAGTTGAGGCAAGTACTATAGCAACATTTAAAACATGGTCGGCAACATGGTTGGCATGGACAAGTTGGGCCTTTAAGGGCCTGTTTCCATTCTGAATCGCACTATGATTCGCTGCTTCACATACATTCATTAAGCTTCAGGGTTACTCACCTACATTTCAGTGCAAAAGATTTACCCCAACACACCCAACGCAATGCCAACCTCTCACAGGTTTAATTCAACAAATGTATCCTGAGTTTACAATGTTTGGTTTCAGGATAAGTGTGGCAATTGCAAAGCAAAGTGTTAAATAAACAAAATTGAACAGCTGAAACCAGGCTTCGGAGATTGTTGTTGATTTGTTAATTGATTAATCCTCTCAATTTCTATCACTGTCACTGAGCCAGACACTGCTCCATTTAAAACTACATTGGCCAGGACTTCCAGACTGTGTTGCAAGAGGACTAACAATGAAGTAGTAAATTCACCTGGTCTCCTGTAGTTACCCTGAGCAGGATAGTCTGTTAATAAAAAATATAGGTACTCAATTCCAGTCCAAGCAATAATACTGCCTAAGGTTTATAGGGAGTGATCTGGAAATCTTCCAATAATAACATTGCAAGTTATTATGGACCAGAGAAATTGTGGTTTCCTGACTTTTTATATTGTTCTTTCTTATAATAACAATTTTAAGCAGTTTTTTTAAGTTCAGTCAACAAACAAACTAAAATAGATCAGCCATGTTTAATTTAATGATATATCATTAAGCTGCCCATTTTAGAAAACATGCAGAAATGTTGTTGTTTTGGTTTAGTGTAAGAAGCATCCTTAAGGAGTTATATCATTCTTCTATTTCAATTGAAATGAAGCAATGTATCTGGAGTAATGGAAAATCCACAGTTCTGTGTACAGTCTGAACTTCGGTGTCTTTTCAGTATTTGAGCATCTATCTATCTACATTACTAAAAGTAAGATCTTGACCACTTCCTGTTTTTTGAAAAAATGCTGCCACTTACGGCTGTGATTTTTGGCCATCTTACTCAGAGTCCCCCTCCATTGCGCAGGACAAGAGGATTTTTCCCATGAAAAATAAAAGAGTTATTAATGTATAAAAAATGTTGACATTCTCTCTGCTGCCCCTGCTGGTGGGAGGGGGGAAGGAATATAAAACCCAGAAGTGTTGTGTCTCACTCAGTCTCTGCAAGATGGAGGAAGCAAGAGGGTCATGTCTCTCTGAGCTGTGAATAACACTGAACACATGTCTACTCAACTGTGAGTGCCCTTTATGTGGTTTGAAAATGAAAATGTAACTGCTTTGAAATGCCACATTGCAAATGGGTGTTGGTGGTGGTAACTGCTTTGAAACGCTGCACTACAAATGGCTGTTGGTGGTGGTAACTGCTTTGAAACGCTGCACTGCAAATGGCTGTTGGTGGTGGTAACTTGACAACCTCCTGTTTGCAGTGTAAATTGATTTTAGATAAAACGATGGGGTGGAAGATTGCAACCTTCACGTGGTCCACCCTGTTTCAACAAATACAATCAACCTGGCATGCACAAACAGAAGATCAAACAGAACAAGTCGTCGTACAACTTTAGGCTGTGCATGCTGTATGCAAGAAGAAGAAGAAGAAGATAAAACGCTACCACTTACGGCTGTGATTTTTGGCCATCTTACTCAGTCCCCCTCTGCTCATCAGGTGCAGAGGATTCTTCCCATCAATGAAAAATAAAAGTGTTATTAGTGTTTTTAAAAATATTGAGAATCTCTCTCCTGTCAATCACGCCATGAAGGCCACATAGCTTCCGGTGGGAGGGGGGGAGGGATTATAAAACCCGGAAGTGTGGGTGTGGCTCAGTCTCTGCAAGATGAGAGAGGGAGAGGTCATGACTCTGTCTGAGCTGTGAATCAACTGAACACACTGAATGTCTATTGAACTGTGAGTGTTGTGTTTATGGGGTTTTATGGTGGTTTCACCCTGCTTGAAATGGTATGAAACTGCATTTGAATGTGGTGGCCTTGCACCATGTATGAAATGGTATGAAACTGCACTTGAATTTAGTGGCCTTGCACCCTGCTTGAAATGATATGAAACTGCACTTGAATTTGGTGGCCTTGCACCCTGCTTGAAATGGTAGGAAACTGCATTTGAATTTGGTGGCCTTGCACCCTGCTTGAAGTGGTAAGAAACTGCACTTGAATTTGGTGGCCTTGCACCCTGCTTGAAATGGAATTTCAAGGAATAGCTGTGAGTCAACTGCCGTGAGTGAGCTGCCAGCACATCAGGCTTGATTGACTGAGCTGTTACCCCAAGAATCCATTTGGTCCACAATGTCCATACTAGCCCTCTGGAAACCAGTCCCTTCAACCCACAATACCCATACTAGCGTTCCAGAACCCCCCCCCCCCCCCCCCCCATTGGCCACCAATATTGGAATTGGTGGAGAGGTAGAATCAGCCCTCCCGTGTGAACATGGGACCCAATGGGTCCCACTTAGTCTAGTAAATAAATAAAGATGATTCACTTGTTTAAGTTCAGTGTTAATTTTAATCTGAAATACTTGGGAGTTAGAACATAGAACAGGTCCTTTGGCCCACGTATGCCAACATAATGCCAAGACCATCAGTTGTCTACCTGCACATAACCAATATCGCTGCATTCTCTGCATATCCATATGCTACCAAAAAGTCTTGTAAATACCCCTAATGTATCTGCTTCAATCACCACCCAATGCATTCCAGGCACTCACCACCCTCTGTGTAAAAGAATTGCCCCACACATCTCCTTTAAACTTTGCCCCTCTCACCTTAAAGCTGTGCCCTCTAGTATTTGATTTTTCCATCCTGGGAAAACAATTCTGACTGTCTAACCTATCTATGCCTCTTCTGATTTTATATATTTCTATCAGTTCTTCCCATAACCTCCAGTGTTCCAGAGAAAACAATCCAAGGCTGTCCGACCTCTCCCTGTTGTTAATACCCCCTAATCCAAGCGTCATTCTAATAAACCTCCTCTGCACCCTTTTCAAAGCCTCCCCTTCCAATAATGGGGCGTCAGAACTATACATAATGCTCCCAAAATGGCCAAATCAAAGTCCTATAAAGCTGCATCTTGACTTCCTGACCCTTCTACTCAGAGGCCTAACCTGTGAACGCAAGTTAATTCCTTATCACATCCACATTTGAATAAATATTTCTACCTATTTCCTACTAACTCCGGATAGGAAGGCAATGCATCCCGTGGTGGTTGGGGTGAGTTGATAACATGCATCAAAGTTTGAATCACCACTATAATAGCACCTTACAATATACAATACCTTACATTATACAATAACACCTTTGTGTCAGAGGATTGTTAATGATCATGAATAAACCACAGTACACTGGGCAGTCGATATCCAGTCACCAGCGTGTCAACTCATGCTTTATGTCTTAGCATAAGATATCACAAAATGGCGACCAGCATGGGATCGCGGATTCCATAGCTTTATTTATTCATTTAGATAAGGAATTCTACAGATGCATGGAGACGTGTTGTATAACTTTCGGTGTCACGGAAAGCTGAAAATCCGGTAACAAAGTTTGGGTTCATGTAGTACGTGTGGAGAGACTGTTAGAAATCCAAGATGGCGGTGCCCAGCGGGTATATCGGACGATTGGGTGAGTTCCAGCAAAGCCGGGAAACGTTCAGTGTGTACATCGAACATTTAGAGATGTTCTTTGGCGCAAATAACATTACTGAAGTAGAAGTTTCTGATGCAGAATCAAAACGTTTTAAGGAAGCAACTCAAGCTAGGAAAATAACAATTTTCCTCAGTGAAATGGGTCCCGATGTTTATGAAACGGTAAAGAATTTGTTAGCTCCAGCCAAACCAAAGGACACGCTGTTGAAGGATATTCTTAAGAAGTTAACAGAACATTATGACCCTAAGCCCTTATATATAGCTGAAAGCTATCGATTTGGAACGAGATGCCAACTTCCAGAGGAGGACATTAGTCATTTTATTGTGGCACTCAAGAGGTTATCAATTCATTGTAATTTTGGAAGTTTCCAAGATTGGGTGTGAAGAGACTGTTTCGTGTGTGGACTAAGAAGTAAGCGGATCCGCAGTAAGCTGATGACGGTGTGTGACCTGACATTTGAAACAGCTTGTAAAACTGCTCTGTCAATGGATATGGCATAGAGGGGTTCTAGAGAAGTCAGCACAACTTCTGGACAACCAGCGGAAGAGTTGAACAAGCTGCAGTCCAGCAAACCAAAGACACCTAAGTTGACAAATGCATCAGAGAATCATCATCCTGGGAAGGGTAGCAAGACTACTGCAGTCATGCTTTCGCTGTTTGAGCTCACATCTAGCACAGTCTTGTCTGTTCCTCAAGGAAGAGTGTTACTCGTGTCACAAGACGGGACATCTAGCAAAGGCTTGTCACAAGGCTAAGCAGAGCAAGGGTTCAACAACAAGTAAGCATCTTCAGTCGCTGCATTCTGTGGATCAACTGCAGGCAGAGGAAGAGCCTCTTGACATGTACACCTTCTGCAGCAATGAGCTAGCAAACCGGAAGATGAAGAATGTGTCCGTGCAAGTCCAGTTGAATGGAACTCAAGTTAGCATGGAAGTCGACACAGGAGCATCTGTGAGTGTGATTCCAGAATCGGTGTATTGGGAGAAGCTGAGTCAAATTCCTTTGGAAGCGAAGGGAATCGAGCTACATGGTAACTCTGAGAAGATTCCAGTGTTAGGAAGCGTACAGGTACCAGTTAGGTATAAGGAGCAACAGGCAGAGTTGCCTCTTGTAGTTGTAAAGGGAGATAAGCCTGCTTTGCTAGGTAAGAATTGGCTGCAGATCTTGTAGCTCAACTGGAATGAGATATTCCTCATTTGTGCAGAATTCAAGTGTCCAGAGGATGCAATCAAGCAACATCCGAAGGTGTTCAGCGACCAGAGAGGGCCAATCAAGGGTTACAAGGCAAAAGTATACGTGAAGCAGGATGCGACACCAGTGCATTGCAAACCCTGGGCCATGCTGTGTGCACTTAAGGACAAGGTTGAGAAAGAACTGAAAAGCCAAAGCCGAGACCATTTTCAGAAAGGTAGAAAGTAGTGAATGGGAAACACCCATTGTAGTTGTACCTAAACCTGATGGTAGTGTTGGACTTTGTGTGGTTTATAAGGTAACCGTAAACCAGGTACTTGAAGGTGGCATACCAGATATCCTACCAATGGCAGAGGATTTGTTTAGCACCCTCACAGGCGGCCAAGTCTTGACAAAAATGGACTCGACAAATGCCTACTTGCAGTTATGTGTAGATGACGAATCTAAATCCAAGACTATCAACACGCATTTGGGATTGTTTCAGTTCAATACGATGTCAATAAGCCAGTGAAGTTAGCATGTGATGCTTCACCATATGATGTTGGTGCTGTGATCTCTCATGTGCTAGAAAATGGAGAGGAGAGGCCAATAGCATTTGCATCTAGAACACTCAATGCCAGTGAGAGAAATTGTTCGCAAATAGAGCGAGAGGCTCTTGCATTGATTTTTGGTGTTAGGAGGTTTCACAAATACCTGGATGCTAGATGGTTTGTAATCGAGACAGATCACAAGCCGTTGATAGTGATCCTAAATCCAAAAGCACACGTACCAACTCTGGCAGCAGCCAGAATGCAAAGATGGGCGTTGATATTGTCTGCATACCACCATGATATTCAGTATCATGTCACCAGAGCACAACAATGCTGACGCCATGTCTAGACTATCTTTGGAATCGGAGGTTACCCCAAACAGACAGGACGTGTTTTATTTCTCTCGTGTAGATGAGTTACCTATCACATCAGGGGACATTCAGCAGGCTACTCGCACTGACAGACTTTTGTCAAGAGTGCAGGAGTATGTTACAAATGGATGGCCAAACAAAGTGCCGGATTCAGAGGCAGAACTGAAACCATTATTTGTAAGTAGGAATGAACTCTCAGTAGACCAAGGGTGTGTCATGTGTGGAGCGAGAGTTGTAATCCCTGAAAGATACGGAGTAAAATTGCTAGGAGATCTTCATGATCTGCATTTGGGAATGTGTCTAACAAAGAGTCTACTAGAAGCTATCTATGGTTGCCTGGTCTCGATAAGGACATAGAACAAACGGTGAAAGAGTGTAGCACATGTCAAGCAGTTGGAAAGAATCCACCAACAGTACTTCTACAGCCATGGAAATGGCCGGCTAGAGTGTGCCAAAGATTACACGTTGACTTTGCAGAGTTAGATGGACAACAATTGTTCTTTGTGATGATAGTCACTCCAAGTGGGTTGAGGTGTTTCCGATGAACAAAACAACATCCAGCAAAACGATAGACATTTTGCGAGGATTGTTTGCGTCCTATGGATTTCCAGACGAAATTGAGTGTGATAACGGACCTCTGTTCACAAGAGTTTGCACAATTCATGAAAGGGAATGGTGTAAAACACACTAGAGTCGCTCCACACCACCCCACTTCAAATAGAGCAGCAGAACGCACAGTGCAAATTGTGAAGCGTGCAAGAGTCAAACAACTGCTGGATCCAAATCCAAAGAAATCCGTCTCACAAACTGGCTAACTTTCTGATCACACTTCACTCCACTACTGGTCAAATGCCAGCTGAACTGTTCTTGAAGCGAAAACCAAGAACAAGGTTTTCACTGTTGAAACCAAACTTGGCTCAAGCAGTAGAAGAGAAACAGGAGAAACAAAAAGCATATCATGACAGAAGTAGAGTAAAGGGAAGGAGTGTTGAGTTAAATCAGAAGGTAAAGGTGAAAAACCATCATTACAAGTGGGTGAAGTAATTATCTGGAGGAGTAGTGAGAAAGTGCGGACCACGGACATACTTGGTCAAGATATTTGGAAGTGGGAAGGTGAGAAAAGTACACATTGACCATGTCATGCCGATGCAAGCACAGACAGGTTTGCAACCAGATAATTTAGACGAGTCAGATAATTTGGTTACCACTCAGGTACAGGTACCAGAAATGGTACAAGAAGGTACACAAGATAGTGAGAGTTTGAATTAGCATACAAATGGAGGTTCAAGTGTGGTTAACAGTCAAACAAAATTGACTGATGGACTGGAATCTATGAATGTAGGTCGAAAGAAAGGCTTGACTAGATCAATAAATGAATCTATGTGGTTCTAAACAGTCAAAAACATTTGGTCAGGGAAGATATCCAGTAAGAAGGAGAAATCCAGTGGTTAAGTTTAATTTGTGAAATGCACATATCATTGTATATGCAACATATATGCATGGTGCCCTTATTATATTCAGGTTATATATAAGTAAACTATTAGACAAGATTGTAATAAATTCATACCGATTTGTTATATTCTGGTAACATGAAGAACATGATATCTCATGGGTAGTGAGTTATAATTATTTCACTTGTGTTATTATTAGATAACATGATACCAATTTGGTATGTGATTTTATTTTAAGAAGGTATGAAACAAACCATTACACATATTAGAAGGTGAAATTGTGTTCATGGTGACATAGTTTGAATTTTATGCTGTTTGTTGGTATAAGCCATACACTTGGGTGATTAAAAAAAATGCCTACAAGGCGATAACTTTTTCATTAAGGTGGGAGGAGTTGTAATAGCGCCACCTTTGTGTCGGAGGATTGTTAATGATCATGAATAAACCACAGAACTGTGCAGTCGATATCCAGTCACCAACGTGTCAACTCGTGCTTTATGTCTTAGCATAAGATATCACAACCACCAATAGTGCAAAGATTGAGGATTGAACCAGAATATGTTCCAAATCCATGTTTAAAGTGATTAGGGCTCAGCTCTTTACAGCAATTAAATTACCAAGGCCTACAAAACAGAGAACAAGCAATAATAGATCACAACAGGATCGGTCAATAATAGATATGAACATTTCACCTTATTTTAAATCTAATCAGAGTTTTTCCAATCTCATCTTTTTCATGGTCCCGTATTCAACAATTCTTTTTCTGTAGCCAGTATCATCAAAGACTCACATCACCTGGCCATGCTCATTTCACCCCTACCATCGGTAACAAGGTATAGCAGTCTGAAAACCATGACCATCAGGTTCAAGTATAGCTTTTTCCCAACAACCATCAGGCTCTTGAACACTACACAACACTAACCTTGACTATGAACTATGCACTGTCTTTAGTTACACAAAGGACTTCGGGTTCCTTTTTGCACTAGTATTGGTGCTATTAATATATTGATTTTTAAAATTTATTATGGTATATGTTATCTTTTGTGTATTATGTTTACAGGCCTGATATGTTGCTGCAGCTAAGAATGCCATTGTCCCGTTGCTGGTACATATGAATGTTAAACACTCTTGACTCACTTAGTTCAATTTGACAATTTGAGAAATTTAATTAAATCGATTTTAATGGGCAGATTGTAATAATGAGCTGTGAGTATGTTGAGAATTCCTGCAGCGTCACTACAGTCTCAAACTAAACAATTCTCCACGGGAACAGGGGTGCAGGTGTGTATAGGTGTGGAGAGACCAACTGTGGACTGGTATATTTTTAACCACAGGTTTGTCTTGAAAGTTTTATTTGGTTTGGGGCAAACTAAAATAGTACCATTTGCATTCATTTCCAATGCACTCAGCAATTGATATTGGATTAAGACATTATAATTTATCTTGGAAACTATGACGAAGGCTTGCAATTAATAAGCATTTACCGAGACTGCCCTTGCAGAGGTCTCCAGGGAAATAGCAACTGGTGCAAATGAAGTAGCAAGGAAGTAATAACATCAACCAGCAATGTTGAGATTGTTGCTGCTTTACTCAAACAATTAAAACTTGGTACCTGAGTCTCCACAAGGCAAAATTAACAAATATATTGACATGTATGGCTTCTAATCTCAATAATTGAGACAATTATTTTATGTATTGATATCAGCACAAAATTTTCCATTATACTTACATTAAAATGTCCCATCAGTAACATCAAAATATTACTTGTACAATCGGGTCAAACCTATGTTAGCAGTTTAAACAACTTGTGTCGAAATAGCCTCAGTATTTTGGAATCATTAAAAGGATACAAGGAACTGCAGATGTTGGAATCTTGAGCAAAACACAAAGTTCTAGAGGAACTCAGCGGGTAAGGCAACATCTGCGGAGGGAATGGATAAATTATGTTTTGGGTCTCAACTCTTCTTCAGTATGATAATAGTCAGGGGAAGAGAGAGCTGAGGACAGGACAAACCCTTGCAAGTAATAGGTGGATACCAAGTGATAGGCAGATGGGTAGAGTAAGTGACAAAGGCTAGAGGTGAAAAGTAGACACAGTAGGCACGCACTCGACCCACTACAGTTTGCATACCAGGAGAACATTGGGGTGGATGATGCAGTCCTCTACATGCTGCACCGGATCTACTCCTTTTTGGACAAACCCGGTGGCTATGTGAGGATTATGTTCTTCGACTTCTCAAGTGCGTTCAACACTATCCAACCCCTGATTCTGAATGACAAGCTTAATAGGATGGGGGTGGATTCCACATTTATCTCCTGGATATACGACTACCTGACGGGTCGACCACAGTTTGTCAAGCTGGGGGACAGTGTCTCTGGCACAGTGGTGTGCAATGTTGGAGCCCCACAGGGAACGGTTCTGGCCCCGTTCCTCTTCACCCTGTATACAGCAGACTTTAACTATAAGTCTGACACATGCCACGTACAGAAATATTCAGATGATACAGCGATTGTGGCATGTGTAAGGAACGGGCAGGAGGAGGAATACAGGAACTTGACCAGTTCCTTTTGTGCCTGGAGTGAAGAGAACTGTCTCATCCTGAACTCAACTAAGACTAAAGAGATGGTGGTTAACTTTGGCAGGTCCAAGCTCCCCCTTCAGCCGGTCAACGCTGCAGGGGCTGACATTGAGGTGGTGCAGACATATAAATACCTTGGAGTGCACCTTGATAACAAACTGGACTGGTCTGTCAACTCTGACTCCCTCTACAAAAAAGGCCAGAGCAATCTCTTTTTCCTCAGAAGGCTCAAATCCTTCAATGTGTGTAATGAAATGCTGCACATGTTTTACAACACTGTGGTTGCAAGTGTTATTTTCTATGCTGTTGTCTGCTGGGGCAACAGCACTAGTGCAAAAAACAACAAGAAGCTGATCAAACTGGTTAAACGAGCTAGCTCAGTGCTGGAGGGGAGAGTAGACTCTGGGATGGATGTGCTTGAGAGGCGTATGAGGCACAAGGTGCAGGCCATCCTGAAAAACCCCGGGCATCCGGTCCATGTAATTCAGGAGAGTCAAAAGAGCACTCGGACCAACAACCGGCTCCTCTCCCTGCCCTGTAAAACGGAGCGGTTCAGGAGCTCCTTCACCCCTGCAGCCATTAGATTTTATAATTCGGACCGCTAGGCTGTAGGGGGATGCATTTTGCAATTTTTAATTTTTAATTGTTAATTATTGGTCTTTTTAAGTATTTATTGCTCTCAGGTAGTGTCCACATTGTATTCTATGTATTTTCTGTCTGCGTTCGTTTTGAATCTGTGGGTTTGTTGGTTGGGGGCTTCTGGGCATCTGAATTTCCCTGAGGGGATCAATAAAGTATTTATTATTATATTATTATAATAATAATAATAATTATACAAATAAAATGTTTTTCAACTGAAACATTAAACAGTAACAAATGTGTAGAAATTCTTCTTATTATTATTATTATTATTATTATTATTATTATTATTATTATTATTATTATTATTATTATAATAATATAATAATAAATACTTTATTGATCCCCTCAGGGAAATTCAGATGCCCAGAAGCCCCTGTTTTTATTATTATTTATTATTATTATTATTATTATTATTATTATTATTATTATTATTATTATTATTATTATTATTATTATTATTATTATTATTATTATTATTTTTTTTTTTTATATTATATGACAAAAAATGAGAGAAAAAGAGTGAAATATAAAAACAGAAGGAGAAATGAAAGTGGAAAGGGATAGGGAGGAGGGGAAAGAGAGGGGATAAAAAGAAAATGAGGGACATGGATGAGAGATGTGTGTACGGAGAAGGGAAAGTGAGAGATAGTGGGAGAAACGAGAACACATTGGGATGTGGAGTGGAATAAGCAAGAGATAAATAGAAACACAGAAACATAAAAAAATAGGTGCAGGAGTAGATCTATCGTTTTACTTATAGAATGATGCTGCTCAGATATGTTGTCTTTTTCATTGTGCTCATCATGTTCACCACCCTTGAAACTAAGGAGCCAACCAAGGGACTGAGTGCCTTTGCTATCATTAGACATCTTTGGCTGACTCATAAAATTAAAAATTGAGGTGTGCAAGAAAGATATAACAGGAAACAGTAGTAAAAGTTCACCTTTCTTTCTGCAATTGGCAACATGGAAACAACTTTGGAATAACAGAGAGGACTGTGCTGTTTGGGATGTGATTTCACTGCTGACCTGCTGTGGAGGACATGTGTGGAGATGGCCTGGCTTAGCTTTGCTTTCCTGCTGAGTGTTAAAAAGCCAAAGTTGATAGCTGAGGAGCATATTTCTCTTAAAAGGCATCATGTTTTATTGGTTATTAGGTGATATAAAAGTAGGGCGTGGCTGGAAGTGGTTGCATGGACAGATGTGTCATGAATTTGGCTCCATTGTTATTTGGGAAGAAAGAAAATCTTTGAGAAATTGCATGCCAGTATAGTACTGAACAAGCATGTGCTGCTGAGACTTCACATGCAAGGCCTGGTGCACATAAGGAGGAGAATTAAACAGGAATGAAAGATACAGCGTGAAAACAAGCCCTTCGGTCCACCAAGTCCACACCGACCATTGATCACATGTTCACACTAGTTCGATGTTGTCCCACTTTTCCATCCACTCGCTACAGATTAGGGGCAATTTTACAGAGGCTAATTAACTTATAAACCCACACATCTTTGGGATGTAGGAGGAAGTTGGAGCACCCAGGGGAAACCCACACTTTCATAGGGAGAATGTGCAAACTCCACACAGACAGCACCCGAGGCCAGGATTGAACACGGGTCTCTGGCGTTGCATGGCGGCAGCTCTGCCAGCTGCATTACTGTGCCACTCTTCTTTGCAATTCCTACCTACATGAGGCCCGAAACAGATTCAGCACGGATCCACATTCCTGTACCACATGATGCATGTAGGGAACGGAGTCACCATGTTACACTGTGATTGTTACGTATCAGTGCTTTAAGTTTCTACGTACTGTTGTGGTTCATTCCTACTCCTGCCATCAGCTTGGCAACCATAAGCAGAGGGCACTGCATTACGGAGGCTCAGATGGAAAGATGAGAGAGGTGGGAAGAAAGTCTGCACACCAATATTGTCAAAATGTTAATGATAAACAAGGTCAAAGTTCATTTCAGCCTGATTCAACCCACACTGTGGTACGAATGAAAGCAACAGCCCCCCTCGTGCCTTTTAGACAATAAACAATAGATGCAGGAGTAGGCCATTCAGCCCTTCGAGACAGCATTTTTGATGCATAAGTGGTTCTGTTCCAGGCACAAGATACTCATGGTCCTAAACTTCCACATTTAGATTGTGGTTCTTACTTCACTGCAACAAAGGGAGAGAAAAACATATTTTATGGGAAAACCTTATGGTGATAAACCTTGAGATGTCCATGATTTCTTGTTGGATTTTGATATCTGTTTGCTTCATCATGGCTTTTTGCTTTAATTCGTTCTCCAGGCAGAAAGAAGAACACCTGAAATCCCCCTAACCAGGTGGTCTGAGAAATAAGGGGATTATTGAACTTAGACTAAGAGTAAGAAATTGGAGATTTCTTCCAGAAGGGAGGGCCTGTACATCTGGCCGCCCGCAGCGGCGACTGCGGAGGTCTATGGCCCTGACCACGGGGGGAAAATGGAGGAGGACTGACTGTACTTTTGTGCCTTCCATAACAGTGAAGAATGGTGTCGTGGATGTTTGTGTTAATATGTTATTGTGTATTGTGTGTTCTTTTTTGATTGTACCTCTGCTGGCAAGTTCATTTCACTGCACTTTATTGTGTATGTGATGAATAAATCTGATTGATTGATTGATTGATTGATTGATTGATTGATTGATTGATTGATTGATTGATTGATTGATTGATTGATTGATTGATTGATTGATTGATTGATTGATTAGAAGATAGGAAAGAAACATGTTTTTTCTATGCAAAGAAAATTCTTCGGAAACTGATCTATGACATTGCAACGGCTCTTTATTGCGCTAGAGATCTGAGTTGAGATATATATGTATTAGGGAATTAATTTGTTTTTGTTCAGCACCCCAGAGCAGGAAGTGACACATGTTGAACTATATATGACCAAGTATTTTGGTCTAGTCTTATCCCCATTATATGACTGACAGCGTTATGCCTGAAACTACTGAAGACTGATGAGACAAATGTATCAACCATTTTAACCATTCATCTGTCTGTGGGTGGCCACGTTCAATAGGCCTTGGCTCAGATTGACATTGCAAGGCGACTAGGGGAGCACATTTGTTTTACAAGATGGTTGCAAAGACAAAAATTACATTGCTCTCAGTAGTGAAATGGACATTCTGACATTTCATACAATATTACGACCCTTTCTTTTCAGACTGAAGAAGAGTCTCGACACGAAACGTCACCCATTGCTTTTCTCCAGAGATGCTGCCGGTCCCGCTGAGTTACTCCAGCTTTGTGTCCATCTTTAAATGATGTCACACGCTCCAGACGGCTGTGCGTTCGCCTGAAATCGCGCGCGACCTTCGCGGGACCGTCGCGCCTCTCAACGCGACCGCGAGGTCGCGTAATTTGCGTGCCAAGGACACGTAAGTGGGACAGGCACTTTAGTCTCTTTACATACTGATGTTAATGAGAATAATCTTTTTAAGGAATAAGTTTTATTTTCAGCCCCAAGGTTATATTTATGTTCCATGTTATATCTTATCTAAAAATGATGTATGACTTCATCCTCCTTGCTTCCATGCAATACTGAAATGCAAGCACTGCGTTTTTGAATCCTTAACTTGAATGCATTCATATTCTGCAACAGATTGACAGTTTGAGTCAAATTGATGAAAGTCGAGCTGTAGGAATCTTGGCTGTGTCACTTTAAGATCTGTGCGTTCCTGATGATAAAAGGACAGCCACAGATGGCTACGACTGCCTTCTTTCCATGAAAGAATGCTATCAAACATTTTTGTGTGAGCGTGCGTGCTGTTACCCTTCCAGTTTTCATTTGCAGTTCATTTACAAAGTAAATGCCGCTATAACCAAGACGATGCATGCTTCTTTTAAACACCTCTCTGATTTATTGCAAAAAAAAATCTGTGCACATTTTGGAAGTAGCCCAGAAACTGCACAATGCCTTCGAATGCTCCTGCTCAGTGACTTTGAAGCACTGGTAGAGCTTCCCAGGCAATGTACTCATAAAATGTAAAGATGTACAGCACAGAAACAGGCCGTGGAGCATGAAGATGAGGCAACGAGGGATAGAAATTGAAGGGGTTGTACCATGTCTCAGAAATGGGTCGGAAGGGACTGGACTACAGGCTATTGTGGTCTGAAGAAGGGTCCTGACCCGAAATGCCACCTATCCATATTCTCCAGAGATATTGCCAGATCGGCTGAGTTACATTATGTCTGTTTCTACAACAAAGTATTTGACTAACAATGTCTGTGCCAAACATGACGGCAGGATAAACTAATCTCATCTGGTTGTACATGATCCAAATCCCTCTATCCCCTGCATATCCATGTGTTCATTGATGATCGCTAGGCCATTGCCGTTTTATGCATTGCTGATTGCTGACCAAGCCTATATATTTGAAGACAGTGGCAAAATGAAGACATTGCTGGGATGGGAGCTAAGGTTTTAATCTAGAATGTTCAAAGCTGGTTTTCTGATAATTACGTGTAGAAATCAATTGTGAAAATTAACTGGAGTCTCCATTTCTCATTTAGTCAAGAGACAATAGTGTTTAATTGTCCATATGCACCAGGAACAGAATAATCAAATTCTTACTTGTTGCAGCTTTACAGGCACATTAACAGATTTAGTTTAGTTTAGTTTGGTTTTGTTTATTGCCATGTGTACCGAGGTACAATGAAAAGCTTTTGTTGCATGCTAACCAGTCAGTGAAAAGACAATACATGACTCAAACAGGTAAATAAGCAGTAATGCAAAAAATTATCAGTTATTCTAAGTAATCAAACCATAATTGTGTGAGCCAAAATAAGTAGAGCAACCTACACGAAGTCGAAGATAGACACAAAATGCTGGAGTAACTCAGCGGGTTACACAAAGTCCACACAACCTACACAAAGTCCACAGTAATCTGTTGCTGCAGTTAAGGTTGTGCAGTGTGGTTCAAGTTCCTGATGGTTCTGTTCTTACCTCCCAATGGTCGCAGTGAGATGAGAGCAAGGCCAGGATGGTGTGGTTTTTTGATGATACCATCTGCTTTATTGAGGCAGCGTTGCCTGTAGATCCCATCTATGGTGGGAAAATCAATACCTGTGATGGACCAGGCAAGGTCCACCACTTTCTGCAGTCTCCTTCGAACTTGTTCGTTCAAGTTACCGAACTAGGCCTCAACGTAACCAGTCAGCATTCCACTTTATTTGATTAATTTATTGAGAGATGTGAGCAATTTGCCAGCAGAAAATTGTGCACATTCATTCAATTAAAGTTAATTAAAGATTGAAAGCAGTCAGTTAAGGGAGATGGAAATCAAAGATATACAATATTTTTTTTGTCCCCAATTATGAAAAATCAGCAGTTGATTCAGCTTGAGGAAAAACACCAGTCATGTATGTAAAGGGATATAGGCCGAGAAAATTCACCACTTTCTGTATTCTTTAAGCGAGCTATGATAGATTTTATCGAAAGCTTTTTGTGCGGTTAACGCACTTTGGGACTTTCGTGCTTGAGCCTTCTGGGCATATACAACAGGCTCAAAAGGCATGCAAGCCTTTTGCAGAGACTGTGCTTAACCTGAGGGATGTGACCAGCTTCAGAGTTAGTTAGGGAGTCCCAATCTATCTGGGATGCCGCCAGAGTAAATATTCTGGCATGGTACTATCCATAGTGGCCTGGGTTAGGTAAGGACATGAAGGCGTTAGTGAGTAAGCAAATTGTTGATATTGGTCAACTTGCACACGTAAACAGGACCTACAAGAATATGGCAACCATGGTATGTACAGTTTTTTGAGTTAGAAGGGCACCGATTGTACATTGCAAATACCAGTAGTTAAGACAACACGGCCACCAGAAACAGAGCCAAGAGAAGTCTAACTTCAGGAATGAGTCAGATAAATTCACCTGAACCTATTGTTGGTTGAGGATTGCCCTGATGGAGAAGGCCTCTCTCAGAGTCAAGTCCTATTATAAGGTATGAAAGCTTGGGTCAAGAGAGGAGATACCCTCTTAGAAATAGAAATAGATTGGGTCAAGCTTAATTTGTAAAATAAATAATTATAACAATGCTTAAACTTCAAATTTGCGGTTCTCCTTTCAGAGTTTATAACCAATAAGAATTTAGATTATTATGTTCCGTTGAGAAAGACATTTTACCATCACTACATAACAATGAACAAAAGGCAGAAAATACAGGAAAGCTCAGCAGGACTGGCATCATCTATGAAAAGGAAAATAGTTAAATGTTTCAAATTATAGGCCCTTTATCAGAATTGATAAAAAAGAGAAAACAAGCTGGTCTCTGTGGTAGAGAAGGTGGGGGAGGACAATTGGTGGAACAAATGTCTGCCATAGGGGGGAAATGCTGAAGCAATTGAACGGACAATTAAGCTACTGCATGCAATGTGTTGCTAATGTTGTAGTACTGGGACATTTCTGAGACAATACTGGGACAATCCTTTCTGACCCCCACCTTAAATGTATATATTGCTTCCATTTTGTTAGTTTGTAAATCACTTTGACATGCTTGTGACTTTCTGGCCTGGATTTTAACTTCTGTGGGGTGTGTGAGTTTGGAAACAGACTGGAGGTTAAATGTGATGAAAATAATAATGCTTTTGGGAAATTGACTCCAACCTGTTGATTTCTCCACTTAGTTCAAGTGCATGAGACTGAATGCAAGCAACTCCCTCAGGAGAGGTGGGTTGTCAATGACATGTTAATAGTTCATTACGAGCGACTGCAAGCGGGGGTTTCGAAATTTAACTGAAGGCTTGAAGGTCACTCGAGCTTCCTGGAACTTACTAGTGAAAGCCAGGTCAGAGCACAGCGGCATTGGTGGTGGGAAGAATGGGGGGTGGGGCAAGGTTTCACAGGAAGATCTGTCAGTAAGTACTGCAACCTCACAGCTGCTTTCTTTGGAGTGAATGGCTTTGTTCAACAAAGTTGTAGTGGGAGGTAATTGAGAAAAAAATACTTTGGAACAAACTTGGTAAAATTTTGATTTGCGTTTGCAAATTTTGCACTTCAATTTCCTAATCTAGTATCTTCAGCCCCTTCAAAGGTGGTTATCAATCACCCACCTTACATCTTGGGAAGTACATTTGCCCCGGTCTCAATGGCCATTTCAACGTGAGCATTGCTAATGCTCGTGATACGTTGGGCGTCAGGGGATGAGTACAACGGAGCTGACACCAGGAGGCCAAGGAACAACCGCGTTGCACCTCACATCACTCCAGCTGCACTGGAAGGAGGGATCAGCAAGGAAATGCAGCTCACAGGAGGTCAGCCCCAAGCCCCCAGCCTGTGCACACAGTCCATATGCCTTCACCAACATGTCTGAACAATGGCATCTCAGGAAGCTCAGGTGGTGGCAGATGTTTGACAATAGCTGTCATAATCACCAACCCTCTCGACACCTTTGGGATAACTCTAGGCTCTGCTGGAGATATCTGCACAGACGTACGGTAGGTTTAGTTTAGTTTAGTTTAGAGATATAGTGCGGAAACAGGCCCTTCAGCCCACCGAGTCTACACCGACCAGCGATCCCCGCACATTAATGCTATCCTACACACACTAGGGACAATCCATAATTATATCAAGTCAATTAACGTACAGACCTGTATGCCTTTGGAGTGGGAGGAAACCGGTGATCCCCAGCGAAAACCCATGCAGGTCACGGGGAGAAAGTACACACTCCGATGAGACAATACCCGTGGTTTCGATCCGACGCGGGTCTCTGGCACTGTAAGGCAGCAACTCCACCGCTGCACCACAGTGACGCCCCTGATGATTGATACTCTCTTTGCCTAGGTTGAAGGCTATATTAGTTTTGCCAGATCCAGTGTACAATTCACTGGCTTCCATTGGGTATGATACATCATTGACTGTAATAAGGTGACGATAAAGCTGCCTCTCCCACCACACCATCTAGAAGGTAACACTAATCTTCTCCTAATGATGCTGGGTTTACAAAGTCAGAGAAATAATACAATCATTCTGATTAAACAGCTCGTAAAATAATGTAATTGATCTCACCATCTTAAAATATAATAATTACTAGACTAAGTGGGACCCGTTGGGTCCCAGCATCACACGGGAGGGCTGGTCACTCAACGCAATATTCCACCTCTCCACGAATTCCAATATTGCTGGCCAGTGGATGGGGGGGGGGTGGACTTTCTGTTGCACTAGTTCGTACTATTTGTTATTTGTTGATCACATACATCCTCCACCTCACACAGACACTCACACACAGACTCTCTCTCTCACACACACACACAGACTCACACACACACACAGACTCATTCACACACACACACTCACACACACACACACACACACACACACGCACACACGCACGCACGCACGCACGCACACACACACACACACACACACACACACACACACACACACACGCACACACGCACACACGCACGCACGCACACACACACACACACACACACACACACACACACACACACACACACACACACACACACACACACACACACACACACACACTCATTCGCACACACGCACTCATTCACACACACAGACTCATTCACTCACACACACTCACCCAATACTAAAATGCTAAGTAACTTCAGAATGTGTTGAATATATAGTGTGTAAAACAAAAGTTTAAAGCCGCCTGTAGAGGCTACTGGTGCTGAAGCAAAAACGTGCTTTAAATAACATCCAACAAACACACTCACCATAGACAGAGCAGTCAGCTCACCTGAATTATTCAACGGCGCCTGCACTCGGCACCCTCTCGCTTCTTGCCACGAACTGGAAATGACGCACTCAGCGCCAGCATGCCGCTAACCGGAAATGACGTCATCGGCGCCATCTTGCAACTAAGTGAAAATCACAGAATGAGCGCTAATTTTGAAATGAAACACAGTCCTGATCTAATAAAATGTTTATTCACGCTTTATCCATCCGAAAACTGTTGCAAGCAAGCCGAGCCAATTGGACAAAAACACCTTGCAAGCCAACAAATCACGTTTGCTGAAAACCCTTTAAAAAGCCAACCCAATTGGGCAAACACTTTGCAAACAACAAATACATTTGCTGAAAACCACATCCCGGGAACTCACCGTGGAGTAGACGTGCGTTCAGTGCTATTGGCAGCTTAGAGAGCCATGACCCTCTCGCTTCCTCTGTCTGGCAAAGACTGAGTGAGCCACGACACTTCCGGGTTTTATAGTCCCTCCCCCCTGTCGCCAGCGGGGGCAGCAGAGAGAATGGTGACATTTTTAAAAGCATTAATATCTCTCTGATTTTTCATCGGTGGGAAAAATCCTCCAGTCCAGTCCGGCGGAGGGGGGCTCTGAGCGAGGTGGCCAAAAATGATGGCCGTAAGTGATGGCATTCTCTCGGAAATCACATCGCAGTGTCAAAAGCGGTCAAGATCTTACTTTTAGTAATAAAGATTATTATACTATTATTAAAACTATCATCTTGACCACTTCTGGTCTGCATTGTATTTAAATTTGCACAAAAACGCTACCCTATATCACCAGGATTTGTAGGCAACCTTACTCACCGTTGTCCTCTGCTCCAAGCGCACCAAGTTTTATTCCGATCGGTGAAATATTACAAAAGTTATTGGTCTGTTATTCGCCAGGACAGCAACGGCCTTTCCGGCACCCTCTATCAATCACCGGCCGCGAGAATAAAACTGAGGAGCATAGTAAGCAGAGTCTGTGTTCTGCGAGCTGGATCTGCGTTCTGTGTTCTGCTAGCAGGGGCCCACACCACCCCCTCCCACATACACCCCCTCCCCTACCCTCACAGCACCCTACCCCCTCCCTCCCCTACACCCCCACACCCCTCTCCCCTACAACCTCCCCTCCCCCAGACCCCCCCTCCCCTACACCCCCTCCCCTACACCCCCTCCCCTACACCACCTCCTCTACATCCCCCCTCCCCCAGACCCCCCTTCCCTACAACCCCCCTCCTCCCCGACACCAACCACCCTACAATCCCCCCCTACACACCCCCTCCCCTACACCCATTAAACAATGAAGATGCCGTCTGAATTTATTCTAAGATTTTGGTAACAACTTGAAGTTGACGTTTCTGCATTTTTGGGCATTTCTAACTCAAATTTGTCATGTCTGAATAAAATATGTTCCCTTTCGAATAATCCTTTTCCGTTGTGGCACTTTAAGATTAGGAGTTTAATAGGTAGGAAATAAATAACATCTACACTTCTCTGGTTTGTGTATCATTTTAGGAGAAATAAGCAAGCTCTTCAGGGTTTAATAAACAGGGTAAATGAGTCAATGTGCACAAGCCACAGAAATTTGAGGTCTTTTTGCAGGAAAAATATAGGGAGTTTAAGTATTTTTAAATGGTGAGAGCTATTGAATGTCCTCATATACAAATCACTGACATTTTTCAGTACAGCAACACCAACTAATTAAGAAAGCAAGAGGTATGTTGGCCTTTATTCCTGGAGGATTTGAGTACAAGAGCTAAGCCTGCAATTATACAGGGTGAATCTGTACCTGGAATAGTGTGTACAGTTCTTTAGAACGGAGATGAGGAAACACTTTTTCTCACAGAGAGTTGTGAATCTGTGGAATTCTCTGCCTCAGAGGGCAGTGGAGGCCGGTTCTCTCGATCCTTTCAAGAGAGAGCTTGATAGGGCTCTTAAAGATAGCGGAGTCAGGGGATATGGGGAGAAGGCAGGAACTGATTGTGGATGATCAGCCATGATCACATTGAATGGCGGTGCTGGCTCGAAGGGCCGAATGGCCTACTTCTGCACCTATTGTCTTCTGTCTATTGTCAACCCAAGAATGGACATACTTACAACAGAGAAGGTTCATTAGATTCATTCCTTTGTCCTGTACAAGAAGATCATACTTGTTTTCCTTGGAGTGAAAAAACCCAAGAAGATTACCTGATTGAAGTCCATAAAATTCTGAGGAGGTAAATTATCAGAATCCTGTTTCCATGGTGGGTAGGTGTATCAAACACAGAGGCATAGGTTTAAAGTAAGAATAAGGAGTTGTAAAGGAAACTAGACCAAGGGGGACCCGTTGGGTCCCGTCCTCTCAACGCGCGGTTACGGCATCACAAACTAACCACCCTCAAACACACAGGGGGGGAGGGGGATGGGGGTGAGATGGGGGGAGACAGGGGGAGTGGGATGGAGGGAGGGGGAGAAGGAGGGAGGGGGAGGGGAGAGGGGGGGGAAGGGGGGAGAGAGT